>NC_092555.1:0-312500 GCF_037038585.1 Patagioenas fasciata
CCAGGGCCCATTGTGACATCCTGGGGATCCCTCCATGTCCCCAGGGCACATTGTGATGTCCCAGGACCCCCCATTGTCCCCAGGGCCCATTGTGACATCCTCTGCACCCCCTTGTCCCCAGGGCCCATTGTGACATTCAGGGGACCCCTCTTTGTCCCCAGGGCCCATTGTGACATCCTGGGGACCCCCCCTTGTCCCCAGGGCCCATTGTGACATCCTGGGTACCCCCCCTTGTCCCCAGGGCCCATTGTGACGTCCCAGGTCCCCCCATTGTCCCCAGGGCCCATTGTGACATCCTGGGGATCCCTCCTTGTCCCCAGGGCCCATTGTGACATCCCAGGACCCCCCATTGTCCCCAGGTCCTATTGTGACATTCAGAGGACCCCCTTTGTCACTGGGGCCCATTGTGACACCATGGAGACCCCCGCTTGTCCTCAGGGTCCATTGTGACATCCTGGGCACCCCCCATTTTCCCCAGGACCCATTGTGACATCCTGGCCACCCCCTTGCTCCCAGGGCCCGTTGTGGCACCATGGGGACACCCCCTTTGTCCCCAGGGCCCATTGTGACATCCCAGGACCCCCCTTTGTCCCCAGGGCCCATTGTAGCACCATGGGGACCCCCTTTGACCCCAGGGCCCATTGTGGTACTATGGCAACCCCTTTTGTCCCCAGGGCCCATTGTGACATTCTTGGACCCCACTTTGTCCCCAGGGCCTATTGTGACACCATGGGGACCCCTCCTTGCCACTGGGGACCCATTGTGACACCATGGGGACCCCCCCTTGTCCTCAGGAGTCATTCTGACATCCTGGACACCCCCCATTGTCCCCAGGGCCCATTGTGACATCCACTGCACCCCCCTGTCCCCAGGGCCCATTGTGACATTCAGGGGACTCCTCTTTGTCCCCAGGGCCCATTGTGACATCCTGGGGATCCCTCCTTGTCTTCAGGGCCCATTGTGATGTCCGAGGACCCCCCATTGTCCCCAGGGCCCATTGTGACATCCTCTGCACCCCCTTGTCCCCAGGGCCCATTGTGACATTCAGGGGACCCCTCTTTGTCCCCAGGGCCCATTGTGACATCCTGGGGATCCCTCCTTGTCGCCAGGGCCCATTGTGACGTCCCAGGACCCCCCATTGTCCCCAGGACCTATTGTGACATTCAGGGGACCCCCTTTGTCACTGGGGCCCATTGTGACACCATGGGGACCCCTCCTTGTCACTGGGGACCCATTATGACACCATGGGGACCCCCCTTGTCCTCAGGACTCATTCTCACATCCTGGACACCCCGCATTGTCCCCAGGGCCCATTGTGACATCCACTGCAACCCCTTGTCCCCAGGGCCCATTGTGACATTCAGGGGACCCCTCTTTGTCCCCAGGGCCCATTGTGAGATCCTGGGGACCCCCCCTTGTCCCCAGAGCCCATTGTGACGTCCCAGGACCCCCCATTGTCCCCAGGACCCATTGTGACATCCTGGGGACCCACCCTTTTGCCCAGGGCCCATTGTGACATCCTCTGCACCCCCTTGTCCCCAGGGCCCATTGTGACATTCAGGGGACCCCTCTTTGTCCCCAGGGCCCATTGTGACATGCTGGGGACCCTCTTTGTCACTGGGGCCTATTGTGACATCCCAGGACCCCCCTTTGTCCCCAGGGCCCATTGTAGCACCATGGGGACCCCCTTTGACCCCAGGGCCCATTGTGGCACCATGGCAACCGCTTTTGTCCCCAGGGCCCATTGTGACATTCTTGGACCCCACTTTGTCCCCAGGGCCTATTGTGACACCATGGGGACTCCTCCTTGTCACTGGGGACCCATTGTGATACCATGGGGACCCCGCCTTGTCCTCAGGACTCATTCTCACATCCTGGACGCCCCCCATTGTCCCCAGGGCCCATTGTGACATCCACTGCACCCCCTTGTCCCCAGGGCCCATTGTGACATTCAGGGGACCCCTCTTTGTCCCCAGGGCCCATTGTGACATCCTGGGGACCCCCCCTTGTCCCCAGGGCCCATTGTGACGTCCCAGGACCCCCCATTGTCCCCAGGGCCCATTGTGACATCCTGTGGATCCCTCCTTGTCCCCAGGGCCCATTGTGACGTCCCAGGACCCCCCATTGTCCCCAGGGCCCATTGTGATATGTTGGGGAGCCCTCTTTGTCCCCAGGGCCCATTGTGAAATTCAGGGGACCCCAACTTGTCCTCAGGGCCCATTCTGATATCCTGGGGACACTCTTTGTCCCCAGGGCCCATTGTGACATCCTGGGGACCCCATTGTCACCAAAGCCCATTGTGATATCCTGGCGACCACCTTTTGTCCCCAGGGCCCATTGTGATATCCTGAGGACCGCCCTTTGTCCCCAGGGCCCATTGTGACGTCCCAGGACCCCCCATTGTCCCCAGGGCCCATTGTGACATTCAGGGGCCCCCGTTTGTCATTGGGGCCCATTGTGACATCCCAGGACCCCACATTGTCCCAAGGGCCCATTGTGACTTTCAGGAGACTCCACTTGTCCCCAGGACCCATTGTGACACTATAGGGACCCCCCCTTGTGCCCAGTGCCCATTGTGACACCGTGGGTACCACCCTTGTCCGCAGGGCCCATTGTGACATCCTGGGGACACCCCCTTGTCCCCAGGGCCCATTGTGACATTTTGGGAATCCCTCCTTGTCCCCAGGGCCCATTGTGACGTCCCAGGAGCCCCCATTGTCCCCAGGACCCATTGTGACATTCAGGGGACCCCCTTTGTCACTGGGGCCCATTGTGAAATCCCAGGACCCCACACTGTCCCCAGGGCCCATTGTGACATCCTGGGGACCCCCCCTTTGTCCCCAGTGCCCATTGTGACATCCTGCGGACCCCCCTTTGTCCCCAGGGCCCATTTTGACATTCAGGGGACCCACCATTGTCCTCAGGGCCCATTGTGAGGTCCCAGGACCCCCCATTGTCCCCAGGGCCCATTGTGACATCCTCGGCACCCCCTTGTCCCCAGGGTCCATTGTGACACTATGGGGACCCCCCCTTGTGCCCAGGGCCCATTGTGACACTGTGGGTACCACCCTTGTCTGCAGGGCTCATTGTGACATCCCAGGACCCCCCATTGTCTCCAGGGCCCATTGTGACATTCAGGGGACCCCCCTTGTCCCCAGGGCCCATTCTGATACCGTGGGGACCCCCTTTGTCCCCAGGGCCCATTGTGACATCCTGGGGACCCTCCTTGTCCCCAGAGCCCATTGTGACATCCAGGGGACCCCCTTTGTCCCCAGGGCCCATTGTGGCACCATAGGGACCCCCTTTGTCACTGGGGCCCATTGTGACATCCCAGGACCCCCCCTGGTCCCCAGGGCCCATTGTGAACATCCTGGGGACCCCCTTTGTCCCAAGACTTCATTGTGACATCCTGGGGACCCCCCTTGTCCTCAGGGTCCATTGTGACAGCCCAGGACCTTACATTGTCCCCAGGGCCCATTGTGATATCTGGGGTACCCCCTTGTTCCCAAGGCCCATTGTGACATCCTGGGGACCCCCCCTTGTCCCCAGGGCCCATTGTGACATCCCAGGACCTTACTTTGTCCCCAGGGCCCATTGTGACATCCCACGACCCCCCATTGTCCCCAGGGCCCATTGTGACATCCTCTGCACCCCCTTGTCCCCAGGGCCCATTGTGACATTCAGGGGACCCCTCTTTGTCCCCAGGGCCCATTGTGACATCCTGGGGACCCCCCCTTGTCCCCAGGGCCCATTGTGACATCCTGGGGATCCCTCCTAGTCCCCAGGGCCCATTGTGACGTCCCAGGACCCCCCATTGTCCCCAGGGCCCATTGTGACATTCAGGGGACCCCCTTTGTCACTGGGGCCCATTGTGACGTCCCAGGACCCCCCATTGTTCCCAGGGCCCATTGTGATGTCCTTGGGAGCCCCCTCTCTTCCCAGGGCTCATTGTGACTCTCAGGGGACCCCATCTTGTCGCCAGGGCTGATTGTGACGTCCTAGGGCCCCTCTGTGTCCCCAGGGCCCATTGTGACGTCCCAGGACCCCCATTGTCCCCAGGGCCCATTGTGACATCCTCGGCACCCCCTTGTCCCCAGGGCCCATTGTGACATTCAGGGGACCCCTCTTTGTCCCCAGGGCCCATTGTGACACCGTGGGTACCACACTTGTCTGCAGGGCTCATTGTGACATCCCAGGACCCCCCATTGTCCCCAGGGCCCATTCTGATACCGTGGGGACCCCCTTTGTCCCCAGGGCCCATTGTGACATGCTGGGGACGCTCTTTGTCCCCAGGGCCCATTGGGACATCCTGGGGACCCTCCTTGTCCCCTGAGCCCATTGTGACATCCAGGGGACCCCCTTTGTCCCCAGGGCCCATTGTGGCACCATAGGGACCCCCTTTGTCACTGGGGCCCATTGTGACATCCTGGGGACCCCCCCTGGTCCCCAGGCCCCATTGTGACATCCTGGGGACCCCCTTTGTCCCAAGACTTCATTGTGACATCCTAGGGACCCCCCTTGTCCTCAGGGTCCATTGTGACAGCCCAGGACCTTACATTGTCCCCAGGGCCCATTGTGATATCTGGGGGACCCCCTTGTTCCCAAGGCCCATTGTGACATCCTGGGGACCCACCCTTGTCCCCAGGGCCCATTGTGACATCCTGGGGATCCCTCCTTGTCCCCAGGGCCCATTGTGACATCCTGGGGATCCCTCCTTGTCTCCAGGGCCCATTGTGATGTCCCAGGACCCCCCATTGTCCCCAGGGCCCATTGTGACATCCTCTGCACCCCCTTGTCCCCTGGGCCCTTTGTGACATTCAGGGGACCCCTCTTTGTCCCCAGGGCCCATTCTAACATCCTGGGGATCCCTCCTTGTCCCCAGGGCCCATTGTGACGTCCCAGGACCCCCCATTGTCCCCAGGACCTATTGTGACATTCAGGGGACCCCCTTTGTCACTGGGGCCCATTGTGACACCATGGAGACCCCCGCTTGTCCTCAGGGTCCATTGTGACATCCTGGGCACCCCCCATTTTCCCCAGTACCCATTGTGACATCCTGGCCACCCCCATGCTCCCAGGGCCCGTTGTGACACCATGGGGACACCCCCTTTGTCCCCAGGGCCCATTGTGACATCCCAGGACCCCCCTTTGTCCCCAGGGCCCATTGTGACATCCCAGGACCCCCCTTTGTCCCCAGGGCCCATTGTAGCACCATGGGGACCCCCTTTGACCCCAGGGCCCATTGTGGCACCATGGCAACCCCTTTTGTCCCCAGGGCCCATTGTGACATTCTTGGACCCCACTTTGTCCCCAGGGCCTATTGTGACACCATGGGGACCCCTCCTTGTCACTGGGGACCCATTGTGACACCATGGGGACCCCCCCTTGTCCTCAGGACTCATTCTCACATCCTGGACACCCCCCATTGTCCCCAGGGCCCATTGTGACATCCACTGCAACCCCTTGTCCCCAGGGCCCATTGTGACATTCAGGGGACCCCTCTTTGTCCCCAGGGCCCATTGTGACATCCTGGGGACCCCCCCTTGTCCCCAGGGCCCATTGTGACGTCCCAGGACCCGACATTGTCCCCAGGGCCCATTGTGACATCCTCTGCACCCCCTTGTCCCCAGGGCCCATTGTGACGTCCCAGGACCCCCCCTTGTCCCCAGGGCCCATTGTGACGTCCCAGGACCCCCCTTTGTCCCCAGGGCCCATACTGATACCGTGGGGACCCCCTTTGTCCCTAGGGCCCATTGTGACATGCTGGGGACCCTCCTTGTCCCCAGGGCCCATTGTGACATCCAGGGGACCCCCTTTGTCCCCAGGGCCCATTGTGGCACCATGAGGACCCTCTTTGTCACTGGAGCCCATTGTGACATCCCATGACCCCCCTTTGTCCCCAGTGCTATTGTGAAATCCTGGGGACCCCTTTTGTCCCCACGGCCCATTGTGACACCATGGGGAACCCCTTTGTCACTGGGGGCCATTGTGACATTCCAGGATTCCACTTTGTCCCCAGGGCTCGTTCTGACACCTTGGGGACTCCCATTGTCCCCAGGGCCCATTGTGACATCCTGGGCAACCCCATTGTCCTCAGGGCCCATTGTGACATCTGGGGGACGCCCTTGTCCCCAGGACCCATCGTGGCACCGTGGGGACCCTCCTTGTCACTTGGGCCCATTGTGACACCATGGGGACCCCCCCTTTATCCCTAGTGCCCATTGTGACATCCTGCGGACCCCCCTTTGTCCCCAGGGCCCATTTTGACATTCAGGGGACCCACCATTGTCCTCAGGGCCCATTGTGACATCCCAGGACCCCCCATTGTCCCCAGGGCCCATTGTGACATCCTCGGCACCCCCTTGTGCCCAGGGCCCATTGTGACATTCAGGGGACCCCTCATTGTCCCAAGGGCCCATTGTGACGTCGTGGGGACCCCCCCTTGTCCCCAGGGCCCATTGTGACGTCCCAGGACCCGCCATTGTCCCCAGGGCCCATTGTGACATCCTGGGTATCCCTCCTTGTCCCCAGGGCCCATTGTGACGTCCCAGGACCCCCCATTGTCCCCAGGGCCCATTGTGACATTCAGGGGACCCACCATTGTCCTCAGGGCCCATTGTGACATCCCAGGACCCCACATTGTCCCCAGGGCCCATTGTGACTTTCAGGGGACCCCACTTGTCCCCAGGACCCATTGTGACACTATAGGGACCCCCCCTTGTCCCAGTGACCATTGTGACACCGTGGGTACCACCCTTGTCCGCAGGGCCCATTGTGACATCCTGGGGACACCCCCTTGTCCCCAGGGCCCATTGTGACATCCTGGGAATCCCTCCTTGTCCCCAGGGCCCATCGTGACGTGCCAGGACCCCCATTTTCCCCAGGGCCCATTGTGACATCCTCGGCACCCCCTTGTCCCCAGGGCCCTGTGTGACATCCTGGGGTGCCCTCCTTGTCCCCAGGGCCCATTGTGACGTCCCAGGACCCCCCATTGTCCCCAGAGCCCATTGTGACATCCAGGGGACCCCCTTTGTCACTGGGGCCCATTGTGACATCCCAGGACCCCCCCTGGTCCCCAGGGCCCATTGTGACATCTGGGGGACCCCCCTTGTCCTCAGGGTCCATTGTGACAGCCCAGGACCTTACTTTGTCCCCAGGGCCCATTGTGATATCTGGGGGACCCCTTTGTCCCCAGGGCCCATTGTGACACCATGGGGACCCCCCTTTGTCCCCAGGGCCCATTGTGACATCCTGGGGTCCCCCCTTTGTCCCCAGGGCCCATTGAAATGTCCCAGGACCACCCTTTGTCCCCAGGGCTTATTGTGACACCATGGGGATCTCCCTTGTCCCCAGGGCCCATTGTGACATCCCACGACCCCCCTTTGTCCCCAGTGCTATTGTGAAATCCTGGGGACCCCTTTTGTCCCCAGGGCCCATTGTGGCACCATGGGGAACCCCTTTGTCACTGGGGGCCATTGTGACATTCCAGGATTCCACTTTGTCCCCAGGGCTCGTTCTGAACACCTTGGGGCCTCCCATTGTCCCCAGGGCCCATTGTGACATCTGGGGGACGCCCTTGTCCCCAGGACCCATCGTGGCACCGTGGGGACCCTCCTTGTCACTTGGGCCCATTGTGACACCATGGGGACCCCCCCTTTATCCCTAGTGCCCATTGTGACATCCTGCGGACCCCCCTTTGTCCCCAGGGCCCATTTTGACATTCAGGGGACCCACCATTGTCCTCAGGGCCCATTGTGAGGTCCCAGGACCCCCCATTGTCCCCAGGGCCCATTGTGACATCCTCGGCACCCCCTTGTCCCCAGGGTCCATTGTGACACTATGGGGACCCCCCCTTGTGCCCAGGGCCCATTGTGACACCGTGGGTACCACCCTTGTCCCCAGGGCTCATTGTGACATCCCAGGACCCCCCATTGTCCCCAGGGCCCATTGTGACACCGTGGGGACCCCCCTTGTCCCCAGGGCCCATTCTGACACCGTGGGGACCCCCTTTGTCCCCAGGGCCCGTTGTGACATCCTGGGGACCCCACCTTGTCCCCAGGGCCCATTGTGACATCCCAGGACCCCCCATTGTCCCCAGGGCCCATTGTGACATCCTCGGCACGCCCTTGTCCCCAGGGCCCATTGTGACATCCTGGGGACCCCACCTTGTCCCCAGGGCCCATTGTGACATCCCAGGACCCCCCATTGTCCCCAGGGCCCATTGTGACATCCTCGGCACGCCCTTGTCCCCAGGGCCCATTGTGACATCCTGGGGACCCCCCCTTGTCCCCAGGGCCCATTGTGACGTCCCAGGACCCCCCATTGTCCCCAGGGCCCATTGTGACATCCTGGGGATACCTCCTTGTCCCCAGGGCCCATTGTGATGTCCCAGGACCCCCCATTGTCTCCAGGGCCCATCGTGACATCCTCTGCACCCCCTTGTCCCCAGGGCCCATTGTGACATTCAGGGGACCCCTCTTTGTCCCCAGGGCCCATTGTGACATCCTGGGGACCCCCCCTTGTCCCCAGGGCCCATTGTGACGTCCCAGGACCCCCCATTGTCCCCAGGGCCCATTGTGACATCCTGGGGATCCCTCCTTGTCCCCAGGGCCCATTGTGATGTCCCAGGACCCCCTATTGTCCCCACGACCTATTGTGACATGCAGGGGACCCCCTTTGTCACTGGGGCCCATTGTGACACCATGGAGACCCCCGCTTGTCCTCAGGGTCCATTGTGACATCCTGGGCACCCCCCTTTGTCCCCAGGGCTCATTGTGACATCCCAGGACCCCCCTTTGTCCCCAGGGCCCATTGTAGCACCATGGGGACCCCCTTTGACCCCAGGGCCCATTGTGGCACTATGGCAACCCCTTTTGTCCCCAGGGCCCATTGTGACATTCTTGGACCCCACTTTGTCCCCAGGGCCTATTGTGACACCATGGGGACCCCTCCTTGTCACTGGGGACCCATTGTGACACCATGGGGACCCCCCCTTGTCCTCATGACTCATTCTCACATCCTGGACACCCCCCATTGTCCCCAGGGCCCATTGTGACATCCACTGCACCCCCCTGTCCCCAGGGCCCATTGTGACATTCAGGGGACCCCTCTTTGTCCCCAGGGCCCATTGTGACATCCTGGGGACCCCCCCTTGTCCCCAGGGCCCATTGTGACGTCCCAGGACCCCCCGTTGTCCCCAGAACCCATTGTGACATTCAAGGGACCCCCTTTGTCACTGGGGCCCATTGTGAAATCCCAGGACCCCACATTGTCCCCGGGGCCCATTGTGACATCCTGGGGACCCCCCCTTTGTCCCCAGTGCCCATTGTGACATCCTGCGGACCCCCCTTTGTCCCCAGGGCCCATTTTGACATTCAGGGGACCCACCATTGTCCTCAGGGCCCATTGTGCGGTCCCAGGACCCCCCATTGTCCCCAGGGCCCATTGTGACATCCTCGGCACCCCCTTGTCCCCAGGGTCCATTGTGACACTATGGGGACCCCCCCTTGTGCCCAGGGCCCATTGTGACACTGTGGGTACCACCCTTGTCTGCAGGGCTCATTGTGACATCCCAGGACCCCCCATTGTCCCCAGGGCCCATTGTGACATTCAGGGGACCCCCCTTGTCCCCAGGGCCCATTCTGATACCGTGGGGACCCCCTTTGTCCCCAGGGCCCATTGTGACATCCTGGGGACCCTCCTTGTCCCCAGAGCCCATTGTGACATCCTGGGGACCCCCTTTGTCCCCAGGGCCCATTGTGGCACCATAGGGACCCCCTTTGTCACTGGGGCCCATTGTGAGATTCCAGGACCCCCGCTTTGTCCCCAGGGCCCATTGTGACATCCTTGGGACCCCCTTTGTCCCAAGACTTCATTGTGACATCCTGGGGACCCCCCTTGTCCTCAGGGTCCATTGTGACAGCCCAGGACCTTACATTGTCCCCAGGGCCCATTGTGATATCTGGGGGACCCCCTTGTTCCCAAGGCCCATTGTGACACCCTGGGGACTCCTATTGTCCCCAGGGCCCATTGTGACATCCCAGGACCCCCCATTGTCCCCAGGGCCCATTGTGACATCCTCTGCACCCCCTTGTCCCCAGGGCCCATTGTGACATTCAGGGGACCCCTCTTTTTCCCCAGGGCCCATTGTGACATCCTGGGGACCCCCCCTTGTCCCCAGGGCCCATTGTGACGTCCCAGGACCCCCCATTGTCCCCAGGACCCATTGTGACACTATGGGGACCCCCCGTTGTGCCCAGGGCCCATTGTGACACCGTGGGTACCACACTTGTCCGCAGGGCTCATTGAGACATCCCAGGACCCCCCATTGTCCCCAGGGCCCATTGTGACATTCAGGGGACCCCCCTTTGTCCCCAGGGCCCATTCTGATACCGTGGGGACCCCCTTTGTCCCCAGGGCCCATTGTGACATGCTGGGGACGCTCTTTGTCCCCAGGGCCCATTGTGACATCCTGGGGACCCCCCCTTGTCCCCAGGGCCCATTGTGACGTCCCAGGACCCCCCATTGTCCCCAGGGCCCATTGTGATATGCTGGGGAGCCCTCTTTGTCCCCAGGGCCCATTGTGAAATTCAGGGGACCCCAACTTGTCCCCAGGGCCCATTGTGACATCCTGGGGACCCCATTGTCACCAGAGCCCATTGTGATATCCTGGCGACCGCCCTTTGTCCCCAGGGCCCATTGTGACATCCTGGGTCCCCCTTTGTCCCTGTCGAGGGTTAGGATTGCGGGGTGACAATCAAACCCTGCCAGATGTGTTGTCAACCTCCTCTGCCCCCCACTTCCCCCTTTTGCCCCTCCCTCTCCCCCCTTCCCACTCAGCACAGGCGATCGGGAGGGGAAGAAGCACAGAGGGGAGAGAGTTGGAAAAGTTCAAGATGTTTTACTGATGCTACTGATGAGAACAGAGAAAATGATACAAATATACAAAACCCATCTTGTAAGTCTGAGCAACTGCAGAGCCAGCACCCAAAGTCCTGGATCAGACTCTGCAGCCAACCGGAGCTGGATTCAGTCTCTCACTGGCCTCCGTTCGCAGGGACGACCAGCAAGGTCCTCTCCTGATGTCGGCCATGAGGAAAAAAGGGAGAAAGGGAAAAGGGGCGAGATCCTCGTGATCTCCCACTTTTATATGAAGTATTCACGTGAATGGAATGTTATTCACCGTTGGTCAGTCTCTCGATCACCAGTTTCTCGTTGCCCCTCTCGCGAGATGTCCATCTGTGCTTGTCAATAAGTTTGCATTCCCTTGCTGGGTTTAACCAAAACATGTGTCTGGTTCTCCAGGAAAATGCAGCTGACATGAAGGCTTTGGCTGACAGGCAAATTCACTAAAAGAGAAACTTGTTTTTAACAAAACCAGGACATTCCACCCCTTATCATATGACATTCACTGAATACTTAAACCTTATCAATACAATCTATCAATACAATCTAATTAATCACTACTACTATATATATATACATATGTACATATATACACAGGAGTAATTAATCAGTGGACCATCCTTTGAAAAGTTCATTAAGTTCATTTTGTCACCACAGTCTCCCAGGGCAGGGAAAATGGTCCAAGTGCATCTCATGACCCCTGTTGGTGGGTTAAGGACACCAACTTCCAAGAAGGTGTCGGGCGCCACTCGAAGAAGCCAGCGCTGGTTTCATCACCATTGTCTTGATCTGAAAGACACTTATTAAACATTGTTAGTGCGGCAATTCACATCGTACAGTTCAGCATTGCATATTTTCACCTAAAATCAAATCCCCTTGAGGTGCACACCGAACTTCTCCATCCTTAAGCATCACCCACCAGGTGCTGCCAGGTCCCTGGGCAAAAACAATCCCACGAATAGGTTTGCCTGTGCCTGAGGCAGGAGGAACCCAGACTGCCTTTCCTAACATATTTTTCATGTGTACTACAGGGACTTTATCTCCTTCCACAGTCCATAGAATTTCTGATTGGGCAGGCCCGGCTCGATTGGTTGATCCCCTGGTGTTGCCCAACCAAGTGGCTTTTGCTAAATGTGAATCCCAGTTTTTAAAGGCTCCACCACCCAGTGCCTTTAGTGTAGTTTTTAACAAACCATTGTACCTTTCAATTTTCCCAGAGGCTGGTGCATGATATGGAATATGATATACCCACTCAATACCATGTTCTTTGGCCCAATTGTCTATAATACTGGTTTTGAAATGAGTACCATTGTCTGATTCAGTTCTTTCTGGCGTACCCGGCCGCCAAAGGACTTGCTTCTCAAGGCCCAAGATGGTATTTCGGGCTGTAGCATGAGGTACGGCAGATGTTTCCAACCATCCAGTGGTTGCTTCCACCATTGTAAGTACATAACGCTTACCTTGACGTGTTTGTGGAAGTGTAATATAATCAATCTGCCAACCTTCCCCCAACACCCTGCAATCCCAAACCCTGCACCCCCAATTCTGGCGCTAAACCCTGCACCCCCAAAACCCTGCACCACTGAACCTTGCACCCCAAAACCCTGCTCCCCCAATCCTCCCCCCAAATACTCTGCACCCCAAAACCCTATACCCAAAACCCTGCACCCCACAAGTTGCACCCTGAAATCCCTGCACCCCCAAATCCTCCAAGCCCCAAGTCCTGCACCCCCAGGTGCTGAACACCTGAACCCCTCACCCCAGACCCCTCACCCCAAAACCCTGCACCCCAGTACCCCAGACCACCAAATCTTGCACCTCCAAATCCTGCCCCCTTTAGCCCTGCACTTCAAACCCTGCACCCCAAATCCTGCAACCAAACCCTGTACCCCAAATCCTGCAACCAGCCCTTGTACCCCTAAATCCTTGACCTCCACATCCCGAATCCCCAAAAGCAGCAACCCCAAAACCCTGCACCCCCAATCTCTGCACCTCCAAATAATTTTCTTTCAAATCCCACACCCAAAGCTCGTACACCCCAAGATTTTGCACCCCCACACACTGCACCCCAGATCCTGCACCCCCGAATCCTCCAGCCCCATGTCCCAAACCCCGAAACCCTGCAGCCTCAAATCTTGCATCCCCAAAACCCCAGCACCCCAAACTGTTCTCCCCCAAATCCTGCAAACCACAAATCCTGCACCTCCTGCACCCCAAAATTCAACACCTCCAAATCTTAAACCCTTAAACCCTGCATCCCCCAAATCCTTCCCCCCAACACAGAGCACCCCAAACCCTGCACCCCCAGTTCCTGCAGCCCCTAACTCTGCACCCCAAACGCTGCACCCTCAGATCCTGTGTCCCCCTAAATCTTCCACCTCCAAACCCTGCACCCCAACATCCGGCTGCCTTAAACCCTGAACCCCCATGTCCTGCACAGCCAAGCCCTACACCCCAAGATCCTTTCCTCCCGAACTCTGTACCCCTAGGTCCTGAACCTCAAAATCCTTCCACCCCCCCACCCCGCACCCTCAAACCCTGCACCAACATCCCTGCACCTGCAAATCCTTCCCCCCAACACCCTGCACCCCAAAATTCTACACCTCCAAATCCTAAACCCTTAAACCTGACCCTCCAAATCCTTCCCCCCAACACAGTGCCCCCCAAACCCTGCACCCCAGATCCTGCAGCCCCTAACTCTGCACCCCAAACGCTGCACCCTCAGATCCTGCGTCCCCCAACCCTGCACCCCAAGTCCTTTACCCCAAAATTCCCAAACCTGCAAACACAAATCCTGCACCCCCGGGTCCTGAACATGCGAACCCTGCACCCCAAAGCCTCAGCCTGAAGCCCTGCGCCCCCAAATCCTGCAGTACACAACCCTTCACCCCAAACCTCTTCAACCCAAGATACTGAAACCCTAAGCCCTGCCCCCCCAAACCTACATCCCCAAATCCTGCACCCCCAGGTCCTGAACACCCAAAATCTGCATCCCCAAATCCCTGAACTCCAAAAACCTGCACCCCCAATTCTGCCTCCCCAAGACCTCAACCCCCAAACCCTGCACCACTAAACCCTGCACCCCCAAACCCTGTACCCCAAATCCTGCCCCCCACAAGTTGCACCCTAAAAACCTGCACCCCAAATCCTGTCCTACCCAACCCTTCACCCCAAACCCCTTCACCCCAAGATCCTGCTGACCTAAACCCTGCACCCCAAAATCATCCCTCCCAACCCTGCCCCCCAAACCCTGTCCCCCTAAAGCCTGACCCCGAAACCCTGCTCCCCAAAACCCTGCTACCCCCAATCTTGCACCCCCAGATCCTGCTGCTCCAAACCCTGCACCCCCAAATCCTCCAGCCCCACGTACCGAACTCCCAAACCCTGCATCCCACAACCCTGCACCCCACAACCCCTTCACCCCCAAATCCTGCACCCCCAACCCTACCCCCTAAACTTTCCACCCCCAAATCCTGCCCTACCAAGCCCTCCACCCCAAACCCCTGCACCCCAAGATCCTGCACCCTGAAATCCCTGCACCCCCAAATCCTCCAACCCTCAGGTCCTGCACCCCCAGGTGCTGAACACCTGAACCCCTCACCCCAGACCCCTCACCCCAAATCCCTGCACCCCAAATCCTGCCTCTAAACGCTGAACTACAAGGTTCTGTACCCCAACAGCCTGCTCACCCAGATCCTGCACCCCAGAACCCTGCACCCCCATATTCTGATCCCTACAGCCTGCACCCCCAGCTCCTGCACCCCCAAAACCTGTACCCCTAAATCCTGCACCCTTCAACCCTGCAGCCCACAACGCTGCACCCCCAACCTCTGCAGCCCCAGTTCCTTAACGTGTGAAACCTGCGCCCCCAAGTCCTGCACCTCAAAACCTTACACCCGGAATCCTGCCCCCCAAACCATGCACCCCAAAATCAAGGCCCCTCAAACTTGCACTCAAAAGTCCGCACCAAGAAACCCTCCCCGCCCAGTTCCTAAAGACATGGAACCTGCACCCCCAAATCCCGCACCCCAAAACCCTGCAGCCCAGTACCCCAGACCACCAAATCTTGCACCTCCAAATCCTGCCCCCTTTAGCCCTGCACTTCAAACCCTGCACCCCAAATCCTGCAACCAACCCTGTACCCCAAATCCTGCAACCAGCCCTTGTACCCCTAAATCCTTGACCTCCACATCCCGAATCTCCAAACGCAGCAACCCCAAAACCCTACACCCCCAATCCCTGCACCCCCAAATCATTGTCCTTCAAATCCCACACCCAACGCTCGTACACCCCAAGATCTTGCACCCCCACACACTGCACCCCAAATCCTGCACCCCCAAATCCTCCAGCCCCATGTCCCAAACCCCCAAACCCTGCACCCTCAAGTCTTGCACCCTAATTCTGCCTCCCCAAGACCTGCACCCCCAAACCCTGCACCACTAAACCCTGCACCCCCAAACCCTGTACCCCAAATCCTGACCCCCACAAGTTGCACCCTAAAAACCTGCACCCCAAATCCTGTCCTACCCAACCCTTCACACCAAACCCCTTCACCCCAAGATCCTGCTGACCTAAACCCTGCACCCCAAAATCATCCCCACCAACCCTGCCCCCCAAACCCTGTCCCCCTAAAGCCTGACCCCAAAACCCTGCTCCCCAAAACCCTGCTACCCCCAATCTTGCACCCCCAGATCCTGCTGCTCCAAACCCTGCACCCCCAAATCCTCCAGCCCCACGTACCGAACTCCCAAACCCTGCATCCCACAACCCTGCACCCCACAACCCCTTCACCCCCAAATCCTGCACCCCCAACCCTACCCCCTAAACTTTCCACCCCGAAATCCTGCCCTACCAAGCCCTCCACCCCAAACCCCTGCACCCCAAGATCCTGCACCCTAAACTCTGCACCCCCATATCCTCCTTCCCCAAACCCTGCACCCCAAAACACTGCACTCCAAACCACTGCACCCCTAAATCCTGAACCCCCAAATCCTGCACCCCTGGAACCTGCAACCCCAGACCCTGTAGCCCCAAATCAGGCCCCGCAAAATCCTGCTGCCCCAGCCTTGCACCCCCAAATCCTGCACCACCTAATCCTCCAACCCCCTAACACAACCCCCTAACCCCTTTGTCCCCAGGGCCCATTGTGACATCCCAGGACCCCCCATTGTCCCCAGGGCCCATTGTGACACCATGGGGAACCCCCTTGTCACTGGGGACCCATTGTGACACCATGGGGAGCTCCCCTTCTCCTCAGGGCCCATTGTGCCATCCTGGGGACCCCCATTATCCCCAGAGCTCACTGTGGCACCATGGGGACACCCTTTGTCACTGTGGCCCATTGTGACATCCAAGGACCTCCCATTGTCCCCAGGGCCCATTGCTACATCCTGGGGACCCCCTTGTCCCCAGGACCCATTGTGACACCATGGGGAGCCGCCCTTGTCCTCAGGGCCCATTGTGAACATCCTGGGGACCCTCCATTGTCCCCAGGGCCCATTCTGACATCCTGGGGAGCCCCTTTGTCCCCAGGGCCCATTGTGACGTCCCAGAACCCCCCATTGTCCCCAGGGCTCATTGTGACATCCTGGGGACCCCCTTGTCCCCAGGACCCATCGTGGCACCGTGGGGACCCCCCTTGTCACTGGGGACCCATTGTGACACCATGGGGACCTCCCGTTGTCCTCAGGGCCCATTGAGAAATCCTGGGGACCCCCTTTATCACTGGGGACCCATTGTGACAGCCCAGGACCCCCCATTGTCCCAAGGGCCCACTGTGACATCCTGGGGATCCCCCTTTATCCTCAGGGCCCATTGTGACACCCTGGGGACCCCATTAGCCCCCAGAGCCCATTGTGACATCCGGAGGACCTCCCTTTGTCCCCAGGGCTCATTGTGGCACTATGGGGACGCCCTTTGTCACTGGGGCACATTGTGATATCCTGGGACCCCACTTTGTCCCCAGGGCCCATTGTGACATCCTGGGCACCCCCTTGTCCCCAGGACCCATTTTGACATCCCAGGATCCCTTAATGTCCCCAGGACCCATTGTGAAACCATGGGGACCCTCTTGTCACTGGGGCCCATTGTGACACCATAGGGAACCCCCCCCTTGTCCTCAGGGCCCATCGTGACATCCTGGGGACATCTCTTGTCCCCAGGGCCCATTGTGACATCCTGGGGACCCCTCCTTCTCCCCAGGGCCCATTGTGACGTCCCAGGACCCCCCATTGTCCCCAGGGCCCATTGTGACACCATGGGGACCCCCGCCTTGTACTCAGGAGCCATTGTGACATCCTGGGCACCCCACATTGTCCCCAGGGCCCATTGTGACATACTGGGGACCCTCCTTTGTCCCCAGGGCCCATTGTGACTCCGTGGGGACTCCGCTTGTCCCCAGGGCCCATTGTCACATTCAGGGGACCCCTTTTTATCCCCTGGGCCCATTGTGACGTCCCAGGACACCCCGTTGTCCCCAGGGCCCATTGTGACATCCCAGGACCCCACTTTGTCCCCAGGGCCCGTTGTGGCACTGTGGGGATCCCCCTTGTCCCCAGGGCCCATTGTGACATCCCGGGGACCCCCTTAGTCCCCAGAGCCCATTATGACAGGGTGGGGACTCCACTTGTCCCCAGGGCCCATTGTGACAGCATGGGGTCCCCCCCTTGTCCCCAGGGCCCATAGCAGCTCCATAGGGACCCTACTTGTCACTGGGGACCCATTGTGACACCGTGGGGGTCCCCCCTTTGTCCCCAGTGTCCATTGTGACATCCCAGGACCCCCCTTTGTCTCTAGGGCCCATTGTGGCACCATGGGGACCCCCCATTGTCCCCAGGGTCCATTGTGACATCCTGGGGACCCCCTTTGAACCCAGGGCCCATCGCGACACCATGGGGCCCCCCTTGTCACTGGGGATCCATTTTGACACCATGGGGACCCCCCCTTTTCCTCAAGGTCCATTGTGACATCCTGGGCACCCCTCATTGTCCCCAGGGCCCACTTTGATATCCTGGGGACCCCCTTGTCCCCATGGGCTATCATGGCACCGTGGGGAACCCACCCTGTCCCCAGGGCCCATTGTGACACCGTGGGGACCCCCTTTGTCTCTAGGGCCCATTGGACGTCCCAGGACTCCCCGTTGTCCCCAGGGCCCACTGTGACATCTTGGGACCCCCCTTTGTCACTGGGGCCCATTCTGACACCATGGGGACCCCCTTTGTACCCAGGGCCCATTGTGACATCCTGGGGACCCCCCCTTGTCCCCAGGGTCCATTGTGACATCCCAAGACCCCCCTTGTCCCCAGTGCCCATTATGACATCCCAGGACCCCACTTTTTCCCCAGGGCCCATTGTGCCACCATGGGGACCCCCTTTGTCACTGGTGCCCATTGTGACATCCCAGGAACGCCCTTGTCCTCAGAGCCCATCGTGACATCCCAAAACCCCCCATTGTCTCCAGGGCCCATTGTGACACCATGGGGACGCCACTTGTTCCCAGGACCCATTGTGGCATTCTAGGGACTCCGTTTGTCCCCATGGCCCATGGTGAAACTGTCAGGATACCCCAGGTCCCCAGGGCCCACTGTGACCTCCTGGGGAGACCCCATTGTTCCCAAGGCCCATTGTGGCACCATGGGGACCTCCTTTGTCCCCAGGGCCCATTGTGACATCCCAGGACCCCACTTAGTCCCCAGGGCCCATTGTGCCACCATGGGGACCCCCTTTGTCACTGGTGCCCATTTTGACATCCCAGGACCCCCCTTGTACTCAGAGCCCATCGTGACATCCCAAAACCCCCCATTGTCTCCAGGGCCCATTGTGACATTCAGGGGACACGCCTTTGTCCGCAGGGCCCATTGTGACACCGTCGAAATACCCCATGTCCCCAGGGCCCATTGTGACATCCTGGGGACCCCCCTTGTCCCCAGAGCCCATTGTGACATCCTGGGGAGCCCCCTTTGTCCCCAGGGGCCATTGTGACATCCCAGGACCCCCCATTGTCCCCAGGGCCCATTGTGACATCCTGGGGACCCACTTTGTCCCCAGGGCCCATTGTGGCACCATGTGGACCCCCTTTGTCTCCAGGGCCCCTTGTGACATCACAGGATGCCTCTCTGTCCCCAGGGCCCATTGTGACACTGTGGGGACCTCCCTTGTCCCCAGGGCCCATTGTGACATTCAGGGGACACCCCTTGTCCCCAGGGCCCATCGTGGTACCATGGGGACCCCCTTTGTCACTGGGGCCCACTGTGGCATCCCAGGACCCCACTTTGTCCCCAGGGCCCATTGTGACACCATGTGGACGCCCTTGTCCCCAGGGCCCATCATGGCACTGTGGGGACCCTCCTTGTCCCCAGGGCCCATTGGGACATCCTGGGGACCCCCGTTGTCCCCAGGGCCCATTGTGGCACCATGGGGACCCTCTTTGTCACTGGGGCCCATTGTGACATCCCAGGACCCCCCGTGGTCCCCAGGGCCCATTGTGACATCCTGGGGACCCCTTTGTCCCAAGACCCCATTGTGACATCCTGTGGACCCCCCCATTGTCCCAAGGGCCCATTGTGACACCATAGGGATCCCCTTTGTCCCCAGGGCCCATTGCGATGTCCCAGGACCCCCCGTTGTCCCCAGGGCCCATTGTGACATTTTGGGGACCCCCCCTTGTCGCCAGGGCCCACTGTGACATCCTGGAGACCCCGTTTTTTCCCAGGACCCACTGTGGCACCATGGGGACCTCCTTTGTCCCCAGGGCTCATTGTGACACCGTGGGGACTCCCTTTGTCCACAGGACCCATTGTGACATCCTGGGGACCCCCTTGTCCCCAGGGCCCATCGTTGCACCGAGGGGATCCCCTCTTTGTCCCCAGGGACAATTGTGACACTGTGGGGACCCCCTTTGTCCCCAGGGCCCATTGTGACATCCTGGGGATCCTATTGTCCCCAGGTCCCGTCCTGGCACTGTGGGGACCCCCTTTGTCCCCAGGGCCCACTGTGACATTCAAGGGAACCCCCTTGTCCCCAGGGCCCATTGTGACCTTCAAGGGAGCCCCCATCGTCCCCAGGGCCCGTTATGACGTCCCAGGACGCCACTTTGTCCCCAGGGCCCATTGTAGACACCATGGGGACCACATTTGTCCCCAGAACCCATTGTGACATCCCAGGACCCCCTTTGTCCCCAGGGCTCATTGTGACATCCTGGGCACCCCGTTTGTCTCCAGGGCCCGTTGTGACACCATGGGGACCCCACTTGTTCCCAGGACCCATTGTGGCATTCTGGGGACTCCCTTTGTCCCCATGACCCATGGTGACACCATGGGGACCCGATTTGTCACTGGGGCCCATTGTGACATCCCAGGACCGCCCAATTGTCCCCAGGGCCCACTGAGACATCCTGGGGACCCCCGCTTTCTCCCCAGATCGCATTGTCACATGCTTGGGACCCTCATTATCCGCAGAACTCATTGTGGCTCCATGGGGACACCCTTTGTCACTGGGGCCCACTGTGACATCCCAGGACCCCCCATTGTCCCCAGGGCCCATTGTGACATCCTGGGGTCCCCCTTTTGTCTCCTGGGCCCATTGTGACACTGTGGGGACCTCCTTTGTTCCCAGGGCCAATTATCACATCCTGGCGACCCCCTTTGTCCCCAGGACCCATTGTGACATCCTGGGAACCCCCTCGTCTCCAGTGCCCACTGTGACATCCCAGGACTCCACTTTGTCCCCAGGTCCAACTGTGACACCGTAGGGACCCTCTTTGTCCCCAGGACCCATTGTGACAGAGTGGGGAACCCCGTTGTCCCCAGGGTCCATTGTGACTTCCCAAGATCCCCCTTGTCCCCAGTGCCCATTATGACATCCCAGGACCCCACTTTGTCCCCAGGGCCCATTGTGACACCATGGGGACCCCGCCTTGTCCCCAGGGCCCATAGTGGCACCATGGGGACCCCCCTTGTTACTGGGGAACCATTGTGACACCATGGGCCCCCCGCTTTGTCCCCAGTGCCTATTGTGACATCCCAGGACCCATCTTTGTCCCCAGGGCCCATTGTGGCACCATGGGGACCACCTTTGTCCCCAGGGCCCATTGTGACATCCCAGGACCTCCCATTGTCCCCAGGGCCAATTGTGACATCCTGGGGACCCCCCTTTGTCCCCAGATCCCATTGTGACATGCTGGGGACCCCCATTATCTCCAGAGCTCATTGTGGCACCATGGGGACACCCTGTGTCACTGGGGCCCACTGTGACATCCCAGTGTCCCCCTTGTCCCCAGGGCCCATTGTGACACTGTGGGGACCCCCCTTGTCCCCAGGGCCCATTGTGACATCCTGGGGACCCCCCCTTGTCCACAGGGCCCATTGTGACATTTTGGGACTCCACTTTGTCCCCAGTGCTCATTGTGAAATTCTGGGGACCCCCCTTGTCCTCAGGGCCCATTGTGACAGCCGAGGACCTTACTTTGTCCCCAGGGTCCTTTGTGTCATCCGGAGGACCCCCTCGTCTCCAGTGCCCATTGTGACATCCCAGGACTCCACTTTGTCCCCAGGTCCAACTGTGACACCGTAGGGACTCTCTTTGTCCCCAGGGCACATTGTGACAGAGTGTGGAACCCCCTTGTCCACAGGGCCTATTGTGACATCCTGGGGACCCTCTTTGACCCCAGTGCCCATTGTGACATCCTGGGGACCCCCTTGTCCCCAGGGCCCATCGTGGCACCATGGGGATCCTCCTTGTCCCCAGTGCCCATTGTGACACCGTGGGGACCCCCCCTTTGTCCCCAGGGCCCATTGTGACAGGGTTGGACACCCCTTCTCCCCAGAGCCCATTGTGATATCCTGGGGAGCCCCCTTTGTCCCCAGGGCCCATTGTGTCATCCCAGGACACCCCATTGTCCCCAGAGCCCATTGTGACATCCTGGGGACCCCCTGTTTGTCTCCAGTGCCCATTGTGACGTCCTTGGGACCCCCCTTGTCCCCAGGGCCTATTGTGACATCCTGGGGACCCCCCCTTATCTCCAGGGCCCATTGTGACATCCCAGGACCCCCTATTTTTCCCAGGGCCCATTGTGAAATCCTGGGGACCCCTTCTTTGTCCCCAGGGCCCATTGTGACACCCTGCGGACCCCCTTGTCCCCAGGGTCCATCGTGGCACCGTTGGGACCCCCCCTTTGTCTCCATTCCCCGTTGTGACATCTTTGGGACCCCTCTTGTCACCAGAACCCATTGTGACATCCTGGGGACCCCCTCTGTCTCCAGGGTTCATTGTGACACCGTAGGGACCCCACTTGTCGTCAGAGCCCATTGTGATATTCAGGAGACCCGTCTTTGTTCCCAGGGCCTATTGTGACATCCTGGGGACCCCTCTTTGTCCCCAGGGACCATTGTAACATCCCAGAACCCCCCCTTGTCCCCAGGGCCAATTGTGACATCCCAGGACCTCCCATTGTCCCCAGGGCCATTGTGACATTTCAGGACGCCACTTTGTCCCCAGTGCTCATTGTGAAATTTTGGGTACCCCCCTTGTACTCAGGGCCCATTGTGACAGCCGAGGACCTTATCTTGTCCCCAGGGCCCATAGTGGCACCGTGGAGATCCCTCTTGTCACTTGAGCCCATTGTGACACCATGGGGACCCCTGCTTTGTCCCCAGAGCACATTGTGACATCCCAGGACCCCCCATTTTCCCCAGAGCCCATTGTGACATCCTGGGGACCCCTCTTTGTCCCCAGGGCCCATTGAGATGTCCTAGGACCCCCCTTTGTCCCCAGGGCCCATTGTAAGACCATGGAGACCCCATTTGTCACTGGGGCCCATTTTGACATGCCAGGACCCCGCTTTGTTCCCAGAGCCCGTTGTGATATCCTGGGGACCCCTTTTGTCCCAAGGGCCCATTGTGGCACCATGGGGACCCCTTTGTCCCCAGGGCCCATTGTGACGTCTCAGGATCCCCCGTTATCCCCTGGGCCCATTGTGACATTCTGAGGACCCCAAATGTCCCCAGGGCCCATTGTGACATTCTGGGGACCCCCTTTGTCCCCAGGGCCCATTGTGGCACCATGGGGATCCCCTTTGTCACTGGGCCCCATTGTGACATCCCAGGACCCCAATTTGTCTCCAGGGCCCATTGTGACATCCTGGGGACTCCGTTGTCCCCAGGGCCCATCATGGCACCGAGGGGACTTCCCCCTTTGTCCACTGGGACCATTTTGACACCGTGGGGACCCCCTTTGTCCCCAGGGCCCATTGTGACATCCTGGGGACCACCCTTTGTTCCCAGGGCCGACTGTGACATTCAAGGGACCCCCCCTTGTCTCCAGGGCCCATTGTGACGTCCCAGGACCCCCCATTGTCCCCAGGGCCCATTGTGACATCCTGGGGACCTCTTTTGTCCCCTGGGCCCATTGTGACACTGTGGGGACCTCCTTTGTCCCCAGAGCCCATTGTGACATCCTCGGGACAACCTTTGTCCCCAAGGCCCATCGTGACAGGGTGGGGACCCCCTTTGTCCCAAGGGCTCATTGTGATGTCCCAGGATCCCCATTGTCCCCAGAGCCCATTGTGGTGTCCTGGGGACCCCCTTTGTCACTGGGGCTCATTGTGACATCCCAGGACCCCGCCTGGTCCCAAGGGCCCATGGTGTCATCCTGGGCACCCCCTTTGTCCCAAGACCCAATTGTGACATCCTGGGGACCACCCATTGTCCCAAGGGCCCATTGTGACACCATGGGGATCCCCTTGTCCCCAGGGCCCATTGTGATATCCCAGGACACCCCTTTGTCCCCAGGGCCCATTGTGACATCCTGGGGACCACCCTTTGTCTCCAGGGCCCACTGTGACATTCAAGGGCCCCCCCCTTGTCCCCAGGGCCCATTGTGATGTCCCAGGACCCCTCATTGTCCCCAGGGCCCATTGTGACATCCTGGGCACCCCCTTTGTCCCCAGGACTCACTGTGGCACCATGGGGACCCCCTTTGTCACTAGGGCCCATTGTGGTACCATGGGGACCCCCTTTGTCACTGGGGCCCATTGTGACATCCCAGGACCCCCTGTTGTCCCCAGGGCCCATTGTGACATCCTGGAAACCCCCCTTGTCCCCATGGCCCATCGTGGCACCAAGGGGACACCCGCTTTGTCCCCAGGGACCATTGTGACACCGTGGGGACCCCCTCTGTCCCCAGGGCCCATTGTGACATCCTGGGGACCCTCTTGTCCCTAAGGCCCGTCGTGGCACCGTGGGGACCCCCTTTGTCCCCAGGGCCCATTGTGACATCCCAGGACCCCACTTTGTCCCCAGGGCCCACTGTGACATTCAAGGGAATCCCCCTTGTCCCCAGGGCCCATTGTGACGTCCCAGGAACCCTCATTGTCTGCAGGGCCCATTGTGACATTCTGGGCACCCCCTTTGTACCCAGGACTCACTCTGGCACCATAGGGACCCCCTTTGTCACTGGGGCCCATTGTGACATCCCAGGACCCCGCCTGGTCCCAAGGGCCCATGGCGTCATCCTGGGCACCCCCTTTGTCCCAAGACCCAATTGTGACATCCTGGGGACCACCCATTGTCCCAAGGGCCCATTGTGACACCATGGGGATCCCCTTGTCCCCAGGGCCCATTGTGATATCCCAGGACGCCCCTTTGACCCCAGGGCCCATTGTGACATCCTGGGGACCCCCTTTGTCCCCAGAGCCCATTGTGACATTCTGGGCACCCCAAATGTCCCCAGGGCCCATTGTGACATTCTGGGGAGCCCCTTTGTCCCCAGGGCCCAATGTGGCACCATGAGGACCCCCTTTGTCACTGGGGCTCATTGTGACATCCCAGGACCCCAATTTGTCCCCAGGGCCCATTCTGACATCCCGGGGACCCCCCTTGTCCCCATGGCCCATCGTGGCACCGAGGGGACCCCGCCTTTGTCCCCAGGGACCATTGTGACATCTTAGGGACCCTATTGTTCCTGGGGCCCATTGTGACGTCCCAGGAACCCTCGTTGTCTGCAGGGCCCATTGTGACATTCTGGGCACCCCCTTTGTCCCCAGGACTCACTGTGGCACCATAGGGACCCCCTTTGTCACTGGGGCCCATTGTGACATCCCAGGACTCCACTTTGTCCCGAGGGCCCATTGTAGACACCATGGGGACCACATTTGTCCCTGGGGCCCATTGTGACATCCCAGGACCCCCCATTGTTCCCAGGGTCCATTGTGACATTTTGGGGACCCCGTTTGTCTCCAGGGCCCGTTGTGACACCATGGGGACCCCCCCTATGTTCCCAGTGCCCATTGTGACATTCTGGGGACCCCCTTTGTCCCCAGGGCCCATTGTGACACCATGGGGACCCCACTTGTTCCCAGGACCCATTGTGGCATTCTGGGGACTCCCTTTGTCCCCATGGCCCATGGTGACACCATGGGGACCCCATTTGTCACTGGGGCCCATTGTGACATCCCAGGACCCCCCATTGTCCCCAGGGCCCATTGTGACATTCAGGTGACACCCCTTTGTCCCGAGGGCCCATTGTGACACCGTCAGGTTACTCATGTCCCCAGGGCCCGTTGTGACCTCCTGGGGAGACCCCATTGTCCCCAAGGCCCATTGTGGCACCATGGGGACCCCCTTTGTCACTGGTGCCCATTGTGGCATCCCAGGAACCCCCTTGTCCTCAGAGCCCATCGTGACATCCCAAAACCCCCCATTGTCTCCAGGGCCCATTGTGACATCCTGGGGACCCCCCTTTGTCCCCAGGGCCCATTGCGACACCATGCGGACGCCACTTGTTCCCAGGACCCATTGTGGCATTCTAGGGACTCCGTTTGTCCCCATGGCCCATGGTGAAACCGTCAGGATACCCCAGGTCCCCAGGGCCCATTGTGACCTCCTGGGGAGACCCCATTGTTCCCAAGGCCCATTGTGGCACCATGGGGACCTCCTTTGTCCCCAGGGCCCATTGTGACATCCCAGGACCCCACTTAGTCCCCAGGGCCCATTGTGGCACCATGTGGACCCCCTTTGTCTCCAGGGCCCCTTGTGACATCACAGGACGCCTCTTTGTCCCCAGGGCCCATTGTGACACTGTGGGGACCTCCCTTGTCCCCAGGGCCCATTGTGACATTCAGGGGACACCCCTTGTCCGCAGGGCCCATCGTGGCACCATGGGGACCCCCTTTGTCACTGGGGCCCACTGTGGCATCCCAGGACCCCACTTTGTCCCCAGGACCCATTGTGACACCATGTGGACACCCTTGTCCGCAGGGCCCATCGTGGCACTGTGGGGACCCTCCTTGTCCCCAGGGACCATTGTGACATCCTGGGGACCCCCTTTGTCCCCAGGGTCCATTGCGGCACCATGGGGACCCTCTTTGTCACTGGGGCCCATTGTGACATTCCAGGACCCCCCGTGGTCCCCAGGGCCCATTGTGACATCCTGGGGACCCTCTTTGTCCCAAGACCCCATTGTGACATCCTGTGGACCCCCCATTGTCCCAAGGGCCCATTGTGACACCATAGGGATCCCCTTTGTCCCCAGGGCCCATTGCGACATCCCAGGACCCCCCGTTGTCCCCAGGGCCCATTGTGACATTTTGGGGACCCCCCCTTGTCGCCAGGGCCCATTGCGACATCTTGGGGACCCCGTTTTTTCCCAGGACCCACTGTGGCACCATGGGGACCTCCTTTGTCCCCAGGGCCCATTGTGATATCCGAGGGACCCCCTTGTCCCCAGGGCCCATAGTGTCACCTTGGGGACCACTCTTGTCACTTGGGCCCATTGTGACACCATGGGGACCCACTATGTGCCCAGGGCCCATTGTGACATTCTAGGACTCCCCATTTTCCCCAGAGCCCATTGTGACATCCTGGGGATCCCCCTTTGTCCCCTGGGTCCATTGTAATGTCCCAGGACCCCCTTGTCCCCAGTGTTCATTGTGAAATCCTGGGGATTCCCTTTGTCCCGAGGGCCCATTGTGGCACCATGGGACCGCCTTTGTCACTGGGGACCATTGTGACATTCCAGGATTCCACTTTGTCCCCAGGGCCCGTTCTGACACCGTGGGGACCCCCATTGTCCCCAGGGCCCATTGTGACATCCTGGGGATCACCCTTTGTCCCAAGGGCCCATTGTGACGGGGTGGGGACCTTTTTTGTCTCCAGGGCCCATTGTGACATCTTGGGTACCCCCTTGTCCCCAGTGTCCATTGTGACATCCTGGGGACCCCCAATTGTCCCAGGGCCCATTGTGACATTCCAGGACCCCCCTTGTCTCCAGGGCTCATTGTGACATCACAGGACGCCCCTTTGTCCCCAGGGCCCGTTGTGACACAGTGGGGACCCCCCTGTCCCCAGGGCCCATTGTGCCATCCTGGGGACTCTCTTTGTCCCCAGGGCCCATTGTGATATCCTGGCGACCCCCGCTTTGTCCCCAGGGCCCATTGTGAACATCCTGGGGACCCCCTTTGTCCCCAGGGCCCATTGTGACATCCCTGGACCCCCCATTGTCCCCAGGGCGCATTGTGACATTCAGGGGACCCCCCTTTGGCCCCCGGGGCCCATTGTGATATCGTGGGGACCGTCTTTGTCCCCAGGGCCCATTGTGACACCATCAAGACCCCTCTTTGTCCCCAGGGCCTATTGTGACATACTGGGGACCCCCCCTTGTCTCCAGGGCCCATTGTGACGTCCGAGGACCCCCCCTTGTCCCCAAGGTCCATTGTGACACCGTGGGGACCCCGCTTGTCCTCAGGGCCCATTGTGACATTCAGGGGACCTCTCTTTGTCCCCAGGGCCTATTGTGACATCCTGGGGAACCCCCTTGTCTCCAGTCCCATTGTGATGTCCCAGGACCCCCCATTTTCCTTAGGGCCCATTGTGAAATCCGGGGGAACCCCCCCTTTCTCCTCAGGGCCCATTGTGACGTCCTGGGGACCCCCCTTTGTCCCCAGGGCCCATTGTGACGTTCAGGGGAACCACCTCTGTCCCCAGGGCCTATTGTGACATCCTGGGACACCCCCTTTGTCCTCAGGGCTCATTGTGACGTCCCAGGACCCCCCATTGTTCCCAGGGCCCATTATGAAATCCTGGGGACCCCCCCTTTGTCCCCAGGGCCCATCGTGGCACCATGGGGATCCCACCTTTGTCCCCAGGGCCCATTGTGACAGGGTGGGACCCCCCTTGTTCCCAGGGCCCATTGTGACATCCTGAGGATCCCCCATTGTCCCCAGGGCCCATTGTGACATTCTTAGGATGCCCTTTGTCCCCAGGGCCCATTGTGATATCCCAGGACCCCCCCTTGTCCCCAGGGCCCATTGTGACATCCTGGGGACCCCCTTTGTCTGCAGAGCCCATTGTGACATCCTGGGGAGCCCCCTTTGTCCCCAGGGCCCATTGTTATGTCCAAGGACCCCCCGTTGTCCCCAGGGCCCATTGTGACATCCTGAGGATGCCCTTTGTCCCCAGAGCCTATTGTGACATCCTGGGGACCCCTCTTTGTCCCCAGGGCCCATTGTGACAGGGTGGGACCCCCCTTGTCCCCAGAGCCCATTGTGACATCCTGGGGACCCCTTTGTCACCAGAGCCCATTGTGATATCCTAGGGACCCCCGCTTTGTCCCCAGGGCCCATTGTGACATTCAGGGGACCCCCCTTTATCCCCAGGGCCCATTGTGACATCCTTGGGACCTCATTTGTCCGCAAGGCCCATTGTTGTACCATGGGGACCCCCTTTGTCCCCACGGCCCATTGTGACAGCGATGACAGCGGTGTCAGTGATCAGGACACGGAACCACGGGCGCAGCTCCATGCGGTGCTTTATTCCAGCGCTGGGAAACCCGGGGTTCGCACCCAGAGCTTCCAACAGCTGATTCAGACTCCACCTTATTTATACAAGTTGGTCACATACATATTCCTTATGACCCCTGACAACCATGAGCACATCCCACACCTATTCTAACACAAACTGTCTGTCTAAGAGATGTTAAGCAACAGTCGCATGTTTATCAGTTATTTCTAAGGTACCAACTTGAAAAGAATATATCATAAATGTATGTCAGCCTTAAGAATAAGGCTTGGTTGCAGCTACCTGCTTTAGAAGAATATATCATAAATGTATGTCAACCTTAAGAATAAGGCTTGGTTACAGCTACCTATAAAGAATATATCGTAAATCTACGTCAACTTTAAGAATAAGGTTTGGTTACTGTCTTAAAGTTAATCCAACCGTAACAGATCAGTGATACCCAGGGATCCAACCGTAACAGATCAGTGACACCCAGGGATCCAACCGTAACAGATCAGTGATACCCAGGGATCCAACCGTAACAGGTCAGTGATACCCAGGGATCCAACTGTAACAGATCAGTGACACCCAGGGATCCAACCGTAACAGGTCAGTGATACCCAGGGATCCAACCGTAACAGGTCAGTGATACCCAGGGATCCAACTGTAACAGATCAGTGATACCCAGGGATCCAACTGTAACAGGTCAGTGATACCCAGGGATCCAACCGTAACAGGTCAGTGATACCCAGGGATCCAACCGTAACAGATCAGTGATACCCAGGGATCCAACCGTAACAGATCAGTGATACCCAGGGATCCAACCGTAACAGATCAGTGATACCCAGGGATCCAACCGTAACAGGTCAGTGATACCCAGGGATCCAACCGTAACAGATCAGTGATACCCAGGGATCCAACCGTAACAGATCAGTGATACCCAGGGATCCAGCTGTAACAGATCAGTGATACCCAGGGATCCAACCGTAACAGATCAGTGATACCCAGGGATCCAACCGTAACAGGTCAGTGATACCCAGGGATCCAACCGTAACAGATCAGTGATACCCAGGGATCCAACCGTAACAGGTCAGTGATACCCAGGGATCCAACCGTAACAGATCAGTGATACCCAGGGATCCAACCGTAACAGATCAGTGATACCCAGGGATCCAACCGTAACAGGTCAGTGATACCCAGGGATCCAGCTGTAACAGGTCAGTGATACCCAGGGATCCAACCGTAACAGGTCAGTGATACCCAGGGATCCAGCTGTAACAGGTCAGTGATACCCAGGGATCCAACTGTAACAGATCAGTGGTACCCAGGGCAGAGCCAGCCAAGGCCCATCCCATACCTGTTCCAGAAGGGAACACCTTGTAAAACCGATCCCGTCACTAACACCTGCGGCTGAACTTCATCAAATGCCGAGATCAGAAGTTTCACGGCACCAGCTGCAACCTTGAGGAGACGAGATCGCCAAGATTTCCAGCAAAAAGGGGGCGCCAGGCCGGGTTCAACCGCCTTGGCCGCTTGGGTCCCACCAGTTCCTCACAATGAGCCAAAGGGGCAAAGCCCACTGTGAGGAGGCTGAGGAGCCTTCATCCAAAGACCCCAAGGACCCCTCCTCAAATGCACCCAGTGCCACTGCGCAGGAGAACAGGGGGCTCAGGGCTGTGGAAACGGTTCTGAGATCACCTCATGGACATGCACAGTTCTGGGGTCATTATGAACACTTACTGTAATTAACACACTTCCTGTTGTTAAAGGTGTGCGTGTTGGGCCGAGCGAATCTCCCGCGCACCCAGCGCTGTTTCGCTTGTGCTCTCATGAACCCGCGTTTAAACAACACAATTAAAGAATTGGATTAAACAGCAGCGAGAGCCCGCAACGGACGACGGCGCCACCGCGGGGCTGCGCGGGGGCTGCACTGCGCAGGCGCGGAGCCGTGTCGGGAAGGGGAGGGACTTCCCGCTGGAAGCGGCACAGCCAATGGGCATCAGGAGGCCGCCTCCAGGCCAATGGCGGCTCGGGACGGGTGCTGAGGGACGGTGACGAGCCGGCTGTGTGGCCAATGGGGGTGCCGGGGGCGTGGCCAGGCAGCCCGCCCCGGGAGCAGCGGCCCGGCCGTGGCGGTTCGTCCCCTCCTGCCGCCGGAGCGCCGCTGCCACGGGCGGGTCCTGCGGCTGCAGCGGCTGCGGGGGCGGGCGGGGGGCCCGGGGCTGCGGCCCCGCTGGCCGGGGCCGGGCGGTCGCCGTGTTGCCCCCGGGCGGTCGCCGTGTTGCCCCCGGGCGGCAGTGGGGGGGGCCCGCTGGTCGCCCCCGCAGTTCCGCGGTTGAAAATCCTCCTCACACCGCGCTGGGACCGCGATCGCCGCCAGTTCCGTCCTGGGTGAGCGGCGGGGACGGATTTGGTTGGTGCGGGGGTTGTGGGGGGCGCGGGGCGGGTCTGGGGGTGCAGGGGAGCTGTGGGGGTTGGGGTGCAGCCGGCAGGAGGGACCAGGTTTGGGGGGCCCTGGGTCCCTTTGCGGGGGAGGGGAGGCCCTGCTGACCCTGCCTCCCCCAGCAAATCCCCCTGCGGGGCTCCCCCCGCCCCCCCGATCGGTCCCCGCCCCCCGCGACTCCCTCAAGTCCCCCTGAACCTCAATGCCCCTTTTTGACCCCAAAACAGCCCCAAATGTGCCCCCCAATGTCCCTTTAACACACCCTCCCCCCAGCCCCCCCGCACCGAGGCCTCCAGTGTATAAATTAAATGTGTAACATTAAACGCGACATTTGAGCGTTAACTAAAAAACAACAAATGTTGAAGTTTCGTTGAGGTTTTTGTTGAATTTTGGTTTCACGGAAGGGAGCGTTGTTGGAAATTTACTGGGATTAATGTTTTGCTTTAAAAACTTTTTGTATCTCAAAAGTGACCTGAACAGTTTGATAAAGAACATTTCAAATTAAATTAATTTCCCATTAAATTTCTTGGGATTAAACGTCCGTCAGAGGCAGTGGTGCTTAAACCCCACTTCGTTGGTCCCTCTCCGCATTAAAAATCCATCATTAAACAGTTAAATATTTCCCGTAATTAAACCCCTGTGATCTACATTCTGTAGTTTAAAAATGCGGTGACTGAGCGGTTGAACAGCCGATATCGCTCTGAGCGCGTGGCTCAATCTCTTGATTTCGGGCTCAGCTCAGTTCATCCCCACCAACCCCGTCGCCGTTCATGGGAACGTACCCGGGTGGATGGAGGGGGCGGGCGGTGGGTGTGGGCTCCCTGGGCTTCAGCAAAGCCTCTGACACCGTCTGCACAGCATCCGCACAGCTGAGCTGGGGAGGGGTGCTCTGGGCAGTGGGGAGTGGGGGGTGCAAACTGGCTGAGAGGGAGAAGCCAGAGAGTGGTGGTCAATGGGCAGAGTCCGGTTGAGGCCTGGATCCAGTGCAGGGCCTCAGGGGCCAATATTATTCAATATATTCGTTAACGATTCGGATGAGGGAATTGAGTGACTGTCAGCGAGTTTGCTGGGGACACCAAGCTGGGAGGAGTGGGTGACCCTGGAAGCTGTGCTGCCATCAGAGACCTGGACAGGCTGAGAGCTGGGGGGGGATAACCTGGTGAGATTTAACAAGGGGAAGTGCAGAGTGCTGCACCTGGGCAGGAACAACCCCAGGGTCAGTATAGGCTGGGAATGAGCTGTTAGAGAGCAGGGTAGGGAAAGGGAGCTGGGGTCCTGGGGACAGCAGGGTGAGCATGAGCCAGCACTGGGCCCTTGTGGCCAGGAAGCCAATGGGACCTGGGGTGGGTTAGAAGGGGGTGGTCAGTAGGTCAGAGAGGTTCTCCTGCCCCTCTGCTCTGCCCTGGGGAGACCACCCCTGGAATATTGTGTCCAGTTGTGGCCCCTCAGTTCCAGAAGGACAGGGAACTGCTGGAGAGGGTCCAGCGCAGCCACCAAGATGCTGAAGGGAGTGGAGCATCTCCCGTGTGGGGAAAGGCTGAGGGAGCTGGGCTCTTTAGTTTGGAGAAGAGGAGACTGAGGGGTGACCTCATTAATATTTATAAATATATAAAGGGTGAGTGCCAGGAGGATGGAGCCGGGCTCTTCTCGGTGGCAAACAATGATAGGACGAGGGGCAATGGGATCAAGCTGGAACACAAGAGGTTCCACTTAAATTTGAGAAAGAACTTCTTCCCAGTGAGGGTGGCAGAGCCCGGCCCAGGCTGCCCAGGGGGCTGTGGGGTCTCCTTCCCTGCAGACATTCAAACCCCCTGGACATGTTCCTGTGCGACCTCTCCTGGGCGTTCCTGCTCCATGGGGGGATTGGACTGGATGAGCTTTCGAGGTCCCTTCCAGTCCCAAACACACCGTGATACTGTGATACTGTGATTTCTGTGCTAAATCCTTTCCTTTCCCCCCGTGCCAGTGGGGGGGACCCAGAGGACCCACCCAGGCCCCCCCAGGTTTGTGGGAGCAGCACTGGGGAGGGGGTGCTTTTTCCCCCAGCTACGAATATAGAGACAATTTGTACAAAAGCTCTAAAGTGGGGGGACGGCAACTCAGGGACCCCCAAACCACCACAGGGGGATCCACATCACCCCATGCGCCCCATCACTTTTGGGGTGTCAGAGCCCCCCCCCATGCAGCTGCCCCTCGGGGGTCCTGGGTGGGTTGTGAGGTCCCTGGGGGCTGGAGGGGAGAAAGGGGGAAACCTGGGTTTGGGGGGGGGTCCCAGGGGTTCTTGCGAGTGGGTCTGGGGGGGTCTCAGTGGTTTCTGGGATCCCTGGGGGGTCCCTGAGATCAAAAAGAATTTGGAGGCTGGCAGGGAACTTTGTGAGGGGAAGATTGAAACATCCCTTTTCCCTCTGTTTCACAGCCCCAGCTTCTCTTCTCTGCCCTTCCTCCTCTGCCCTTCCTCCTCTGCCCTTCCTCCTCTGCCCTTCCTCCTCTCCCCTTCCTCCTCTCCCCTTCCTCCTCTCCCCTTCCTCCTCTCCCCTTCCTCCTCTCCCCTTCCTCCTCTCCCCTTCCCTCAGAACCCCATTCTGGTTTGGGATGAAGGGATCTCTGGAGATCATCCAGTCCAACCCCCCTGCTCCCGCGGGGTCCCAGAGCAGATCACACAGGATCCCAGGGGTCTGAATGTCTCACAGAAGGAGACTCCACACCCGCTCTGGGCAGCCTGGGCCGCGCTCTGGCACCTCCCAGCAAGCAAGTTTCTCCTTCCGTTCAGATGGAGCCTCCTGGGTTTCAGTCTGTGCCCGATGCCCCTCACCCCGGCGCTGGGCACCACTGAACAGAGTCTGCTCCATCCTGACACCCACCTGAGATATTGATCCCATTGATCACATCCCTCTCAGCTTCTCTTCTCCAGCTCAACAGCCCCAGCTCTCTCAGTCTCTCCTGATCAGAATGATGCTCCAGACCCCTCAGCATCTCTGTGTCCCTCCACTGGACTCCCTCCAGTAACTCCTTGTCCTTCTTCAACTGGGGAGCCCAGAACTGGACCCAGAACTGCAGATGCAGCTTCCCCAGGGTGGGGCAGAGGGGGAGGATTCACCTCTCTCACCTGCTGCTCACACTCTTCTTAATAAATATCCCCCAGGTACCCTCGGCCTCGTGACCACAAGGACACATTGGTGACTTGTGGCCAACCTGATGTCACCCAGAACTCCCAAGTCCTTCTCGCAGAGCTGCTTTCCAGCGGGTCCACCCCCAAACCGTGCTGGTACTGGACCCCTGCTGCCCCAGGAGGGGCCGGTATCGCCCCGGTATCGCGATGGGTGGCACCAACAGCCCTGGTATTGCGATGGGTGGCACCAACGGCCCCGGTATCGCGATGGGTGGCACCGACAGCCCCGGTATCGCGATGGGTGGCACCGACAGCCCCGGAATCGCGATGGGTGGCACCGACAGCCCCGGTATCGCGATGGGTGGCACCGACAGCCCGGTATCGCGATGGGTGGCACCAACGGCCCCGGTATCGCGATGGGTGGCACCGACGGCCCCGGTATCGCAATAGCGAGCACTGATGGTCCTGGTATTGCGACAGGTGGCAACAACAGCGCTGGTATCGTCACAACAGCAGTGACGACGGCCCCGGTATCGCGATGGGTGGCACCGACGGCCCCGGTATCGCGATGGGTGGCACCGACGGCCCCGGTATCGTGATGGGTGGCACCGACAGCCCCGGTATCGCGATGGGTGCCACCAACAGCCCCGGTATCGCGATGGGTGGCACCAACAGCGCCCTAACGTGGTGCTCATCAGTAAGAAGGGAGGGAAGGGGGTTGCAGGGCAGCCATCGCTCGGGGTCTGCGGGATCTCCCTGTGCTTGTGGGAGCCCACGAGTCTTTGCATCACGCCTTGCGTTTTATTCTCTCTTCCTCTTTCAATTACTTATCTCACTTGTGTTTTTTTATCTTAGCCCATGAGTTTTCTTACTTTTGCTCCTCATATTCTTCATTCCCATCCTACTGAGGGGTGCGTGGGGCTGCTCTGCCAGCCCCGGCTGCCCCACCGCAGCTCCCCAGGCCCTCACGTCTCCCATCCCAGCAACAGCAGTGGCCGCGGCACTGATTTCTTTCCTCTCCCTTTTGCAGCCTCCTTGCGCTCGTCCTCTCCACGCCGATCTCTCCTGGCTTCCTCCAGCTGCTGTGTCCTCTGGGTAAGTGCAGCTCGACCCCTCCCAAGATGCTCTCGAGTTGGCTGGGGTTTCTAAAACAGAGGGAAAAGGGATGTCTCACTTTTCCTCAGGCAGAGTTTCCTCCCAGACCCCTTTTACCCCCTGCGCTCTCCACAGACCCCAGTTACCGTTTCTGTTCGATGGGGAACATCTCACTGTGCTGTGCATGGCCAAGACGATGAGGACTCTGGACAGGAAATCCCTTCCAAGCGCAGCTTTCCTCTCACCGTTGGGCAGCGACAACAGCCCCGGTATCGCGACAGCAGCACCGACGGCCCCGGTATCGCGACAGCAGCACCGACGGCCCCAGTATCGCGACAGCAGCACCGACGGCCCCGGTATCGCGACAGCGGCACCGACAGCCCCGGTATCGCGACGGGCAGCAGTGATGGAGCTGGTATTGCGACGGCAGCACCGACGGCCCTGATATTGTGATGGGCAGTGACAGGGGCCCTGGTATCGTGATGGGCAGAACCAACAGCTCCAGTATCGTGATGGGCAGCACTGACGGTCCCGGTATTGCGACGGCAGCACCGACAGCACCGGTATCGCGATGGGTGGCACCAACAGCCCCGGTATCGCGAAGGGCGGCACCGACGGCCCCGGTATCGCAATAGCGAGCACTGATGGTCCTGGTATCACGACAGGTGGCAACAACAGCGCTGGTATCGTCACAACAGCAGTGACGACGGCCCCAGTATCGTGATGGGCAGCAATGATGGTCCTGGTAGCGCGATGGGTGGCACCGACGGCCCTGGTATCGCGATGGGTGGCACTGACGGCCCTGGTATCGCAATGGGTGGCACTGATGGCCCCGGTATCGTGATGGGCAGCGACAATGGCCCCGGTATCACGATGGGTGGCACCGACGGCCCCGGTATCGCGATGGGTGGCACCAACAGCCCCGGTATCGTGACAGCAATAAATCTCAAGACCTCCCAAAATAAATCCCCCTTCCATCCCTCCTGGTGTGACAAGACCCTTAATTAACTTTTCATTAATCAAACAACTCAACCCCCCCGTTGTCACAAATCGCTGCATTAACGAACTTCAACTCATTCCAGAACCCAGTTTATTAAGCAAAGCAGAAAGCGCGTTAAATAGAAAGAAAAACACCAAAACCCCTGTTTCTCGGCTCAGATCGGGGCGCTTTACGGCACCATTTTGCCACCATTTCCCTTTCCGGTTCTTCCCACCGCGAGCAGCCGCTGCCCGTTGATCTCACAGCGGCGTTTTTTCCCAATCTCGCAGGATTTCAGCCCAATTCCGGCCCCGTTCCGTGCACCCCCTGGTGCCGGAGATGACGATCGGGCGCCAGCTCTTCCCATCAAACCCGATGCCGAGAAACCAAACCCCCCGCGGTTGCTTCTTCAAACACGCGCAGATTCACCCCTTTTCTCCCCAAAAACCCCCTCTGGATGCGCCGTCCGGTGGGAAAGCCGACGGTGGTTTCGGCGCGGGGGTTTCCTGAGGGCGCAAACCTACCCCGGGCGCTGCTCCGGCGCCGCGATCCCCATTTCGGCTGGTTCCTCCATTTTAAGGCGCTTCGGGGGCGGCTCGGTCCCGGCTTGCGGCTCCGGCATCGCCATTTCGGTTGGTTTCTCCTCTATTTTCATGCATTTTGGTGGTGGCTCGGTCTCAGCCGGCGGTTCCGGCGTCACAATCGCCATTTCGGTTGGTTTCTCAATTTCCAAGTGCTTCAGGGGCGGCTCGGTCCCGGCCCGTGGCTCTGGTGCCGCAATCACCGTTTCGGCTGGTTCCTCCTCAATTTTCAGGTATTTTGGTGGTGGCTCGGTCCCGTCCTGCAGCTCCGGTGCCGCAATCCCCATTTCGGCTGGTTCCTCCTCAATTTTCAGGCGCTTTGGGGGCGGCTCCATCCCAGCTTGCAGCTCCGACTCCGGCATCGCCATTTCACCTGGTTTCTTGATTTCAAAGCATTTTGGGGGCGGCTCGGTCCCCACCTGCAGCTCCAGTGCCACAATCACCATTTCAGCTGCTTTCTCCTCAATTTTAACGCATTTTGGGGGCGGCTCGGTCCCGGCCGGTGGCTCTGGTGCTGGCACCACAATCTCCATTTTAGCTGGTTTCTCCTCAATATTCAGGCACTTTGGTGGTGGCTCAGTCCCGGCCTGAGGCTCTGGCTCCGGCATCTCCATTTCAGCTGCTTTCTCCTCAATCTTCACACACGTTGGGGGCGGCTCGGTCCCGGCCTCTGGCTCTGGCTCCGCAATCGCCTTTTCAGCTGCTTTTTCCTCCATTTCCAGGCAATTTGGAGGCGGCTCGGTCCCGGCCTGCAGCTCCCGCACCGGCATCGCCATTTCGCCTGTTTTTTCCTCAATTTGAAAGCATTTTGGGGGCGGCTCGGTCCCCACCTGCGGCTCCGGTGCCACAATCACCATTTCCGCTGGTTTTCCCTCAATTTTCAGGCACTTTTCGGGCGGCTCGGTCCCGGCCTGTGGCTCTGGCACCGCAATCTCCATTTCGGCTGCTTTCTCCTCAATTTTCAAACACTTTGGCGGTGGCTCAGTCCCGGCCTGCAGCTCCAGTGCTGCAATCTCCATTTCAGCTGCTTTCTCCTCAATTCTTAAGCGCTTCAGGGGTGGCTCAGTCCCGGCCTCCGGCTCCGGCATCGCCATTTCCGCTGGTTTCTCTTCAATTTTAAAGCGCTTCAGGGTGGGCTCGGTCTCAGCCTGCGGCTCCGGCGCTGGCGCCGCAATCACCGTTTCAGCTGGTTTGTCCTCAATTTGCAGGTATTTTGGTGGTGGCTCAGTGTCAGCCTGCGGCTCCGGTCCCGCAATCACCATTTTGTCTCGTTTCTCCTCAATTTCCAAGCATCTTGGAGGCGGCTCAGTCCCGGCCTGCGGCTCCAGAACCGGCGCAGCAATCGCCATTTCAGCTGGTTTCTCCTCAATTTCCAGGCCCTTTGGGGGTGGCTCAGTGCCATCCTGCAGCTCTGGTCCCACAATCACCATTTTGGCTGGTTTGCCCTCAATTTTGAAGCACTTTAGGGGCAGCTTGGTCTCAGCCTGCGGCTCCAGCGCCACAGTCACCATTTCAGCTGGTTTCTCTTCAATTTTCACACATTTCAGGGGTGGCTCAGTCCCGGTCTGCGGCTCCAGCGCTGCAATCACCATTTCAGCTGGTTTCTCCTCGATATTCAGGCCCTTTGGGGGTGGCTCGGTGCCATCCTGCAGCTCCGGTCCCGCATTCACCATTTCGGCTGGTTTGTCCTCAATCTTCAAGCATTTTTGGGGCGGCTCGGTCCCCACCTGCGGTTCTGGCACCGCAATCTCCATTACGGCTGGTTTGTCCTCAATTTCCAAGGATCTTGGGGGCGGCTCGGTGCCATCCTGCAGCTCCGGTCCCGCAATCGCCATTTCAGGTGGTTTCTCCTCAATCTTCAAGCACTTTATGGGCAGCTCGGTCCTGGCCTGCGGCTCCAGAACCAGCGCAGCAATCACCATTTCGGCTGGTTTGTCCTCAATTTCCAAGCCCTTTGGAGTCAGCTCGGTCCCCGCCTGCAGCTCCCGCGCCCGGTGCCACCTCATGTGTGCGTTCTTGCCCCGCATCGTGGCAAACGCCCTGGAAACGGGGCGGAAAACCCAGGTTTTAGTGCTTTTTGGCTTCACCCTCTCTGGGTGCGTTTTGGCGCGGGTCCGGCGCCGTTTCTCGGCTCCGCGCCGGGTGGCTTTAACACCTTTTAACCTCTTTATCCCCAAATAAGCAACAACTCACCTGCCGCACTCCGTGCATGGAAAGGACTCCCCGGCGCCCTCATTTTGGGCCATTTGCTGCTTCATTTTGGCCCTTTCCTCGGGCGAGGGACGGGGCTTCTTCTTCGGGGGCTGGAAAGTGGCCTGGAAAGCAGAGATTCCCCTCATTCCCCCCTTTCACCAAAGGTCGAGAGCGCTGAGAATAAACCAGCTTGGAAACAAGACCCTATGGAACAGCCCATAGAGACAACTCAGCCAGGTGAGGCTAAAAGAGCCAAAACCGGCTCTTTTTGTGACACAAACCACCGCTTTTTGGCAGGGAACGCACAGCAATTCCCTTCGGCGGCGAAGCCAAAACCACAGAATATCCCCCAAACCATTCAAACCCCACCAGGATCGTTAATACCTGGAATCACTGCAATCAACCTGCAGCCAATCGAGCCCATTTCGGGCCCAAAAAGCCGCTTTTTTGGCCTCAAGGCGGTTTTCCTGCAGCGCAAATTCTGTGTAAACGCGTTTTCTACCTTCTCCTCGGCCTTTTCCTTGTTTCTCTTGGCTTTTTTGCCCGTCCCTTTTGCTCGGTAGGACTTGAGTTTGGTCGTTTTCTTCCAGATGTAGTAATATTCAACACACTGGGCCACAGTCTTAGTCTGGACCTAAGCGAGGGGATAGGGGCGGTTTAGGATGGAAACGCCGCGGTAAATCACATTTACGCCTCGTTTTGTCTCATTCCGGTGCCTTTTTTGCAGCGTTAAGCAGCAAAATGACATTTGGAGAATGGGAGTTCGATGCGTGACTCAAAAACGCGGCTTTTTGGGTTAAAACCCGATGATTTTGGGGGATTTACCTTCTTGTGGATGCGATAAAAGTCCTTCTTGTGGGTGGCAAAAGCACGGTGGAAAAGCTGCTGCTCCAATGGCGTCCACGTGTCCGAGCCTGCGGGGCAATGAGCGGGTTCGTTATGGGGAACGCAATTAGCAAACGGGGCGGGGGGGTCGTTATCGGCAGCCCAAGATGTTTAAATCGGCGTGGAAAGGGTATCGTGGTGTCTGTTTGTGTCCTGGGGGGGAATGGGCCCCGTTCCTCGTTTACCTGCGTAATGATAATTGGCCAGAGGGTCCGATTCGGACTTGGGGGGCCCCCCCGAAAGCAGCATCTCCAGCGCCTTCTGCAAGAGGAAGAGGCTCGGGGTTCGCCTTCCATTCGGAGCAGGACGCCCCAAGTTGTGATTTTGGGGGTTTTGGGGTGATATCGGGGGGTTTTGGGGAGATATCGGGGGGCTTGGGGAGATATCGGGGGGTTTTGGGGCGATATCAGGAGGTTTGGGGGTGATATCAGGGGGTTTTGGGGAGATATCGGGGGATTTGGGGTGATATCGGGGGGTTTTGGGGAGATATCAGGAGGATTTGGGGTGATATCGGGGGGTTTTGGGGAGATATCAGGAGGTTTTGGAGTGATATCGGGGGGTTTGGCGGTGATATCGGGGGGTTTTGGGGTGATATCAAGGGGTTTTGGGGAGATATCAGGGGGTTTTGGGGTGATATCGAGGGGTTTTGGGGTGATATTGAGGGGTTTTGGGGAGATATCAGGGGGTGTGGGGTGATATCGAGGGGTTCTGGGGTGATATCAGGGGATTTGAGGAGATATCAGGGGGTTTTGGGGTGATATTGGGGGGTCTGGGGTGATATCGAGGTGTTTTGGGGAGATATCGGGGTGTTTTGGGGAGACATCGGGGGGTTTTGGGGTGATATCGGGGTTTGGGGGTGATATCGGGGGGTTTTGGGGTAACATTGAGGGGCTTTGGGGAGATATCAGGGGGTTTTGAAGAGATATCGAGGGGTTTTGGGGAGATATCAGGGGGTTTTGGGGTGATATCGAGGGGTTTTGGGGAGATATCGAGGGGTTTTGTGGTGATATCGGGATTTGGGGAGATATCAGGGGGTTTTGGGGTGATATCAAGGTGTTTTGGGGAGATATCAGGGTGTTTTGGGGAGATATCAGGGGGTTTTGGGGTGATATCAAGGTGTTTTGGGGAGATATCGGGGTGTTTTGGGGAGATATCAGGGGATTTTGGGGTGATATGAGGGGGTTTTGGGGTGATATCGGGGTTTTGGGGTGATACCGGGGGGTTTTGGGGTGATATCGGGGGCATGGGGGTGATATTGGGGCTTTTGGGGGTGATATCGGGTGGCTTGGGGGTGATATTGGGGGGTTCTGGGGTGATATCAGGGGGTTTGGGGAGATATCGGGAGATTTTGAGGTGATATCGGGGGGTTTTGGGGAGATACTGGGGGGGTTTGGAGTGATATCGGGGGGTTTTGGGGAGATATCATAGGGTTTTGGGGTGATATCGGGGGGTTCTGGGGTGATATCAAGGGGTTCTGGGGTGATATCAAGGGGATTTGGGCAGATGCCAAGTTGTTTTGGGGAGATATCGGGGTGTTTTGGGAAGATATCAGGGGGTTTTGGGGTGATATCGGGGGGTTTTGGGGTGATATCGGGGGGTTTTGGGGTGATATCGGGGGGCTTTGGGGAGATATCGGGGGTTTTGGGGAGATATCGGGGGGTTTTGGGGTGATATCAATGGGATTTGGGGAGATATCAGGGGGTTTTGGGGTGATATCGGGGGGTTTGGGGTGATATCGGGGACATGGGGGTGATACTGGGGCTTTTGGGGATGATATCGGTGGGTTTGGGGTGATATTAGGGGGTTCTGGGCTGGTATCAAGGGGTTTTGGGGAGATATCAGGAGGTTTTGGGGTGATATCAGGGGGGTTTGGGGAGATATCGGGGGTTTTGGGGAGATATCGGGGGTATGGGGGTGATATCGGGGGGCTTTGGGGGTGATATCGGGGGGTTTGGGGGTGATATCAGGGGGTTTGGGGTGATATCGGGTGGTTTTGGGGTCACTCACCATCAGGTCGCCGCGCGCCGCGTGCAGGCAGTGCAGGGCCAGCTCCAGGTTGGGGACGGCGCCGGGGACGGCGCTGGAGCTCCCAGGGACAGCACTGGAGCTCCCGAGGATGGCACTGGAGCTCCCGGGGATGGCACTGGAGCTCCCAGGGACGGCACTGGAGCTCCCGGGGACGGCACTGGAGCTCCCGAGGATGGCACTGGAGCTCCCGGGGATGGCACTGGAGCTCCCGGGGATGGCACTGGAGCTCCCGGGGATGGCACTGGAGCTCCCAGGGATGGCACTGGAGCTCCCGGGGATGGCACTGGAGCTCCCGGGGACAGCACTGGAGCTCCCAGGAACAGCACTGGAGCTCCCGAAGATGGCGCTGGAGTTTCCAGGGATGGCACTGGAGCTCCCGAGGATGGCACTGGAGCTCCCGAGGATGGCACTGGAGCTCCCAGGGACGGCACTGGAGCTCCCGAGGATGGCGTTGGAGCTCCTGGGGATGGCACTGGAGCTCCCGGGGACGGTGCTGGAGCTCCCGGGGATGGTGCTGGAGCTTGCCATGGACAGCAGGGTCAACACTGCAACCGACACGGGGTGGGGGAAACGGGGTGATGGGACATGGGGATGTTGGGGTTCGGGGGGGAAATGGGGTGATATGAGGTGGGGATGTTGGGGTTTGGGGGGGAAAGGGGGATGTGACATGGGGGTGTTGGGGTTTGGGGAAAGGGGGATGTGACATGGGGGTGTTGGGGTTTGGGGAAAGGGGGATGTGACATGGGGGTGTTGGGGTTTGGGGAAAGGGGGATGTGACATGGGGATGTTGGGGTTTGGGGAAAGGGGGATGTGACATGGGGGTGTTGGGGGAAAGGGGGATGTGACATGGGGGTGTTGGGGGAAAGGGGGATGTGACATGGGGGTGTTGGGGGAAAGGGGGATGTGACATGGGGGTGTTGGGGTTTGGGGGTGGAAATATGGGATCCAACAAGGAAAAGCTGGGGTTTGTCAAGGAAAAGCGTGATACGACAATGGGTACGATTCAAGGAAAAGTTGGAGTTGGTCAAGAAAAGATGCGATATGATAAAGGAAATGTTGGGGTTTGTCAAGAAAAGGTGCGATAGGACAAGGAAAAGTTGGGTTTTGTTGAGAAAAGACGCGATAGGACAAGGAAAAGTTGGGTTTATGTCAAGAAAAGACAATAGGACAAGGAAAAGTTGGCTTTTGTCACGAAAAGACACAATAGGTCAAGGAAAAGTTGGAGTTGGTCAAGATAAGAACCAATAGGACAAGGAAAAGTTGGGTGTATGTCAAGAAAAGACGCGATAGGACAACAGAAACGTTGGGTGTATGTCAAGAAAAGACGTGATAAGACAAGGAAAAGTTGGGTTTTGTTGAGAAAAGATGCGATAGGACAAGGAAAAGTTGGGTTTTGTTGAGAAAAGACGTGATAGGACAATGGAAACGTCAGGGTTGGTCAAGAAAAGGTGCGATACAACAATGGGTACGATACGAGAAGGAAAAGTTGGGTTTATGTCAAGAAAAGACGCGCTACAACAAGGAAAAGTTGGGTTTTATCAAGAAAAGTGTGATAGGACAAAGGAAACGTCGGGGTTGGTCAAGAAAAGGTGCGACATGATAATGGGTACGATACGAGAAGGAAAAGTTGGGTTTTGGGGACAAAAGGTGCGATACGGGACAGCGGAAAACGAGCCAACCAGGTGGAGCGGAGAGCAAGAAACACACGGAAAAACGTCACTATTTCTAACCAAAAGGCAGCGTTGGGAGCCCCAAGAGCAGCGACGACCCCCCCGGGGCCCAGGTGGGGTGGGCCAGGCACCCAATGCGTGCGATACCTGGGTCGGGCGCCTGCGGGTCGGTGTCCATGTCCCCCCAGGGCTTCCAGACCAGCTCCGCGCGCTCCTCGTCCTGCTGCGCCTGCGCTGGGTCGCGCAGGGCCGGCAGCTCCGCCTGGAAGCCGCTCCCCACGTTGATCTGCCTGGAGAGGGGACGGGAGGCGGTGACGGGGACCGCGGCGGCGCGGCGGGGGGGACGGGGGCGTTCTGAGCGCTCACGGCATCATCGTGCTCCGATCGGCACCGAAACCGCGCGGTTCGGCCGAAAACCACAGGGATTCGCTCCAAGACGCGGCAGAGTGGGAGAGACGCCCTGCGAGGGCTCGGAACAACAAAGCGTTGCCGGGGTTCCGCCGCGACATCAGCGCCGCCGGTGACATCAGCGCCTCGTGTTCCGTTCGGAATGGACGTCAATGGGTCCTGGCGGGCCAAACGAGGGGCAGGAAAAGCGCGACGCACCCGTTTTGCGCCCGTTTTTGGTGGTTTGGGGACTCACGGCCGGATGCTGATTTTGGGGGCGTCCTTCACCAGGCACAATCCCAAGTCGCCGTCCATTCTGCCTGCGGGATATTGAGAAATAAGGGGGGAAAAGCAAGGCTCAGGATCAAAATCATCGTGCCGAGACCGTTCCTCGGCATCACAACCACAAATTGTCCCAATTCCCATCGTTTTGGTGAAATCGGTCGCTGATGGATCATCCCAATGGGGTTTTGCAGTCGATCGCAGCACTCGGGTGGTTTTTACACCCGATATCACAGCGAAACGCTGGGGGGTTGTTTCCATCCCATATTCCACAAAAGCACCCATTTTGGGGGTTTTTGGGGAGCACGAGCTCTGCGTTTGTCACCACAAACCAGCGAGGGGACGCCGAACCCAAACCGGGTTCACCGGGCGGTTTTACACCGGGATCGCTCGGCCCGGGTTGAGATAAATCCCCCATAAACCACAACCATAAAGCGGGGTGTTCCCCCCAAAGCGCTACGTGGGGACATCCGCATCGCACCGAATTAACCCCGCGGGGCGGCCGAAAGCGCTTCAATCCCGGTGTCGGGATCACGAGGGGTTTTGGCCTCCGTCGCCTTTTTGCTGCGAGATCTTCCCATCCGGAGACGCATTTTCGGTGATCTGGGCAACATCGAACGAGAAAAGGGTTAAAGGTGGAAAACGCACAAAATCACACGGGCGTTTATCTGCTTTTCCTCCTTTTTTGGCTCAAAAGCAAGCGGCGAACCCCAAAATGAGGGGTCTGGGGACCCACCAGTCCTGCTGATGCTTCCTCCCTTTCACCCAACTCGAGGCGATCGCCGGGTTCCGTATTTCGGATCAATAACCCAGCGGGAGCCTGGAGCCTCCCAGAGCCCGTCCCTGGGGTAGCGGCCGCCGAGCGCGTCCCCATAGCGTTATTTGGGTGTAATTTGGGGGGTTTTGGGGCACGTAGCACCCTTGGTTCAGCCAGGGACACACACACGGGTGCTCCGGGAAGCGACTCCGGCGCCGCCGGTTGCCGAATCATCGCACAACCATCCAAGTACTCCTCACCCACCTCGTTCCTTGTCACTGGAACCAACACCGGGATCACCAGGGGGGTTTTCAGACAGTGTCGGGGGTTCGGAGGCGCCGTTTCCATCTCCCAACGATGGTTTCGCGGTGTTTGCATCGCCCGCGTCGCGCACCTGAGCACAAACGGAACCGGGAGCGTCGGTGGCGCTGGAGGATATCAAAGCGCTTTGCAAACTGCTCTTCCCAATTATTTCTCCGTTATATAACGAGGATAATAAAACCCGCTACGCTAAACACGACCCAAACCGGGCGGGAGCGCGCAACGTGAATCTTTACACTGCAGCGATTCCCTGTTTCTCGTTTTCTCACCCCGTCGTCTCCACTCAATCGGCAGCGACGTTCACAAATCATCCAGTTACGCACAATTTGGTAACGACCCCCGCAAAGGGCTTCGACGGCACCGCCGTCCCCCCCGCCGCCTTCGCTCAGATCCCCGCTCAATGAGCAGCACCCATGGGTGCCCGTTACCTGCCCCCTCTCGGCGTCCACCGACCACCCGTGGTTCCGGCACATGGAGACGCCGCCATCCTCAACCGGAGCAGCCGCCAAGTGGCTAAAGTGACAAAAATCAGGATAAATAGGTAAAAAAATCAACATGATAAAGCCGCGGCGCTTTTAGAACAGATGGCGTAGTCGGCACTGAAGCTCCAGGCAGGTGGAGCTTGCCCGGTGGAATCAATCGGCGTTCGGTCTCAAAGGTTTCAACCCAAAAGGGTTAAATAGCAAGGATTAATAAATACTGACCCTCATTAATAATTACTGATTGTCATTAATAAATAGTGACCGTCACTAATAAATACTGATCGTTATTAATAAATACTGACCATCATTAATAAATACTGATCATCATTAATAAATACTCACAATCATTAATCGATACTGATTGTCATTAATAAATACTGACTGTTATTAATAAATACTGATCATCATTAATAAATACTCGCCATCATTAATCAATACTGATCATCATTAATAGTGACGGTCATTAATAAATACTGATCGTCATTAATAAATACTAACCATTATTAATAAATGCCGATCACCATTAACAAATACTGATCATCATTAATAAATAATAATCATCCTTAATAAATACCATCATTAATCAATACTGATTGTCATTAAGAAATACTGACCGCCATTAATAAATACTGGCCGTTATTAATAAATACTGGTGGTTATTAATAAATACTAATTGTCATTAATAAATACTAACCATCATTAATAAATACTGGTTGTTATTAATAAATACTGATCACTATTAATAAATTATGACCATCATTAGTAAATACTGATCATTAGTAACCAGGCTCAGGTTGGGCTCCAGGTTGGGCTCAAGGCTCAGATTGGGCTCCAGGTTGGGCTCCAGGCTCAGGTTGGGCTCCAGGTCAGGCTCAAGGCTCAGGATGGGCTCCAGGTTCAGGTTGGGCTCCAGGTTGGGCTCCAGGCTCAGGTCGGGCTCCAGGCTCAGGTTGGGCTCCAGGTCGGGCTCCAGGCTCAGACTGGGCTCCAGGTCGGGCTCCAGCGCTTCCCCGCAGAGCAGCCCGGGGCTCTGGGCAAAGCCACGCAGCTCGTCGCCCAAGGGAAACAGGTCCATGGTCACCGGGCTCCAAACACCCCGGAGCAAAAACCAGAGCGGCCCCAGGACACCCGGGCTCCCAAAGAGCCTGGAAAAGGGACACAAAGAGTTAAATTGGGGGGAGTGAAGTGGCTGCTGATGCTGAGAAACCCCCGGGGGTTCGGGGCTGGGGGGAAAGGGGGGATCTGTATGAAAACTGCTCTGGGGAAAAGGGGGGAAGGGGTTGGGCTGCACGGGAATGGGAGGAGGGACGGGAAAACGGGAGAGGGAAACGGGGAAGAGGGAAAAGGGGGGAAAGGGGGAAAAAGGGGGGAAAGAGGGAAAAGGGGGAAAAAGGGAAAAGAGGGGAAAAGGGGGGAAAGAGGGAAAAGGGGGAAAAAGGGAAAAGAGGGGAAAAGGGGGGAAAGAGGGAAAAGGGGGAAAAAGCAAGGAAAGAGGGAAAAGGGGGAAAAAGGGGGGAAAGAGGGAAAAAGGGGGGAAAGAGGGAAAAAGAGGGAAAAAGCGAGGAAAGAGGGAAAAGAGGGAAAAAGGGGGGAAAGAGGGAAAAATAGGGAAAAAGCGAGGAAAGAGGGAAAGGGGGGGAAAAGGGAAGAAACAGGGATAAAGGGGGAAAAGAGGGATAAGATGGAAAGAGGGGGGAAGAGGGAAAGGGGGGAAAGAAGGGAAAAGAGGGAAGAGGGAAAAGGGGAGAAAAGGGGGGAAAGAGGAAAAAGGGGGAAAAGGGGGGAAAAGGGAAAAAGGGGGAAGAGGGAAAAGAGGGGGAAGAGGGGGGGAAGAGGAAAAAGAGGGAAAAAGGGGGCAAAGAGGGATAAAGGGGAAAGAGGGAAAAGAGGGAAAAAGGGGGGAAGAGGGAAAAGGGCGGAAAGAGGGAAAAGAGGGATAAAGGGGGAAAGAGGGAAAAGGGAGAAAAGGGGGGGAAGAAGGAAAAAGGGAGAAAAAGGGGGAAAAGAGGGGGAAGAGGGAAAAAGGGGGGAAAGGGAGAAAAAGGGGGGAAACAGGGATAAAGGGGGAAAGAGGGAAAAGAGGGAAAAAGGGGGGGAAAAGGGGGAAGAGGGAAAAGGGGGGAAAGAGGGAAAAGAGGGAAAAACGGCGGAAAGAGGGAAAAGAGGGAAAAAGGGGGGGAAGGGAAAAAGGGGGGAAAGAGGGATAAAGGGGGAAAGAGGGAAAAGAGGGAAAAGGGGGATGAAAGAGAGAAAAAGTCTGTGGGGGGATTGATGGCGGATCCGCCCCAGCCCCGGGGTCTCTCCTGGAGGGGAGGGACGGGCGGGCTCCAGCGGGGGTGCTGAGGAGATGAGGGGACACGAGGGGACCCGAGGGACACGAGGGGACGATGAAGGGACCCGAGGGACGCGAGGGGACACGATGGGACATGAAGGGACACGAGGGACCCGAGGGGACGCGATGGGACATGAAGAGACGCGATGGGACATGAAGAGACACGAGGGACCCGAGGGGACGCGATCTCCTCACCCGGTGTTTCCCGCCCCGGCGCTTCCCGCCCGCCGGCGCCGCGGCCACGCCCCCTCGCCGCCGGCCACGCCCCCTCGCCGGCGTCACGTCCGGGAGTGTGTGGCGGGAAAAGGCGGGAGGGAGGAGAGGGAGGCGCCGCCGTTTTGGTGGAGGTTGTGAGGGGAGCTGGGGGTCGGCGGGAGGGGCATTGGGGGTCGGTGTGGGGGGAGGAATTGGGGTCGGTGTGAGGGGCATTGGGGGGCCGGGGGGGGACATTGGGGGTCGGTGTGAGGGGGGGATTTGGGGGGCAGTGTGGGGGTGGGGATTTGGGGTCGGTGTGAGGGGGGAATTGGGGGGCGGTGTGGGGGAGGAACTGGGGGTCGGTGTGAGCGGGACATTGGGGGTCGGTGTGGGGAGGAATTGGGGATCGGTGGGGGGGGCTTGGGGGGTCGGTGTGAGGGGGAATTGGGGGTCGGTGGGGGGGGAAGTTGGGGGTTTGTGTGGGGAGGATTTGAGGGGTCAGTGTGGGGAGGATTTGGGGGTCGATGTGAGGGGCATTAGGGGTTGGTGTGGGGGGCAGGAACTGGGGGTCAGTGTGTGGGGGGGCGTTGGGGGTCGGTGCGAGGGGGAATTAGGGTCCAGTGGGGGGGCACTGGGGGTCGGTGTTTGAGGGGGGAATTGGGGGGTCGGTGTGGGGGGGTCAGTGCAGGGGGGGCCTTGGGGGTCGGTGTGAGGGGGCATTGGGGGTCAGTCTGGGGAGGAATTGGGGGTCGGTTTGGAGGGGGGCATTGGGGATCAGTGTGGGGGGAATTGGGGGTCGGTGTGGGGGGGAATTGGGGTCTGGCGTGGGGGGGGACATTGGGGGTCAGTGTGGGGGGAATTGGGGCTCGGTGTGGGGGGAAAGTTGGGGCTCGTTCTGGGGAGGATTTGAGGGGTCAGTGTGGGGAGGATTTGGGGGTTGGTGTGGGGGGCGTTGGGGGTCAGTGCGAGGGGGAATTAGGGTCCCGGGGGGGGATTGGGGGTCGGTGTTTGAGGGGGGAACTGGGGGGTTGGTGTGCGGGGGCGGCCTTGGGGGTCGGTGTGAGGGGGCATTGGGGGTCAGTCTGGGGAGGAATTGGGGGTCGGGGGGGCATTTGGGGGTCGGTGGGGGGGAGCTGGGGGTCGGGGTTTGGGGGGAGCTGGGGGTCGGGTGGGGGGTGGATTGAGGGTCGGTGTGAAGGGAATGGGGGGGCCATGAGGGGAACGGAGGCGCAGAAACAACTTTACAGCCTCCGGAGCCATGAACCTCCACACCCCGCAGGGCTCCAGAGCAGCTGCGTTCGTTTCGCCGTCGGGCGCAAGGGGAGCGATGGTTCCACCCCTCGTGCGCCGCTCCGAGCGGCAGGAGCTGCGTTTAAATACAGCGAGGTGCTCATGTCCCAGCGACCCCGGAGCGCCCGCGCACATCCATAACCTTTCCCGCTCATCACTGCCGTAGTCTCCGCCTGGACCCCCCCCGTTCGCCTGCGCGGCGCCACCTGGTGCTCTGGAGGAGGGGTCTTTGGATGAAGGCTCCTTCAGCTTCCTCAGGTTTGGCTCCTTGTGTTGAATGGACTGGGACCCAAGCTCCAGGTCGGTTGAACCCAGCCTGGCGCCCCCTTTTTGCTGTAAATCTCGGTTCTCTCGGCCCCTCGAGTTCACAGCTGGTGCCGTAAAACTCCTGATCCTGGCACTGCTGGGTTCTGGTTTCCTTACCATGAGTTCACCTAAAGCTCTGAACTGAGCACTCGTGTGGCTCAGCCCTAAAGTGTTGGCTCGTTAGTGGGCACCCAATTATGTTTTGTTAACCCTTAAAATGTTCGTGCCCTCTATCAGACCCAGGAGTTCGGGCGGGGATTCAATTCAGGAGGGACCCGGGAGTAACCCTAAGGACCCAGTAGTTGGGGGGTGTCAAGGGTTAAGATCGTGAAACCGTGGGGACCCCTAATGTCCCCAGGGGCCATTGTGACATCCTGGGGACCCTGCATTGTCCCCAGGGTGTTGTGACACCATGGGGACCCACTTTGTCCCCAGGGCCCATTGTGACGTCTCAGGATCCCCCATTGTCCCCAGGGCCCATTGTGACATTCTGGGGACCCCAAATGTCCCCAGGGCCCATTGTGACATTCTGGGGACCCCCTTTGTCCCCAGGGCCCATCGTGGCACCGAGGGGACCCCCCCCCCCTAGTCCCCAGGGCCCATTGTGGCACCATGGACACCCCCTTTGTCCCCAGGGCCCATTGTGACATCCCAGGACCCCACCTTGTCCCCAGGGTCCCTTCTGACAGGGTGGGGACCCCCCTTTCTCCCCAGGGCTCATTGTGACGTCCCAGGACCCCTCGTTGTCCCCAGTGCCCATTGTGACATCCTGGGGAGCCCCCTTGTCCCCAGGGCCCATTGTGAAATCCGGGGAACCCCCTGGTCTCCAGGGCCCATAGTGGTACCGTGGGGACTCGTCCTGTCACTTGGGTCCATTGTGACACCATGGGGACCCCGCCTTTGTCCCCAGTACCCATTGTGACATCCTGGGGACCCCTTTGTCCCCGGGGCCCATTGTGACATCCTGGGGACCCCCCTTTGTCCCCAAGGCCCATTGTGACACCGTGGGGACCCCACTTCTTTCCAGGACCCATTGTGGCATTCTGGGGACTTCCTTTGTCCCCAGGGCCCATTGTGACATCCTGGAGACCCCCTTTATCCCCAGAGCTCGTTATCGCACCATGGGGACCCCCTTTGTCACTGGGGCCCATTGTGACATCCCAGGACCCCCCATTGTCCCCAGGGCCCATTGTGACACCGTGGGGACCCCCCTTGTCCCCAGGGCCCATTGTGACGTCCCAGGACCCCACTTTGTCCCCAGTGCTCATTGTGAAATTCTGGGGACCCCCCCTTGTCCCCAGGGCTCATTGTGACAGCCGAGGACCTTACTTTGTCCCCAGGGCCCATTGTGACATCCCAGGACCCCCCACTGTCTCCAGTGCCCATTGTGACATCATGGGGACCACCCTTTTTCCCCAGGGCTCATTGAGACGTCCCAGGACCCCTCGTTGTCCCCAGGCCCCATCGTGACATCCTGGGGACCCCCCTTGTCTCCAGGGCCCATAGTGGCACTGTGGGGACTCATCACTTGGGCCCATTGTGACATCCTGGAGACCCCCCTTTATCCCCAGGGCCCATTGTGACACCGTGGAGACCCCATTTGTCACTGGGGCCCATTGTGACATCCCAGGACACCCCATTGTCCCCAGGGCCCACTGAGACATCCCGGCGACCACCCTTTGTCCCCAGGGCCCATTATGCACATTCAGGGGACACCCCTTTGTCCCCAAGGCCCATTGTGGCACCATGGGGACCCCCTTTGTCCCCAGTGCCCATTGTGACATCTTAGGACCCCACTTTGTCCCCAGGGCCCATTGTGACATCCTGGGGACCACCTGTGTCCCCAGGGCCCATTGTGACATCCCAGGAGCCACCGTTGTCCCCAGGGCCCATTGTGACATCCTGGGGACCCCCTTGTCCCCAGTGTCCATTGTGGCATCCTGGGACCCCCGTTGTCCCCAGGGCCCATTGTGGCACCATGTGGACCCCCTTTTTCCCGAGGGCCCATTATAACGTCCCAGGACCCCCCATTGTCCCCTGGGCCCATTGTGACATCCTGGGGTCCCCCTTTTGTCCCCTGGGCCCATTGTGACACTGTGGGGATCTCCTTTGTCCCCAGGGACCATTGTGACACTGTGGGGACCCCCTTTGTCCCCAGGGCCCATTGTGACATCCTGGGGAATCCCTTTGTCTCCAGGGCCCATTGTGACGTCCCAGGACCCTGCTTTGTCCCCGGGGCCCATTGTGACATCCTGGGGAACCGCTTTGTCCCCAGGACCCATTGTGACGTCCCAGGACCCCCCCTTGTCCCCAGGGCTCATTGTGATGTCCCAGGATCCCCATTGTCCCCAGAGCCCATTGTGATGTCCTGGGAACCCCCTTTGACCCCAGGGTCCATTGTGACACCATGGGGACCCCCTCTTGTCCCCAGGGCCCATCGTGGCACCGTGGGGACCCCCTTGTCACTGGGGACCCATTGTGACACTATGGGGACCCCCCTTTGTGCCCAGGGCCCATTGTAACATCCTGGGGACCCCCTTGCCTCCAGGGCCCCTTGTGACATCAAAGGATCACCCTTTGTCCCCAGGACCCATTGTGACATCCCAGGACCCCACTTACTCCCCAGGGCCCATTGTGGCACCATGAGGACCCCCTTTGTCACTGGTGCCCATTGTGACATCCCAGGACCCCCCATTGTCTGCAGAGCCCATTGTGACACTATAGGGACCCCCCTTGTCACTGAGGACCCATTGTGACACCATGGGCACCTCCCCTTGTCGTCAGAGCCCATCGTGACATCCCAAAACCCCCAATTGTCTCCAGGGCCCATTGTGACATCCTGGGGACCTCCCTTTCTCCCCAGGGCCCATTGTGACGTTCCAGGAACCCCCATTGTCCTCAGGGCCCATTGTGACATTCAGGGGACCCCCTTTGTCTTCAGGGCCCATTGTGACACCATGGAGACCCCATTTGTCACTCGGGCCCATTGTGACATCCTAGGACCCCCCATTGTCCCCAAGGCCCATTGCGACATCCTGGGGACCCCCCTTTGTCCTCAGGGCCCACTGTGACATTCAGGGCACCCCTCTTTGTCCCCAGGGCCCATTCTGATACCATGGGGACCCCTTTGTCCCCAGGGCCCACTGTGACATCCTGGGGACGCCCTTTGTCCCCAGGGCCCATTTTGACACCATGTGCACCCCCCTTTGTGCCCAGGGCCGATTGTGACATCCTGGGGACCCTCTTTGTCCCCAGGGCCCATTGTGACATCCTGGGGACACCCCATTGTCTCCAGGGCCCATTGTGAACATCCTGGGGACCCCCTTGTCCCCAGGGCCCATCGTGGCACCGTGGGGACCCCCCGTTGTCCCCAGGGCCTATAGTGACACCGTGGGTACCCCCTTTGTCCCCAGTGCCCATTGTGACATCCTGGGGACCCCCCTTGTCCCCAGGGCTTATTGTGACATCCTGGGGACCGCCTTAGTCCCCAGGGCCCATTGTGACATCCCAGGACCCCAAGTTGTCCCCAGGGACCATTGTGACACCGTGGGGACCCCCTTTGTCCTCAGGGCCCGTTGTGAACATCCTGGGGACCCCCTTGTCCACACGACCCATCGTGGCACCGTGGGGACCCCCCGTTGTCCCCAGGGCCTATAGTGACACCGTGGGTACCCCCTTTATCCCATGAGCCCATTGTGACATCCTGGGGACCCCCTTGTCCCCAGGGCCCATTGTGACACCATGGGGATCGCCTTTGTCCCCGTGGCCCATTGTGACATCCCAGGACCCCGCGTTGTCCCCAGGGCCCATTCTGACATCCTGGGGACCCCCCTTGTCCCCAGGGCTTATTGTGACATCCTGGGGACCCCTTTGTCCCAGGGGCACATTGTGGCACCATGGGGACCCCCTTTATCCCCAGGGCCACTTGTGACATCCTGGGGACCCCCCTTGTCCCCAGTGCCCATTATGACATTCTGGGGACCCCCTTTGTCCCAGGGGCACATTGTGGCACCACGGGGACCCCCTTTGTCACCGGGGCCCATTGTGACATCCCAGGACCCCAAGTTGTCCCCAGGGCCCATTGTGACACCATGGGTACCCCCTTTGTCCCATGGGCCCATTGTGACATCCTGGGGACCCCCTTGTCGCCAGGGCCCATCATGGCACCGTGGGGACCCGCCTTTGTCCCCAGTGCCCATTGTGACATCCTGGGGACCCCCCTTGTCCCCATGGCTTATTGTGACACCCTGGGACCGCCTTTGTCCCCAGGGCCCATTGTGACGTCCCAGGACCCCCCATTGTCCCCAGGGACCATTGTGACATCCTGGGGACCCCCTTTGTCCCAAGACCCCATTGTGACATCCTGGGGACCCCGCCTTGTCCCCAAAGCCCATTGTGACATCCTGGGGACCCTCTTTGTCCCCAGGGCCCATTGTGGCACCATGGGGACACCCTTTGTCACTGGGGCCAGTTGTGACATCCCAGGACCCCACTTTGTCCCCAGGGCTTATTGTGATACCATGGGGACCCCCCTTGTCCCCAGGGCCCATTGTGACATTCAGGGGGACTCCTCTTTGTCCCCAGGGCCTATTGTGTCATCCTGGGGATCTCCCCTTGTCTCTAGGGCCCATTGTGAGACTGTGGAAGACCCCCTTTGTCCCCAAGTCCCATTGTGACGTCCCAGGACGCCTCGTTGTCCCCAGGACCCATTGTGACTCCATGGGAACCCCCCCTTGTCCCCAGGGCCCATTGTGACATCCTGGGACCCCCCTTTGTCCCCAGTGCTCATTGTGAAATCCTGGGGACCCACTTTGTCCCCAGGGCCCATTGTGGCACCATGGGGAGCGCCTTTGTCACTGGGGACCATTGTGACATTCCAGGATTTTACTTTGTCCCCGGGGCCCATTGTGACATCCTGGGGATCCCCCTTTGTCGCCAGGGCCCACTGTGACACCGTGGGCACCCTCTTTGTCCCATGGGCCCATTGTGACCTTCAAGGGACCCCCCATTGTCCCCAGGGCCCATTGTGACATCCTGGGTACCCCCTTTGTCCCCAAGACCCATTGTGACATCCTAGTACCCCCCGCAGTCCCCAGGGCCCATTGTGACATCCTGGGGATCCCTTTGGCCCCAGGGCCCATTGTGACAGGGCGGGGATCCCCCTTGTCCCCAGGGCCCATTGTGAAACCGTGGGGACCCTCTTGTCCCCAGGGCCCATTGTGGCACCGTGGAGACCCCCCCTTTGTCTCCAGTGCCCATTGTGACATCCTGGGGACCCCTTTGTCCCCAGGCACCATTGTGACAGGGTGGGACCCCCCTTGTACCCAGGGCCCGTTGTGACATCCTGGGGACCCCCTTTGTCCCCAGGGCCTATTGTGACATCCTGGGGAGTCCCCTTTATCCCCAGGGCCCATTGTGACATCCTGGGGACCCCCTTTGTCCCTAGGGTTCATTGTGACATCCCAGGACCCCCATTGTCCCCAGGGCCCATTGTGAACAACCTGGGGACCCCCCTTTTTCCCCGAGCCCATTGTGGCGTCCCAGGATGCTTCGTTGTCCCCTGGGCCCATTGTGACATCCCGGGGACCCCTTTTGTCCCCAGGGACCATTGTGACACTGTGGGGATCTCCTTTGTCCCCAGGGACCATTGTGACACTGTGGGGACCCCCTTTGTCCCCAGGGCCCATTGTGACATCCTGGGGAATCCCTTTGTCTCCAGGGCCCATTGTGACGTCCCAGGACCCTGCTTTGTCCCCGGGGCCCATTGTGACATCCTGGGGAACCGCTTTGTCCCCAGGACCCATTGTGACGTCCCAGGACCCCCCTTGTCCCCAGGGCTCATTGTGATGTCCCAGGATCCCCATTGTCCCCAGAGCCCATTGTGATGTCCTGGGAACCCCCTTTGACCCCAGGGTCCATTGTGACACCATGGGGACCCCCTCTTGTCCCCAGGGCCCATCGTGGCACCGTGGGGACCCCCTTGTCACTGGGGACCCATTGTGACACTATGGGGACCCCCCTTTGTGCCCAGGGCCCATTGTAACATCCTGGGGACCCCCTTGCCTCCAGGGCCCCTTGTGACATCAAAGGATCACCCTTTGTCCCCAGGACCCATTGTGACATCCCAGGACCCCCCATTGTCTGCAGAGCCCATTGTGACACTATAGGGACCCCCCTTGTCACTGAGGACCCATTGTGACACCATGGGCACCTCCCCTTGTCGTCAGAGCCCATCGTGACATCCCAAAACCCCCAATTGTCTCCAGGGCCCATTGTGACATCCTGGGGACCTCCCTTTCTCCCCAGGGCCCATTGTGACGTTCCAGGAACTCCCATTGTCCTCAGGGCCCATTGTGACATTCAGGGGACCCCCTTTGTCTTCAGGGCCCATTGTGACACCATGGAGACCCCATTTGTCACTCGGGCCCATTGTGACATCCTAGGACCCCCCATTGTCCCCAAGGCCCATTGCGACATCCTGGGGACCCCCCTTTGTCCTCAGGGCCCATTGTGACATTCAGGGCACCCCTCTTTGTCCCCAGGGCCCATTCTGATACCATGGGGACCACTTTGTCCCCAGGGCCCACTGTGACATCCTGGGGACGCCCTTTGTCCCCAGGGCCCATTTTGACACCATGTGCACCCCCCTTTGTGCCCAGGGCCGATTGTGACATCCTGGGGACCCTCTTTGTCCCCAGGGCCCATTGTGACATCCTGGGGACACCCCATTGTCTCCAGGGCCCATTGTGAACATCCTGGGGACCCCCTTGTCCCCAGGGCCCATCGTGGCACCGTGGGGACCCCCCGTTGTCCCCAGGGCCTATAGTGACACCGTGGGTACCCCCTTTGTCCCCAGTGCCCATTGTGACATCCTGGGGACCCCCCTTGTCCCCAGGGCTTATTGTGACATCCTGGGGACCGCCTTTGTCCCCAGGGCCCATTGTGACATCCCAGGACCCCAAGTTGTCCCCAGGGACCATTGTGACACCGTGGGGACCCCCTTTGTCCTCAGGGCCCGTTGTGAACATCCTGGGGACCCCCTTGTCCACACGACCCATCGTGGCACCGTGGGGACCCCCCGTTGTCCCCAGGGCCTATAGTGACACCGTGGGTACCCCCTTTATCCCATGAGCCCATTGTGACATCCTGGGGACCCCCTTGTCCCCAGGGCCCATTGTGACACCATGGGGATCGCCTTTGTCCCCGTGGCCCATTGTGACATCCCAGGACCCCGCGTTGTCCCCAGGGCCCATTCTGACATCCTGGGGACCCCCCTTGTCTCCAGGGCTTATTGTAACATCCTGGGGACCCCTTTGTCCCAGGGGCACATTGTGGCACCATGGGGACCCCCTTTATCCCCAGGGCCACTTGTGACATCCTGGGGACCCCCCTTGTCCCCAGGGCCCATTGTGACATCCTGGGGATCCCTTTGGCCCCAGGGCCCATTGTGACAGGGCGGGGATCCCCCTTGTCCCCAGGGCCCATTGTGAAACCGTGGGGACCCTCTTGTCCCCAGGGCCCATTGTGGCACCGTGGAGACCCCCCCTTTGTCTCCAGTGCCCATTGTGACATCCTGGGGACCCGTTTGTCCCCAGGCACCATTGTGACAGGGTGGGACCCCCCTTGTACCCAGGGCCCGTTGTGACATCCTGGGGACCCCCTTTGTCCCCAGGGCCTATTGTGACATCCTGGGGAGTCCCCTTTATCCCCAGGGCCCATTGTGACATCCTGGGGACCCCCTTTGTCCCTAGGGTTCATTGTGACATCCCAGGACCCCCATTATCCCCAGGGCCCATTGTGAACAACCTGGGGACCCCCCTTTTTCCCCGGGCCCATTGTGGCGTCCCAGGATGCTTCGTTGTCCCCTGGGCCCATTGTGACATCCCGGGGACCCCTTTTGTCCCCAGGGACCATTGTGACACTGTTGGGATCTCCTTTGTCCCCAGGGACCATTGTGACACTGTGGGGACCCCCTTTGTCCCCAGGGCCCATTGTGACATCCTGGGGAATCCCTTTGTCTCCAGGGCCCATTGTGACGTCCCAGGACCCTGCTTTGTCCCCGGGGCCCATTGTGACATCCTGGGGAACCGCTTTGTCCCCAGGACCCATTGTGACGTCCCAGGACCCCCCTTGTCCCCAGGGCTCATTGTGATGTCCCAGGATCCCCATTTTCCCCAGAGCCCATTGTGATGTCCTGGGAACCCCCTTTGACCCCAGGGTCCATTGTGACACCATGGGGACCCCCTCTTGTCCCCAGGGCCCATCGTGGCACCGTGGGGACCCCCTTGTCACTGGGGACCCATTGTGACACTATGGGGACCCCCTTTGTGCCCAGGGCCCATTGTAACATCCTGGGGACCCCCTTGCCTCCAGGGCCCCTTGTGACATCAAAGGATCACCCTTTGTCCCCAGGACCCATTGTGACATCCCAGGACCCCACTTACTCCCCAGGGCCCATTGTGGCACCATGAGGACCCCCTTTGTCACTGGTGCCCATTGTGACATCCCAGGACCCCCCATTGTCTGCAGAGCCCATTGTGACACTATAGGGACCCCCCTTGTCACTGAGGACCCATTGTGACACCATGGGCACCTCCCCTTGTCGTCAGAGCCCATCGTGACATCCCAAAACCACCTATTGTCTCCAGGGCCCATTGTGACATCCTGGGGACCTCCCTTTCTCCCCAGGGCCCATTGTGACGTTCCAGGAACCCCCATTGTCCTCAGGGCCCATTGTGACATTCAGGGGACCCCCTTTGTCTTCAGGGCCCATTGTGACACCATGGAGACCCCATTTGTCACTCGGGCCCATTGTGACATCCTAGGACCCCCCATTGTCCCCAAGGCCCATTGCGACATCCTGGGGACCCCCCTTTGTCCTCAGGGCCCATTGTGACATTCAGGGCACCCCTCTTTGTCCCCAGGGCCCATTCTGATACCATGGGGACCCCTTTGTCCCCAGGGCCCACTGTGACATCCTGGGGACGCCCTTTGTCCCCAGGGCCCATTTTGACACCATGTGCACCCCCCTTTGTGCCCAGGGCCGATTGTGACATCCTGGGGACCCTCTTTGTCCCCAGGGCCCATTGTGACATCCTGGGGACACCCCATTGTCTCCAGGGCCCATTGTGAACATCCTGGGGACCCCCTTGTCCCCAGGGCCCATCGTGGCACCGTGGGGACCCCCCGTTGTCCCCAGGGCCTATAGTGACACCGTGGGTACCCCCTTTGTCCCCAGTGCCCATTGTGACATCCTGGGGACCCCCCTTGTCCCCAGGGCTTATTGTGACATCCTGGGGACCGCCTTAGTCCCCAGGGCCCATTGTGACACCGTGGGGACCCCCTTTGTCCTCAGGGCCCGTTGTGAACATCCTGGGGACCCCCTTGTCCACACGACCCATCGTGGCACCGTGGGGACCCCCCGTTGTCCCCAGGGCCTATAGTGACACCGTGGGTACCCCCTTTATCCCATGAGCCCATTGTGACATCCTGGGGACCCCCTTGTCCCCAGGGCCCATTGTGACACCATGGGGATCGCCTTTGTCCCCGTGGCCCATTGTGACATCCCAGGACCCCGCGTTGTCCCCAGGGCCCATTCTGACATCCTGGGGACCCCCCTTGTCCCCAGGGCTTATTGTGACATCCTGGGGACCCCTTTGTCCCAGGGGCACATTGTGGCACCATGGGGACCCCCTTTATCCCCAGGGCCACTTGTGACATCCTGGGGACCCCCCTTGTCCCCAGTGCCCATTATGACATTCTGGGGACCCCCTTTGTCCCAGGGGCACATTGTGGCACCACGGGGACCCCCTTTGTCACCGGGGCCCATTGTGACATCCCAGGACCCCAAGTTGTCCCCAGGGCCCATTGTGACACCATGGGTACCCCCTTTGTCCCATGGGCCCATTGTGACATCCTGGGGACCCCCTTGTCGCCAGGGCCCATCATGGCACCGTGGGGACCCCCCTTTGTCCCCAGTGCCCATTGTGACATCCTGGGGACCCCCCTTGTCCCCATGGCTTATTGTGACACCCTGGGACCGCCTTTGTCCCCAGGGCCCATTGTGACGTCCCAGGACCCCCCATTGTCCCCAGGGACCATTGTGACATCCTGGGGACCCCCTTTGTCCCAAGACCCCATTGTGACATCCTGGGGACCCCGCCTTGTCCCCAAAGCCCATTGTGACATCCTGGGGACCCTCTTTGTCCCCAGGGCCCATTGTGGCACCATGGGGACACCCTTTGTCACTGGGGCCAGTTGTGACATCCCAGGACCCCACTTTGTCCCCAGGGCTTATTGTGATACCATGGGGACCCCCCTTGTCCCCAGGGCCCATTGTGACATTCAGGGGGACTCCTCTTTGTCCCCAGGGCCTATTGTGTCATCCTGGGGATCTCCCCTTGTCTCTAGGGCCCATTGTGAGACTGTGGAAGACCCCCTTTGTCCCCAAGTCCCATTGTGACGTCCCAGGACGCCTCGTTGTCCCCAGGACCCATTGTGACTCCATGGGAACCCCCCCTTGTCCCCAGGGCCCATTGTGACATCCTGGGACCCCCCTTTGTCCCCAGTGCTCATTGTGAAATCCTGGGGACCCACTTTGTCCCCAGGGCCCATTGTGGCACCATGGGGAGCGCCTTTGTCACTGGGGACCATTGTGACATTCCAGGATTTTACTTTGTCCCCGGGGCCCATTGTGACATCCTGGGGATCCCCCTTTGTCGCCAGGGCCCACTGTGACACCGTGGGCACCCTCTTTGTCCCATGGGCCCATTGTGACCTTCAAGGGACCCCCCATTGTCCCCAGGGCCCATTGTGACATCCTGGGTACCCCCTTCGTCCCCAAGACCCATTGTGACATCCTAGTACCCCCCGCAGTCCCCAGGGCCCATTGTGACATCCTGGGGATCCCTTTGGCCCCAGGGCCCATTGTGACAGGGCGGGGATCCCCCTTGTCCCCAGGGCCCATTGTGAAACCGTGGGGACCCTCTTGTCCCCAGGGCCCATTGTGGCACCGTGGAGACCCCCCCTTTGTCTCCAGTGCCCATTGTGACATCCTGGGGACCCCCTTTGTCCCCAGTGCTCATTGTGACAGGGTGGGACCCCCCTTGTACCCAGGGCCCGTTGTGACATCCTGGGGACCGCCTTTGTCCCCAGGGCCTATTGTGACATCCTGGGGAGTCCCCTTTATCCCCAGGGCCCATTGTGACATCCTGGGGACCCCCTTTGTCCCTAGGGTTCATTGTGACATCCCAGGACCCCCATTGTCCCCAGGGCCCATTGTGAACAACCTGGGGACCCCCCTTTTTCCCCGGGCCCATTGTGGCGTCCCAGGATGCTTCGTTGTCCCCTGGGCCCATTGTGACATCCCGGGGACCCCTTTTGTCCCCAGGGTCCATTGTGACATCCTGGGGCCTCCCTTTGTCCCCAGGGCCCATTGTGACATCGCAGGAGCCCCCATTGTCCCAAGGGCACATTGTTACATCCTGGGGACCCCCTTGTCCCCAGGGCCCATCGTGGCACCGTGGGGACCCCCCCTTTGTCTCCAGTGCCCATTGTGACATCCTTGGGACCCCCCCTTGTCCCCAGGACCCGTTGTGACATCTTGGGGACCCCTATGTCACCAGAGCCCATTGTGATATCCTGGGGAGCCCCCTTTGTCCCCAGGGCCCATTGTGCACATCCTGTGGACCCCTCTTTGTCCCCAGGGCCCACTGTGATATCCTGGGGAGCCCTCTTTTTCCCCAGGGCCTATTGTGACATCCTGGGGACCCCCTTTGTCCCCCGGGCCCATTGTGACATCCTGAAGACCCCCTTTGTCCCCAGGGCCTATTGTGACATGCCAGGACCCCCCCTTTTCTCCAGGGCCCATTGTGACGTCCCAGGACCCCCTATTGTCCCCAGAGCCCATTGTGACATCCCAGGACCCCCCATTGTCCCCAGGCCCCATTATACACATCCTGGGGTCCCCCTTTATCCCCAGGGCCATTGTGACACCATGGGGACCCCCTTTGTCCCCAGGGCCCATTGTGACGTCCCAGGATGCCCCATTGTCCCCTGGGCCCATTGTGAAATCATGGGGACCCCCTTTGTCCCCAGGGCCTATTGTGACATCCCAGGACCCCCCATTGTCCCCAGGGCCCATTGTGACACCGTGGAGACCCTCCTTGTCCTCAGGGCCCATTATGACATTCAGGGGACTCCTCTTTGTCCCCAGGGACTATTGTGACATCCTGGGGACGCCCCTTTACTCCAGGGCCCATTGTGACACCGTGGAGACCCCATTTGTCACTGGGGCCCATTGTGACATCCCAGGACACCCCATTGTCCCCAGGGCCCACTGAGACATCCCGGCGACCACCCTTTGTCCCCAGGGCCCATTATGCACATTCAGGGGACACCCCTTTGTCCCCAAGGCCCATTGTGACATCCTGGGGAGACCCCATTGTCCCCAAGGCCCATTGTGGCACCATGGGGACCCCCTTTGTCCCCAGTGCCCATTGTGACATCTTAGGACCCCACTTTGTCCCCAGGGCCCATTGTGACATCCTGGGGACCACCTGTGTCCCCAGGGCCCATTGTGACATCCCAGGAGCCACCGTTGTCCCCAGGGCCCATTGTGACATCCTGGGGACCCCCTTGTCCCCAGTGTCCATTGTGGCATCCTGGGACCCCCGTTGTCCCCAGGGCCCATTGTGGCACCACGTGGACCCCCTTTTTCCCGAGGGCCCATTATAACGTCCCAGGACCCCCCATTGTCCCCTGGGCCCATTGTGACATCCTGGGGTCCCCCTTTTGTCCCCTGGGCCCATTGTGACACTGTGGGGATCTCCTTTGTCCCCAGGGACCATTGTGACACTGTGGGGACCCCCTTTGTCCCCAGGGCCCATTGTGACATCCTGGGGAATCCCTTTGTCTCCAGGGCCCATTGTGACGTCCCAGGACCCTGCTTTGTCCCCGGGGCCCATTGTGACATCCTGGGGAACCGCTTTGTCCCCAGGACCCATTGTGACGTCCCAGGACCCCCCCTTGTCCCCAGGGCTCATTGTGATGTCCCAGGATCCCCATTGTCCCCAGAGCCCATTGTGATGTCCTGGGAACCCCCTTTGACCCCAGGGTCCATTGTGACACCATGGGGACCCCCTCTTGTCCCCAGGGCCCATCGTGGCACCGTGGGGACCCCCTTGTCACTGGGGACCCATTGTGACACTATGGGGACCCCCTTTGTGCCCAGGGCCCATTGTAACATCCTGGGGACCCCCTTGCCTCCAGGGCCCCTTGTGACATCAAAGGATCACCCTTTGTCCCCAGGACCCATTGTGACATCCCAGGACCCCACTTACTCCCCAGGGCCCATTGTGGCACCATGAGGACCCCCTTTGTCACTGGTGCCCATTGTGACATCCCAGGACCCCCCATTGTCTGCAGAGCCCATTGTGACACTATAGGGACCCCCCTTGTCACTGAGGACCCATTGTGACACCATGGGCACCTCCCCTTGTCGTCAGAGCCCATCGTGACATCCCAAAACCCCCAATTGTCTCCAGGGCCCATTGTGACATCCTGGGGACCTCCCTTTCTCCCCAGGGCCCATTGTGACGTTCCAGGAACCCCCATTGTCCTCAGGGCCCATTGTGACTTTCAGGGGACCCCCTTTGTCTTCAGGGCCCGTTGTGACACCATGGAGACCCCATTTGTCACTCGGGCCCATTGTGACATCCTAAGACCCCCCATTGTCCCCAAGGCCCATTGCGACATCCTGGGGACCCCCCTTTGTCCTTAGGGCCCATTGTGACATTCAGGGCACCCCTCTTTGTCCCCAGGGCCCATTCTGATACCATGGGGACCACTTTGTCCCCAGGGCCCACTGTGACATCCTGGGGACGCCCTTTGTCCCCAGGGCCCATTTTGACACCATGTGCACCCCCCTTTGTGCCCAGGGCCGATTGTGACATCCTGGGGACCCTCTTTGTCCCCAGGGCCCATTGTGACATCCTGGGGACACCCCATTGTCTCCAGGGCCCATTGTGAACATCCTGGGGACCCCCTTGTCCCCAGGGCCCATCGTGGCACCATGGGGACCCCCCGTTGTCCCCAGGGCCTATAGTGACACCGTGGGTACCCCCTTTGTCCCCAGTGCCCATTGTGACATCCTGGGGACCCCCCTTGTCCCCAGGGCTTATTGTGACATCCTGGGGACCGCCTTTGTCCCCAGGGCCCATTGTGACATCCCAGGACCCCAAGTTGTCCCCAGGGACCATTGTGACACCGTGGGGACCCCCTTTGTCCTCAGGGCCCGTTGTGAACATCCTGGGGACCCCCTTGTCCACACGACCCATCGTGGCACCGTGGGGACCCCCCGTTGTCCCCAGGGCCTATAGTGACACCGTGGGTACCCCCTTTATCCCATGAGCCCATTGTGACATCCTGGGGACCCCCTTGTCCCCAGGGCCCATTGTGACACCATGGGGATCGCCTTTGTCCCCGTGGCCCATTGTGACATCCCAGGACCCCGCGTTGTCCCCAGGGCCCATTCTGACATCCTGGGGACCCCCCTTGTCCCCAGGGCTTATTGTGACATCCTGGGGACCCCTTTGTCCCAGGGGCACATTGTGGCACCACGGGGACCCCCTTTATCCCCAGGGCCACTTGTGACATCCTGGGGACCCCCCTTGTCCCCAGTGCCCATTATGACATTCTGGGGACCCCCTTTGTCCCAGGGGCACATTGTGGCACCACGGGGACCCCCTTTGTCACCGGGGCCCATTGTGACATCCCAGGACCCCAAGTTGTCCCCAAGTTGTCCCCAGCGCCCATTGTAACACTATGGGTACCCCCTTTGTCCCATGGGCCCATTGTGACATCCTGGGGACCCCCTTGTCGCCAGGGCCCATCATGGCACCGTGGGGACCCCCCTTTGTCCCCAGTGCCCATTGTGACATCCTGGGGACCCCCCTTGTCCCCATGGCTTATTGTGACACCCTGGGACCGCCTTTGTCCCCAGGGGCCATTGTGACGTCCCAGGACCCCCCATTGTCCCCAAAGCCCATTGTGACATCCTGGGGACCCTCTTTGTCCCCAGGGCCCATTGTGGCACCATGGGGACACCCTTTGTCACTGGGGCCAGTTGTGACATCCCAGGACCCCACTTTGTCCCCAGGGCTTATTGTGATACCATGGGGACCCCCCTTGTCCCCAGGGCCCATTGTGACATTCAGGGGGACTCCTCTTTGTCCCCAGGGCCTATTGTGTCATCCTGGGGATCTCCCCTTGTCTCTAGGGCCCATTGTGAGACTGTGGAAGACCCCCTTTGTCCCCAAGTCCCATTGTGACGTCCCAGGACGCCTCGTTGTCCCCAGGACCCATTGTGACTCCATGGGAACCCCCCCTTGTCCCCAGGGCCCATTGTGACATCCTGGGGATCCCCCTTGTCCCCAGGGCCCATTGTGAAACCGTGGGGACCCTCTTGTCCCCAGGGCCCATTGTGGCACCGTGGAGACCCCCCCTTTGTCTCCAGTGCCCATTGTGACATCCTGGGGACCCCCTTTGTCCCCAGTGCTCATTGTGACAGGGTGGGACCCCCCTTGTACCCAGGGCCCGTTGTGACATCCTGGGGACCCCCTTTGTCCCCAGGGCCTATTGTGACATCCTGGGGACCCCCTTTGTCCCTAGGGTTCATTGTGACATCCCAGGACCCCCATTGTCCCCAGGGCCCATTGTGAACAACCTGGGGACCCCCCTTTTTCCCCGGGCCCATTGTGGCGTCCCAGGATGCTTCGTTGTCCCCTGGGCCCATTGTGACATCCCGGGGACCCCTTTTGTCCCCAGGGTCCATTGTGACATCCTGGGGCCTCCCTTTGTCCCCAGGGCCCATTGTGACATCGCAGGAGCCCCCATTGTCCCAAGGGCACATTGTTACATCCTGGGGACCCCCTTGTCCCCAGGGCCCATCGTGGCACCGTGGGGACCCCCCCTTTGTCTCCAGTGCCCATTGTGACATCCTTGGGACCCCCCTTGTCCCCAGGACCCGTTGTGACATCTTGGGGACCCCTATGTCACCAGAGCCCATTGTGATATCCTGGGGAGCCCCCTTTGTCCCCAGGGCCCATTGTGCACATCCTGTGGACCCCTCTTTGTCCCCAGGGCCCATTGTGATATCCTGGGGAGCCCTCTTTTTCCCCAGGGCCTATTGTGACATCCTGGGGACCCCCTTTGTCCCCCGGGCCCATTGTGACATCCTGAAGACCCCCTTTGTCCCCAGGGCCTATTGTGACATGCCAGGACCCCCCCTTTTCTCCAGGGCCCATTGTGACGTCCCAGGACCCCCTATTGTCCCCAGAGCCCATTGTGACATCCCAGGACCCCCCATTGTCCCCAGGCCCCATTATACACATCCTGGGGTCCCCCTTTATCCCCAGGGCCATTGTGACACCATGGGGACCCCCTTTGTCCCCAGGGCCCATTGTGACGTCCCAGGATGCCCCATTGTCCCCTGGGCCCATTGTGAAATCATGGGGACCCCCTTTGTCCCCAGGGCCTATTGTGACATCCCAGGACCCCCCATTGTCCCCAGGGCCCATTGTGACACCGTGGAGACCCTCCTTGTCCTCAGGGCCCATTATGACATTCAGGGGACTCCTCTTTGTCCCCAGGGACTATTGTGACATCCTGGGGACGCCCCTTTACTCCAGGGCCCATTGTGACACCGTGGAGACCCCATTTGTCACTGGGGCCCATTGTGACATCCCAGGACACCCCATTGTCCCCAGGGCCCACTGAGACATCCCGGCGACCACCCTTTGTCCCCAGGGCCCATTATGCACATTCAGGGGACACCCCTTTGTCCCCAAGGCCCATTGTGACATCCTGGGGAGACCCCATTGTCCCCAAGGCCCATTGTGGCACCATGGGGACCCCCTTTGTCCCCAGTGCCCATTGTGACATCTTAGGACCCCACTTTGTCCCCAGGGCCCATTGTGACATCCTGGGGACCACCTGTGTCCCCAGGGCCCATTGTGACATCCCAGGAGCCACCGTTGTCCCCAGGGCCCATTGTGACATCCTGGGGACCCCCTTGTCCCCAGTGTCCATTGTGGCATCCTGGGACCCCCGTTGTCCCCAGGGCCCATTGTGGCACCATGTGGACCCCCTTTTTCCCGAGGGCCCATTATAACGTCCCAGGACCCCCCATTGTCCCCTGGGCCCATTGTGACATCCTGGGGTCCCCCTTTTGTCCCCTGGGCCCATTGTGACACTGTGGGGATCTCCTTTGTCCCCAGGGACCATTGTGACACTGTGGGGACCCCCTTTGTCCCCAGGGCCCATTGTGACATCCTGGGGAATCCCTTTGTCTCCAGGGCCCATTGTGACGTCCCAGGACCCTGCTTTGTCCCCGGGGCCCATTGTGACATCCTGGGGAACCGCTTTGTCCCCAGGACCCATTGTGACGTCCCAGGACCCCCCCTTGTCCCCAGGGCTCATTGTGATGTCCCAGGATCCCCATTGTCCCCAGAGCCCATTGTGATGTCCTGGGAACCCCCTTTGACCCCAGGGTCCATTGTGACACCATGGGGACCCCCTCTTGTCCCCAGGGCCCATCGTGGCACCGTGGGGACCCCCTTGTCACTGGGGACCCATTGTGACACTATGGGGACCCCCTTTGTGCCCAGGGCCCATTGTAACATCCTGGGGACCCCCTTGCCTCCAGGGCCCCTTGTGACATCAAAGGATCACCCTTTGTCCCCAGGACCCATTGTGACATCCCAGGACCCCACTTACTCCCCAGGGCCCATTGTGGCACCATGAGGACCCCCTTTGTCACTGGTGCCCATTGTGACATCCCAGGACCCCCCATTGTCTGCAGAGCCCATTGTGACACTATAGGGACCCCCCTTGTCACTGAGGACCCATTGTGACACCATGGGCACCTCCCCTTGTCGTCAGAGCCCATCGTGACATCCCAAAACCCCCAATTGTCTCCAGGGCCCATTGTGACATCCTGGGGACCTCCCTTTCTCCCCAGGGCCCATTGTGACGTTCCAGGAACCCCCATTGTCCTCAGGGCCCATTGTGACTTTCAGGGGACCCCCTTTGTCTTCAGGGCCCGTTGTGACACCATGGAGACCCCATTTGTCACTCGGGCCCATTGTGACATCCTAGGACCCCCCATTGTCCCCAAGGCCCATTGCGACATCCTGGGGACCCCCCTTTGTCCTTAGGGCCCATTGTGACATTCAGGGCACCCCTCTTTGTCCCCAGGGCCCATTCTGATACCATGGGGACCACTTTGTCCCCAGGGCCCACTGTGACATCCTGGGGACGCCCTTTGTCCCCAGGGCCCATTTTGACACCATGTGCACCCCCCTTTGTGCCCAGGGCCGATTGTGACATCCTGGGGACCCTCTTTGTCCCCAGGGCCCATTGTGACATCCTGGGGACACCCCATTGTCTCCAGGGCCCATTGTGAACATCCTGGGGACCCCCTTGTCCCCAGGGCCCATCGTGGCACCATGGGGACCCCCCGTTGTCCCCAGGGCCTATAGTGACACCGTGGGTACCCCCTTTGTCCCCAGTGCCCATTGTGACATCCTGGGGACCCCCCTTGTCCCCAGGGCTTATTGTGACATCCTGGGGACCGCCTTTGTCCCCAGGGCCCATTGTGACATCCCAGGACCCCAAGTTGTCCCCAGGGACCATTGTGACACCGTGGGGACCCCCTTTGTCCTCAGGGCCCGTTGTGAACATCCTGGGGACCCCCTTGTCCACACGACCCATCTTGGCACCGTGGGGACCCCCCGTTGTCCCCAGGGCCTATAGTGACACCGTGGGTACCCCCTTTATCCCATGAGCCCATTGTGACATCCTGGGGACCCCCTTGTCCCCAGGGCCCATTGTGACACCATGGGGATCGCCTTTGTCCCCGTGGCCCATTGTGACATCCCAGGACCCCGCGTTGTCCCCAGGGCCCATTCTGACATCCTGGGGACCCCCCTTGTCCCCAGGGCTTATTGTGACATCCTGGGGACCCCTTTGTCCCAGGGGCACATTGTGGCACCACGGGGACCCCCTTTATCCCCAGGGCCACTTGTGACATCCTGGGGACCCCCCTTGTCCCCAGTGCCCATTATGACATTCTGGGGACCCCCTTTGTCCCAGGGGCACATTGTGGCACCACGGGGACCCCCTTTGTCACCGGGGCCCATTGTGACATCCCAGGACCCCAAGTTGTCCCCAAGTTGTCCCCAGCGCCCATTGTGACACCATGGGTACCCCCTTTGTCCCATGGGCCCATTGTGACATCCTGGGGACCCCCTTGTCGCCAGGGCCCATCATGGCACCGTGGGGACCCCCCTTTGTCCCCAGTGCCCATTGTGACATCCTGGGGACCCCCCTTGTCCCCATGGCTTATTGTGACACCCTGGGACCGCCTTTGTCCCCAGGGCCCATTGTGACGTCCCAGGACCCCCCATTGTCCCCAGGGACCATTGTGACATCCTGGGGACCCCCTTTGTCCCAAGACCCCATTGTGACATCCTGGGGACCCCGCCTTGTCCCCAAAGCCCATTGTGACATCCTGGGGACCCTCTTTGTCCCCAGGGCCCATTGTGGCACCATGGGGACACCCTTTGTCACTGGGGCCAGTTGTGACATCCCAGGACCCCACTTTGTCCCCAGGGCTTATTGTGATACCATGGGGACCCCCCTTGTCCCCAGGGCCCATTGTGACATTCAGGGGGACTCCTCTTTGTCCCCAGGGCCTATTGTGTCATCCTGGGGATCTCCCCTTGTCTCTAGGGCCCATTGTGAGACTGTGGAAGACCCCCTTTGTCCCCAAGTCCCATTGTGACGTCCCAGGACGCCTCGTTGTCCCCAGGACCCATTGTGACTCCATGGGAACCCCCCCTTGTCCCCAGGGCCCATTGTGACATCCTGGGACCCCCCTTTGTCCCCAGTGCTCATTGTGAAATCCTGGGGACCCACTTTGTCCCCAGGGCCCATTGTGGCACCATGGGGAGCGCCTTTGTCACTGGGGACCATTGTGACATTCCAGGATTTTACTTTGTCCCCGGGGCCCATTGTGACATCCTGGGGATCCCCCTTTGTCGCCAGGGCCCACTGTGACACCGTGGGCACCCTCTTTGTCCCATGGGCCCATTGTGACCTTCAAGGGACCCCCCATTGTCCCCAGGGCCCATTGTGACATCCTGGGTACCCCCTTTGTCCCCAAGACCCATTGTGACATCCTAGTACCCCCCGCAGTCCCCAGGGCCCATTGTGACATCCTGGGGATCCCTTTGGCCCCAGGGCCCATTGTGACAGGGCGGGGATCCCCCTTGTCCCCAGGGCCCATTGTGAAACCGTGGGGACCCTCTTGTCCCCAGGGCCCATTGTGGCACCGTGGAGACCCCCCCTTTGTCTCCAGTGCCCATTGTGACATCCTGGGGACCCCCTTTGTCCCCAGTGCTCATTGTGACAGGGTGGGACCCCCCTTGTACCCAGGGCCCGTTGTGACATCCTGGGGACCCCCTTTGTCCCCAGGGCCTATTGTGACATCCTGGGGAGTCCCCTTTATCCCCAGGGCCCATTGTGACATCCTGGGGACCCCCTTTGTCCCTAGGGTTCATTGTGACATCCCAGGACCCCCATTGTCCCCAGGGCCCATTGTGAACAACCTGGGGACCCCCCTTTTTCCCCGGGCCCATTGTGGCGTCCCAGGATGCTTCGTTGTCCCCTGGGCCCATTGTGACATCCCGGGGACCCCTTTTGTCCCCAGGGTCCATTGTGACATCCTGGGGCCTCCCTTTGTCCCCAGGGCCCATTGTGACATCGCAGGAGCCCCCATTGTCCCAAGGGCACATTGTTACATCCTGGGGACCCCCTTGTCCCCAGGGCCCATCGTGGCACCGTGGGGACCCCCCCTTTGTCTCCAGTGCCCATTGTGACATCCTTGGGACCCCCCTTGTCCCCAGGACCCGTTGTGACATCTTGGGGACCCCTATGTCACCAGAGCCCATTGTGATATCCTGGGGAGCCCCCTTTGTCCCCAGGGCCCATTGTGCACATCCTGTGGACCCCTCTTTGTCCCCAGGGCCCATTGTGATATCCTGGGGAGCCCTCTTTTTCCCCAGGGCCTATTGTGACATCCTGGGGACCCCCTTTGTCCCCCGGGCCCATTGTGACATCCTGAAGACCCCCTTTGTCCCCAGGGCCTATTGTGACATGCCAGGACCCCCCCTTTTCTCCAGGGCCCATTGTGACGTCCCAGGACCCCCTATTGTCCCCAGAGCCCATTGTGACATCCCAGGACCCCCCATTGTCCCCAGGCCCCATTATACACATCCTGGGGTCCCCCTTTATCCCCAGGGCCATTGTGACACCATGGGGACCCCCTTTGTCCCCAGGGCCCATTGTGACGTCCCAGGATGCCCCATTGTCCCCTGGGCCCATTGTGAAATCATGGGGACCCCCTTTGTCCCCAGGGCCTATTGTGACATCCCAGGACCCCCCATTGTCCCCAGGGCCCATTGTGACACCGTGGAGACCCTCCTTGTCCTCAGGGCCCATTATGACATTCAGGGGACTCCTCTTTGTCCCCAGGGACTATTGTGACATCCTGGGGACGCCCCTTTACTCCAGGGCCCATTGTGACACCGTGGAGACCCCATTTGTCACTGGGGCCCATTGTGACATCCCAGGACACCCCATTGTCCCCAGGGCCCACTGAGACATCCCGGCGACCACCCTTTGTCCCCAGGGCCCATTATGCACATTCAGGGGACACCCCTTTGTCCCCAAGGCCCATTGTGACATCCTGGGGAGACCCCATTGTCCCCAAGGCCCATTGTGGCACCATGGGGACCCCCTTTGTCCCCAGTGCCCATTGTGACATCTTAGGACCCCACTTTGTCCCCAGGGCCCATTGTGACATCCTGGGGACCACCTGTGTCCCCAGGGCCCATTGTGACATCCCAGGAGCCACCGTTGTCCCCAGGGCCCATTGTGACATCCTGGGGACCCCCTTGTCCCCAGTGTCCATTGTGGCATCCTGGGACCCCCGTTGTCCCCAGGGCCCATTGTGGCACCATGTGGACCCCCTTTTTCCCGAGGGCCCATTATAACGTCCCAGGACCCCCCATTGTCCCCTGGGCCCATTGTGACATCCTGGGGTCCCCCTTTTGTCCCCTGGGCCCATTGTGACACTGTGGGGATCTCCTTTGTCCCCAGGGACCATTGTGACACTGTGGGGACCCCCTTTGTCCCCAGGGCCCATTGTGACATCCTGGGGAATCCCTTTGTCTCCAGGGCCCATTGTGACGTCCCAGGACCCTGCTTTGTCCCCGGGGCCCATTGTGACATCCTGGGGAACCGCTTTGTCCCCAGGACCCATTGTGACGTCCCAGGACCCCCCCTTGTCCCCAGGGCTCATTGTGATGTCCCAGGATCCCCATTGTCCCCAGAGCCCATTGTGATGTCCTGGGAACCCCCTTTGACCCCAGGGTCCATTGTGACACCATGGGGACCCCCTCTTGTCCCCAGGGCCCATCGTGGCACCGTGGGGACCCCCTTGTCACTGGGGACCCATTGTGACACTATGGGGACCCCCTTTGTGCCCAGGGCCCATTGTAACATCCTGGGGACCCCCTTGCCTCCAGGGCCCCTTGTGACATCAAAGGATCACCCTTTGTCCCCAGGACCCATTGTGACATCCCAGGACCCCACTTACTCCCCAGGGCCCATTGTGGCACCATGAGGACCCCCTTTGTCACTGGTGCCCATTGTGACATCCCAGGACCCCCCATTGTCTGCAGAGCCCATTGTGACACTATAGGGACCCCCCTTGTCACTGAGGACCCATTGTGACACCATGGGCACCTCCCCTTGTCGTCAGAGCCCATCGTGACATCCCAAAACCCCCAATTGTCTCCAGGGCCCATTGTGACATCCTGGGGACCTCCCTTTCTCCCCAGGGCCCATTGTGACGTTCCAGGAACCCCCATTGTCCTCAGGGCCCATTGTGACTTTCAGGGGACCCCCTTTGTCTTCAGGGCCCGTTGTGACACCATGGAGACCCCATTTGTCACTCGGGCCCATTGTGACATCCTAAGACCCCCCATTGTCCCCAAGGCCCATTGCGACATCCTGGGGACCCCCCTTTGTCCTTAGGGCCCATTGTGACATTCAGGGCACCCCTCTTTGTCCCCAGGGCCCATTCTGATACCATGGGGACCACTTTGTCCCCAGGGCCCACTGTGACATCCTGGGGACGCCCTTTGTCCCCAGGGCCCATTTTGACACCATGTGCACCCCCCTTTGTGCCCAGGGCCGATTGTGACATCCTGGGGACCCTCTTTGTCCCCAGGGCCCATTGTGACATCCTGGGGACACCCCATTGTCTCCAGGGCCCATTGTGAACATCCTGGGGACCCCCTTGTCCCCAGGGCCCATCGTGGCACCATGGGGACCCCCCGTTGTCCCCAGGGCCTATAGTGACACCGTGGGTACCCCCTTTGTCCCCAGTGCCCATTGTGACATCCTGGGGACCCCCCTTGTCCCCAGGGCTTATTGTGACATCCTGGGGACCGCCTTTGTCCCCAGGGCCCATTGTGACATCCCAGGACCCCAAGTTGTCCCCAGGGACCATTGTGACACCGTGGGGACCCCCTTTGTCCTCAGGGCCCGTTGTGAACATCCTGGGGACCCCCTTGTCCACACGACCCATCGTGGCACCGTGGGGACCCCCCGTTGTCCCCAGGGCCTATAGTGACACCGTGGGTACCCCCTTTATCCCATGAGCCCATTGTGACATCCTGGGGACCCCCTTGTCCCCAGGGCCCATTGTGACACCATGGGGATCGCCTTTGTCCCCGTGGCCCATTGTGACATCCCAGGACCCCGCGTTGTCCCCAGGGCCCATTCTGACATCCTGGGGACCCCCCTTGTCCCCAGGGCTTATTGTGACATCCTGGGGACCCCTTTGTCCCAGGGGCACATTGTGGCACCACGGGGACCCCCTTTATCCCCAGGGCCACTTGTGACATCCTGGGGACCCCCCTTGTCCCCAGTGCCCATTATGACATTCTGGGGACCCCCTTTGTCCCAGGGGCACATTGTGGCACCACGGGGACCCCCTTTGTCACCGGGGCCCATTGTGACATCCCAGGACCCCAAGTTGTCCCCAAGTTGTCCCCAGCGCCCATTGTGACACCATGGGTACCCCCTTTGTCCCATGGGCCCATTGTGACATCCTGGGGACCCCCTTGTCGCCAGGGCCCATCATGGCACCGTGGGGACCCCCCTTTGTCCCCAGTGCCCATTGTGACATCCTGGGGACCCCCCTTGTCCCCATGGCTTATTGTGACACCCTGGGACCGCCTTTGTCCCCAGGGCCCATTGTGACGTCCCAGGACCCCCCATTGTCCCCAGGGACCATTGTGACATCCTGGGGACCCCCTTTGTCCCAAGACCCCATTGTGACATCCTGGGGACCCCGCCTTGTCCCCAAAGCCCATTGTGACATCCTGGGGACCCTCTTTGTCCCCAGGGCCCATTGTGGCACCATGGGGACACCCTTTGTCACTGGGGCCAGTTGTGACATCCCAGGACCCCACTTTGTCCCCAGGGCTTATTGTGATACCATGGGGACCCCCCTTGTCCCCAGGGCCCATTGTGACATTCAGGGGGACTCCTCTTTGTCCCCAGGGCCTATTGTGTCATCCTGGGGATCTCCCCTTGTCTCTAGGGCCCATTGTGAGACTGTGGAAGACCCCCTTTGTCCCCAAGTCCCATTGTGACGTCCCAGGACGCCTCGTTGTCCCCAGGACCCATTGTGACTCCATGGGAACCCCCCCTTGTCCCCAGGGCCCATTGTGACATCCTGGGGATCCCCCTTGTCCCCAGGGCCCATTGTGAAACCGTGGGGACCCTCTTGTCCCCAGGGCCCATTGTGGCACCGTGGAGACCCCCCCTTTATCTCCAGTGCCCATTGTGACATCCTGGGGACCCCCTTTGTCCCCAGTGCTCATTGTGACAGGGTGGGACCCCCCTTGTACCCAGGGCCCGTTGTGACATCCTGGGGACCCCCTTTGTCCCCAGGGCCTATTGTGACATCCTGGGGACCCCCTTTGTCCCTAGGGTTCATTGTGACATCCCAGGACCCCCATTGTCCCCAGGGCCCATTGTGAACAACCTGGGGACCCCCCTTTTTCCCCGGGCCCATTGTGGCGTCCCAGGATGCTTCGTTGTCCCCTGGGCCCATTGTGACATCCCGGGGACCCCTTTTGTCCCCAGGGTCCATTGTGACATCCTGGGGCCTCCCTTTGTCCCCAGGGCCCATTGTGACATCGCAGGAGCCCCCATTGTCCCAAGGGCACATTGTTACATCCTGGGGACCCCCTTGTCCCCAGGGCCCATCGTGGCACCGTGGGGACCCCCCCTTTGTCTCCAGTGCCCATTGTGACATCCTTGGGACCCCCCTTGTCCCCAGGACCCGTTGTGACATCTTGGGGACCCCTATGTCACCAGAGCCCATTGTGATATCCTGGGGAGCCCCCTTTGTCCCCAGGGCCCATTGTGCACATCCTGTGGACCCCTCTTTGTCCCCAGGGCCCATTGTGATATCCTGGGGAGCCCTCTTTTTCCCCAGGGCCTATTGTGACATCCTGGGGACCCCCTTTGTCCCCCGGGCCCATTGTGACATCCTGAAGACCCCCTTTGTCCCCAGGGCCTATTGTGACATGCCAGGACCCCCCCTTTTCTCCAGGGCCCATTGTGACGTCCCAGGACCCCCTATTGTCCCCAGAGCCCATTGTGACATCCCAGGACCCCCCATTGTCCCCAGGCCCCATTATACACATCCTGGGGTCCCCCTTTATCCCCAGGGCCATTGTGACACCATGGGGACCCCCTTTGTCCCCAGGGCCCATTGTGACGTCCCAGGATGCCCCATTGTCCCCTGGGCCCATTGTGAAATCATGGGGACCCCCTTTGTCCCCAGGGCCTATTGTGACATCCCAGGACCCCCCATTGTCCCCAGGGCCCATTGTGACACCGTGGAGACCCTCCTTGTCCTCAGGGCCCATTATGACATTCAGGGGACTCCTCTTTGTCCCCAGGGACTATTGTGACATCCTGGGGACGCCCCTTTACTCCAGGGCCCATTGTGACACCGTGGAGACCCCATTTGTCACTGGGGCCCATTGTGACATCCCAGGACACCCCATTGTCCCCAGGGCCCACTGAGACATCCCGGCGACCACCCTTTGTCCCCAGGGCCCATTATGCACATTCAGGGGACACCCCTTTGTCCCCAAGGCCCATTGTGACATCCTGGGGAGACCCCATTGTCCCCAAGGCCCATTGTGGCACCATGGGGACCCCCTTTGTCCCCAGTGCCCATTGTGACATCTTAGGACCCCACTTTGTCCCCAGGGCCCATTGTGACATCCTGGGGACCACCTGTGTCCCCAGGGCCCATTGTGACATCCCAGGAGCCACCGTTGTCCCCAGGGCCCATTGTGACATCCTGGGGACCCCCTTGTCCCCAGTGTCCATTGTGGCATCCTGGGACCCCCGTTGTCCCCAGGGCCCATTGTGGCACCATGTGGACCCCCTTTTTCCCGAGGGCCCATTATAACGTCCCAGGACCCCCCATTGTCCCCTGGGCCCATTGTGACATCCTGGGGTCCCCCTTTTGTCCCCTGGGCCCATTGTGACACTGTGGGGATCTCCTTTGTCCCCAGGGACCATTGTGACACTGTGGGGACCCCCTTTGTCCCCAGGGCCCATTGTGACATCCTGGGGAATCCCTTTGTCTCCAGGGCCCATTGTGACGTCCCAGGACCCTGCTTTGTCCCCGGGGCCCATTGTGACATCCTGGGGAACCGCTTTGTCCCCAGGACCCATTGTGACGTCCCAGGACCCCCCCTTGTCCCCAGGGCTCATTGTGATGTCCCAGGATCCCCATTGTCCCCAGAGCCCATTGTGATGTCCTGGGAACCCCCTTTGACCCCAGGGTCCATTGTGACACCATGGGGACCCCCTCTTGTCCCCAGGGCCCATCGTGGCACCGTGGGGACCCCCTTGTCACTGGGGACCCATTGTGACACTATGGGGACCCCCTTTGTGCCCAGGGCCCATTGTAACATCCTGGGGACCCCCTTGCCTCCAGGGCCCCTTGTGACATCAAAGGATCACCCTTTGTCCCCAGGACCCATTGTGACATCCCAGGACCCCACTTACTCCCCAGGGCCCATTGTGGCACCATGAGGACCCCCTTTGTCACTGGTGCCCATTGTGACATCCCAGGACCCCCCATTGTCTGCAGAGCCCATTGTGACACTATAGGGACCCCCCTTGTCACTGAGGACCCATTGTGACACCATGGGCACCTCCCCTTGTCGTCAGAGCCCATCGTGACATCCCAAAACCCCCAATTGTCTCCAGGGCCCATTGTGACATCCTGGGGACCTCCCTTTCTCCCCAGGGCCCATTGTGACGTTCCAGGAACCCCCATTGTCCTCAGGGCCCATTGTGACTTTCAGGGGACCCCCTTTGTCTTCAGGGCCCGTTGTGACACCATGGAGACCCCATTTGTCACTCGGGCCCATTGTGACATCCTAGGACCCCCCATTGTCCCCAAGGCCCATTGCGACATCCTGGGGACCCCCCTTTGTCCTTAGGGCCCATTGTGACATTCAGGGCACCCCTCTTTGTCCCCAGGGCCCATTCTGATACCATGGGGACCACTTTGTCCCCAGGGCCCACTGTGACATCCTGGGGACGCCCTTTGTCCCCAGGGCCCATTTTGACACCATGTGCACCCCCCTTTGTGCCCAGGGCCGATTGTGACATCCTGGGGACCCTCTTTGTCCCCAGGGCCCATTGTGACATCCTGGGGACACCCCATTGTCTCCAGGGCCCATTGTGAACATCCTGGGGACCCCCTTGTCCCCAGGGCCCATCGTGGCACCATGGGGACCCCCCGTTGTCCCCAGGGCCTATAGTGACACCGTGGGTACCCCCTTTGTCCCCAGTGCCCATTGTGACATCCTGGGGACCCCCCTTGTCCCCAGGGCCCATTGTGACATCCCAGGACCCCAAGTTGTCCCCAGGGACCATTGTGACACCGTGGGGACCCCCTTTGTCCTCAGGGCCCGTTGTGAACATCCTGGGGACCCCCTTGTCCACACGACCCATCGTGGCACCGTGGGGACCCCCCGTTGTCCCCAGGGCCTATAGTGACACCGTGGGTACCCCCTTTATCCCATGAGCCCATTGTGACATCCTGGGGACCCCCTTGTCCCCAGGGCCCATTGTGACACCATGGGGATCGCCTTTGTCCCCGTGGCCCATTGTGACATCCCAGGACCCCGCGTTGTCCCCAGGGCCCATTCTGACATCCTGGGGACCCCCCTTGTCCCCAGGGCTTATTGTGACATCCTGGGGACCCCTTTGTCCCAGGGGCACATTGTGGCACCATGGGGACCCCCTTTATCCCCAGGGCCACTTGTGACATCCTGGGGACCCCCCTTGTCCCCAGTGCCCATTATGACATTCTGGGGACCCCCTTTGTCCCAGGGGCACATTGTGGCACCACGGGGACCCCCTTTGTCACCGGGGCCCATTGTGACATCCCAGGACCCCAAGTTGTCCCCAGGGCCCATTGTGACACCATGGGTACCCCCTTTGTCCCATGGGCCCATTGTGACATCCTGGGGACCCCCTTGTCGCCAGGGCCCATCATGGCACCGTGGGGACCCCCCATTGTCCCCAGGGACCATTGTGACATCCTGGGGACCCCCTTTGTCCCCAGGGCCCATTGTGACATCCTGGGACCCCCCTTTGTCCCCAGTGCTCATTGTGAAATCCTGGGGACCCACTTTGTCCCCAGGGCCCATTGTGGCACCATGGGAAGCGCCTTTGTCACTGGGGACCATTGTGACATTCCAAGATTTTACTTTGTCCCCGGGGCCCATTGTGACATCCTGGGGATCCCCCTTTGTCGCCAGGGCCCACTGTGACACCGTGGGCACCCTCTTTGTCCCATGGGCCCATTGTGACCTTCAAGGGACCCCCCATTGTCCCCAGGGCCCATTGTGACATCCTGGGTACCCCCTTTGTCCCCAAGACCCATTGTGACATCCTAGTACCCCCCGCAGTCCCCAGGGCCCATTGTGACATCCTGGGGATCCCTTTGGCCCCAGGGCCCATTGTGACAGGGCGGGGATCCCCCTTGTCCCCAGGGCCCATTGTGAAACCGTGGGGACCCTCTTGTCCCCAGGGCCCATTGTGGCACCGTGGAGACCCCCCCTTTGTCTCCAGTGCCCATTGTGACATCCTGGGGACCCCCTTTGTCCCCAGTGCTCATTGTGACAGGGTGGGACCCCCCTTGTACCCAGGGCCCGTTGTGACATCCTGGGGACCCCCTTTGTCCCCAGGGCCTATTGTGACATCCTGGGGAGTCCCCTTTATCCCCAGGGCCCATTGTGACATCCTGGGGACCCCCTTTGTCCCTAGGGTTCATTGTGACATCCCAGGACCCCCATTGTCCCCAGGGCCCATTGTGAACAACCTGGGGACCCCCCTTTTTCCCCGGGCCCATTGTGGCGTCCCAGGATGCTTCGTTGTCCCCTGGGCCCATTGTGACATCCTGGGGACCCCTTTTGTCCCCAGGGTCCATTGTGACATCCTGTGGCCTCCCTTTGTCCCCAGGGCCCATTGTGACATCGCAGGAGCCCCCATTGTCCCAAGGGCACATTGTTACATCCTGGGGACCCCCTTGTCCCCAGGGCCCATCGTGGCACCGTGGGGACCCCCCCTTTGTCTCCAGTGCCCATTGTGACATCCTTGGGACCCCCCTTGTCCCCAGGACCCGTTGTGACATCTTGGGGACCCCTATGTCACCAGAGCCCATTGTGATATCCTGGGGAGCCCCCTTTGTCCCCAGGGCCCATTGTGCACATCCTGTGGACCCCTCTTTGTCCCCAGGGCCCATTGTGATATCCTGGGGAGCCCTCTTTTTCCCCAGGGCCTATTGTGACATCCTGGGGACCCCCTTTGTCCCCCGGGCCCATTGTGACATCCTGAAGACCCCCTTTGTCCCCAGGGCCTATTGTGACCACCCAGGACCCCCCATTGTCCCCAGGGCCCATTGTGACACCGTGGAGACCCTCCTTGTCCTCAGGGCCCATTATGACATTCAGGGGACTCCTCTTTGTCCCCAGGGCCTATTGTGACATCCTGGGGACCCCCCTTTACTCCAGGGCCCATTGTGACGTCCCAGGACCCCCTATTGTTCCCAGGGCCCATTGTGACATTCTGGGGACCCCAAATGTCCCCAGGGCCTATTGTGACATCCTGGGGAGCACCCTTTATCCCCAGGGCCCATTGTGACATCCTGGGGACCCCCTTTGTCCCTAGTGTTCACTGTGACATCCCAGGACCCCTCGTTGTCCCCAGTGCCCATTGTGACATCCTGGGGACCCCCCTTGTCCCCAGGGCCCATTGTGAAATCCGGGGAACCCCCTGGTCTCCAGGGCCCATAGTGGTACCGTGGGGACTCGTCCTGTCACTTGGGTCCATTGTGACACCATGGGGACCCCGCCTTTGTCCCCAGTACCCATTGTGACATCCTGGGGACCCCTTTGTCCCCGGGGCCCATTGTGACATCCTGGGGACCCCCCTTTGTCCCCAAGGCCCATTGTGACACCGTGGGGACCCCACTTCTTTCCAGGACCCATTGTGGCATTCTGGGGACTTCCTTTGTCCCCAGGGCCCATTGTGACATCCTGGAGACCCCCTTTATCCCCAGAGCTCGTTGTCGCACCATGGGGACCCCCTTTGTCACTGGGGCCCATTGTGACATCCCAGGACCCCCCATTGTCCCCAGGGCCCATTGTGACACCGTGGGGACCCCGCCTTTTCCCCAGGGCCCATTGTGACGTTTCAGGACCCCCTTTGTCCCCAGGGCCCACTGTGGCACCATGGGGACCCCCTTTGTCCTCTGGGCCCATTGTGACATTCCAGGACCCCACTTTGTCCCCAGGGCCCATTGTGACACCGTGGGGACCCCCCTTGTCCCCAGGGCCCATTGTGACAATTAAGGGACCCCCTATGTCCCCAGGGCCCATTTTGACATCCCAGGACCCCACTTTGTCCCCAGTGCTCATTGTGAAATTCTGGGGACCCCCCTTGTCCTCAGGGCTCATTGTGACAGCCGAGGACCTTACTTTGTCCCCAGGGCCCATTGTGACATCCCATGACCCCCCACTGTCTCCAGTGCCCATTGTGACATCATGGGGACCACCCTTTTTCCCCAGGGCTCATTGTGACGTCCCAGGACCCCTCGTTGTCCCCAGGCCCCATCGTGACATCCTGGGGACCCCCCTTGTCCCCAGGGCCCATTGTGACATCCGTGGGACCCCCTTGTCTCCAGGGCCCATAGTGGCACTGTGGGGACTCATCACTTGGGCCCATTGTGACATCCTGGAGACCCCATTTGTCACTGGGGCCCATTGTGACATCCCAGGACACCCCACTGTCCCCAGGGCCCACTGAGACATCCTGGCGACCACCCTTTGTCCCCAGGGCCCATTATGCACATTCAGGGGACACCCCTTTGTCCCGAAGGCCCATTGTGACATCCTGGGGAGACCCCATTGTCCTCAAGGCCCATTGTGGCACCATGGGGACCCCCTTTGTCCCCAGTGCCCATTGTGACATCTTAGGACCCCACTTTGTCCCCAGGGCCCATTGTGACATCCTGGGGACCACCTGTGTCCCCAGGGCCCATTGTGACATCCCAGGAGCCTCCTGTGTCCCTAGGGCCCATTGTGACATCCTGGGGACCCCCTTGTCCCCAGTGTCCATTGTGGCATCCTGGGACCCCCGTTGTCCCCAGGGCCCATTGTGGCACCATGTAGATCCCCTTTTTCCCGAGGGCCCATTATAACGTCCCAGGACCCCCCATTCTCCCCTGGGCCCATTGTGACATCCTGGGGTCCCCCTTTTGTCCCCTGGGCCCATTGTGACACTGTGGGGACCTCCTTTGTCCCCAGGGCCCATTGTGACACTGTGGGGACCCCCTTTGTCCCCAGGGCCCATTGTGACGTCCTGGGGAACCGCTTTGTCCTCAGGACCCATTGTGAGGTCCCAGGACCCCCACTTGTCCCCATGGCTCATGTCCCAGGATCCCCATTGTCCCCAGAGCCCATTGTGATGTCCTGGGAACCCCCTTTGACCCCAGGGTCCATTGTGACACCATGGGGACCCCCTCTTGTCCCCAGGGACCATCGTGGCACCGTGGGGACCCCCTTGTCACTGGGGACCCATTGTGACACTATGGGGACCCCCCTTTGTGCCCAGGGCCCATTGTAACATCCTGGGGACCCCCTTGCCTCCAGGGCCCCTTGTGACATCAAAGGATCACCCTTTGTCCCCAGGACCCATTGTGACATCCCAGGACCCCACTTACTCCCCAGGGCCCATTGTGGCACCATGAGGACCCCCTTTGTCACTGGTGCCCATTGTGACATCCCAGGACCCCCCATTGTCTGCAGAGCCCATTGTGACACTATAGGGACCCCCCTTGTCACTGAGGACCCATTGTGACACCATGGGCACCTCCCCTTGTCGTCAGAGCCCATCGTGACATCCCAAAACCCCCTATTGTCTCCAGGGCCCATTGTGACATCCTGGGGACCTCCCTTTCTCCCCAGGGCCCATTGTGACGTTCCAGGAACCCCCATTGTCCTCAGGGCCCATTGTGACATTCAGGGGACCCCCTTTGTCTTCAGGGCCCATTGTGACACCATGGAGACCCCATTTGTCACTCGGGCCCATTGTGACTCCTAGGACCCCCCATTGTCCCCAAGGCCCATTGCGACATCCTGGGGACCCTCCTTTGTCCTCAGGGCTTATTGTGACATCCTGGGGACCGCCTTTGTCCCCAGGGCCCATTGTGACATCCCAGGACCCCAAGTTGTCCCCAGGGACCATTGTGACACCGTGGGGACCCCCTTTGTCCTCAGGGCCCGTTGTGAACATCCTGGGGACCCCCTTGTCCACACGACCCATCGTGGCACCGTGGGGACCCCCCGTTGTCCCCAGGGCCTATAGTGACACCGTGGGTACCCCCTTTATCCCATGAGCCCATTGTGACATCCTGGGGACCCCCTTGTCCCCAGGGCCCATTGTGACACCATGGGGATCGCCTTTGTCCCCGTGGCCCATTGTGACATCCCAGGACCCCGCATTGTCCCCAGGGCCCATTCTGACATCCCAGGACCCCCCGTTGTCCCCAGGGCCCATTGTGACACCATGGGTACCCCCTTTGTCCCATGGGCCCATTGTGACATCCTGGGGACCCCCTTGTCGCCAGGGCCCATCATGGCACCGTGGGGACCCCCCTTTGTCCCCAGTGCCCATTGTGACATCCTGGGGACCCCCCTTGTCCTCATAGCTTATTGTGGCACCCTGGGACCCCCTTTGTCCCCAGGGCCCATTGTGACGTCCCAGGACCCCCCATTGTCCGCAGGGACCATTGTGACATCCTGGGGACCCCCTTTGTCCCAAGACCCCATTGTGACATCCTGGGGACCCCGCCTTGTCCCCAAAGCCCATTGTGACATCCTGGGGACCCTCTTTGTCCCCAGGGCCCATTGTGGCACCATGGGGACACCCTTTGTCACTGGGGCCAGTTGTGACATCCCAGGACCCCACTTTGTCCCCAGGGCTTATTGTGATACCATGGGGACCCCCCTTGTCCCCAGGGCCCATTCTGACATCCCAGGACCCCCCGTTGTCCCCAGGGCCCATTGTGACACCATGGGTACCCCCTTTGTCCCATGGGCCCATTGTGACATCCTGGGGACCCCCTTGTCGCCAGGGCCCATCATGGCACCGTGGGGACCCCCCTTTGTCCCCAGTGCCCATTGTGACATCCTGGGGACCCCCCTTGTCCTCATAGCTTATTGTGGCACCCTGGGACCCCCTTTGTCCCCAGGGCCCATTGTGACGTCCCAGGACCCCCCATTGTCCGCAGGGACCATTGTGACATCCTGGGGACCCCCTTTGTCCCAAGACCCCATTGTGACATCCTGGGGACCCCGCCTTGTCCCCAAAGCCCATTGTGACATCCTGGGGACCCTCTTTGTCCCCAGGGCCCATTGTGGCACCATGGGGACACCCTTTGTCACTGGGGCCAGTTGTGACATCCCAGGACCCCACTTTGTCCCCAGGGCTTATTGTGATACCATGGGGACCCCCCTTGTCCCCAGGGCCCATTGTGACATTCAGGGGGACTCCTCTTTGTCCCCAGGGCCTATTGTGTCATCCTGGGGATCTCCCCTTGTCTCTAGGGCCCATTGTGAGACTGTGGAAGACCCCCTTTGTCCCCAAGTCCCATTGTGACGTCCCAGGACGCCTCGTTGTCCCCAGGACCCATTGTGACTCCATGGGAACCCCCCCTTGTCCCCAGGGCCCATTGTGACATCCTGGGACCCCCCTTTGTCCCCAGTGCTCATTGTGAAATCCTGGGGACCCACTTTGTCCCCAGGGCCCATTGTGGCACCATGGGGAGCGCCTTTGTCACTGGGGACCATTGTGACATTCCAGGATTTTACTTTGTCCCCGGGACCCATTGTGACATCCTGGGGATCCCCCTTTGTCGCCAGGGCCCACTGTGACACCGTGGGCACCCTCTTTGTCCCATGGGCCCATTGTGACCTTCAAGGGACCCCCCATTGTCCCCAGGGCCCATTGTGACATCCTGGGTACCCCCTTTGTCCCCAAGACCCATTGTGACATCCTAGTACCCCCCGCAGTCCCCAGGGCCCATTGTGACATCCTGGGGATCCCCGTTGTCCCCAGGGCCCATTGTGAAACCGTGGGGACCCTCTTGTCCCCAGGGCCCATCGTGGCACCGTGGAGACCCCCTTTTTGTCTCCAGTGCCCATTGTGACATCCTGGGGACCCCCTTTGTCCCCAGTGCTCATTGTGACAGGGTGGGACCCCCCTTGTACCCAGGGCCCGTTGTGACATCCTGGGGACCCCCTTTGTCCCCAGGGCCTATTGTGACATCCTGGGGAGTCCCCTTTATCCCCAGGGCCCATTGTGACATCCTGGGGACCCCCTTTGTCCCTAGGGTTCATTGTGACATCCCAGGACCCCCATTGTCCCCAGGGCCCATTGTGAACAACCTGGGGACCCCCCTTTTTCCCCGGGCCCATTGTGGCGTCCCAGGATGCTTCGTTGTCCCCTGGGCCCATTGTGACATCCCGGGGACCCCTTTTGTCCCCAGGGTCCATTGTGACTTCCTGGGGCCTCCCTTTGTCCCCAGGGCCCATTGTGACATCGCAGGAGCCCCCATTGTCCCAAGGGCACATTGTTACATCCTGGGGACCCCCTTGTCCCCAGGACCCGTTGTGACATCTTGGGGACCCCTATGTCACCAGAGCCCATTGTGATATCCTGGGGAGCCCCCTTTGTCCCCAGGGCCCATTGTGCACATCCTGTGGACCCCTCTTTGTCCCCAGGGCCCATTGTGATATCCTGGGGAGCCCTCTTTTTCCCCAGGGCCTATTGTGACATCCTGGGGACCGCCTTTGTCCCCCGGGCCCATTGTGACATCCTGAAGACCCCCTTTGTCCCCAGGGCCTATTGTGACATGCCAGGACCCCCCCTTTTCTCCAGGGCCCATTGTGATGTCCCAGGACCCCCTATTGTCCCCAGAGCCCATTGTGACATCCCAGGACCCCCCATTGTCCCCAGGCCCCATTATACACATCCTGGGGTCCCCCTTTATCCCCAGGGCCATTGTGACACCATGGGGACCCACTTTGTCCCCAGGGCCCATTGTGACGTCCCAGGATGCCCCATTGTCCCCTGGTCCCATTGTCAAATCATGGGGACCCCCTTTATCCCCAGGGCCTGTTGTGACATCCCAGGACCCCCCATTGTCCCCAGGGCCCATTGTGACATCCCAGGACCCCCCATTGTCCCCAGGGCCCATTCTGACACCATGGGGACCCCCTTTGTCCCCAGGGCCCATTGTGATATCCTGGGGACTCCCTTTGTCCCCAGGGCCCATTGTGACACCGTGGAGACCCTCCTTGTCCTCAGGGCCCATTATGACATTCAGGGGACTCCTCTTTGTCCCCAGGGCCTATTGTGACATCCTGGGGACCCCCCTTTTCTCCAGGGCCCATTGTGACGTCCCAGGACCCCCTGTTGTTCCCCGGGGCCATTGTGAAATCCTGGGGACCCCCTCTTTTTCCCCAAGGCCCATTGTGACATCCCACGACCCCCCATTGTCCCCAGGCCCCATTATGCACATCCTGCGGTCCCCCTTTATCCCCCGGCCCCATTCTGACACTGTGGGGACCCCCGTTGTCCCCAGGGCCCATTGTGACATCCTGCGGACTCCCTTTGTCCCCAGGGCCCATTGTGACATCCCAGGACCCCCCATTGTCCCCAGGGCCCATTGTGACATCCTGGGAACCCCCTTGTCCCCAGGGCCCGTCGTGGCACCGTGGGGACCCTCCCCTTTTTCTCCAGTGCCAATTGTGACATCCTTGGGACCCCTCTTGTCCTCAGAGCCCATTGTGACATCCTGGGGAGACCCCTTTGTCCCCAGGGCCGATTGTGACATCCTGGAGACCCCGTTTGTCCCTAGGGCCCATTGTGGCACCATGGGGACCCCCTTTGTCCCCAGGGCCCATTGTGACGTCCCAGGCCCCCCCATTTTCCCCAGGGCGCATTGTGACATCCTGGGGACCCCCTTTGTCCCCAGGGGCCATTGTGACGTACCAGGACCCACCCTTGTCTCCAGGGCCCTTTGTGACATCCTGGGGACCCCCATTGTCCCCAGAGTCCATTGTGACATCCTGGGCAGCCCCCTTTGTCCCCAGGGCCCATTGTGACATCCCAGGACCCCCCTTGTCTCCAGACCCCATTGTGACATCCTGGGGACCCTGTTGTCACAAGGGCCCATTGTGACACCGTGGGGACCCCCTTTGTCACTGGGGCCCATTGTGGCATACCAGGACTCCACTTTGTCCCCAGGGCCCATTGTGACACCGTGGGGACCCCTTTGTCCCCAGGACCCATTGTGACATCCCATGACCCCCCCTTGTCCCCAGGGCCCATTGTGACATCCTGGGGACCCCTTTGTCCCCAGGGACCATTGTGACAGGGTGGGACACCCCTTGTCTCCAAGGCCCATTGTGACATCATGGGGACCCCCCTTTGTCCCCAGGGCCCATTGTGACATCCTGGGGATCCCGTTTGTCCCCAGGGCCCATTGTTACATCCTGGGGACCCCCTTTGTCCCCAGGGGCCATTGTGACATCCTGGGGACCCCCCTTGTCCCCAGAGCCCATTGTGACATTCAGGGGACCCTCTCTTTGTCTCCAGGGCCGATTGTGACATCCTTGGGACCTCGTTTGTCCCCAGGGCCCATTGTTGTACCATGGGGACCCCCTTTGTCCCCAGGGCCCATTGTGGCACCATGGTGAACCCCTTTGTCACTGGGGCTCATTGTGACATCCCAGGACCCCCCGTTGTCCCCAGGGGCCATTGTGACATCCCAGGACCCCCCGGTGTCCCCAGGGCCCATTGTGACATCCTGGGTCCCCCTTTGTCCCTGTCGAGGGTTAAGATTGCGGGGTGACAATCAAACCCTGGCAGATGTGTTGTCAACCTCCTCTGCCCCCCACTTCCCCCTTCTGCCCCTCCCTCTCCCCCCTTCCCACTCAGGGCAGGCGATCGGGAGGGGAAGAAGCACAGAGGGGAGAGAGTTGGAAAAGTTCAAGATGTTTTACTGATGCTACTGATGAGAACAGAGAAAATAATACAAATATACAAAACCCATCTTGTAAGTCTGAGCAACTGCAGAGCCAGCACCCAAAGTCCTGGATCAGACTCTGCAGCCAACCGGAGCTGGATTCAGTCTCTCACTGGCCTCCGTTCGCAGGGACGACCAGCAAGGTCCTCTCCTGATGTCGGCCATGAGCAGAAGGGAAGGAAAAAGGCAAAAGGGAAGGAAAAGGGACGAGATTCTCGTGATCTCCCGCTTTTATATGAAGTATTCACGTGAACGGAATGTTATACACAGTTGCTCACCGGTTTCTCGTTGCCCCTCTCGCGAGATGTCCATCTGTGCTTGTCAATAAGTTTCCATTCCATTGCTGGGTTTGCCAAAACATGTGTCTGGTTCTCCAGGAAAATGCAGCTGACATGAAGGCTTTGGCTGACAGGCAAAATTCACTAAAAGAGAAACTTATTTTTACCAAAACCAGGACAGGTGGGGGCGCAGAGGCTGCTGAGACATGGAGATGGACTGGGACACGGGGGTGGGCTGGGACATAGAGATAGGCTGGGACATGGATGGCCTGGGTCACAGAGACTGCTGGGATGTGCAGACGGGCTGGGTCATGGGCACGAGTCAGAGCCAGCACAGGAGCAGGGAGGCTGGGGCAGCTCCATCCTGCAGACGTGCTTGTCCTGGCCATGCCAGCCATGGGATACGTGCCCCAGCACAGACACACACCCGTGGGACACACAGCTGGCCACAGGGACCCCAGAGACACACGCACGCCCCGTGCCATCATTCCAGTTCACTGGTGGAGCCGTGGGGGTCACTGGGGTGGCGGTGGCGGTGGCCAAGGGTGGCGAGGGTGGCACCGAGGTGCTCACAGTCCAAACTGATCACTGTGTTTAAAAAGATAATCGAGGGGGAAGGGCAACCAAAGAGCCAGGAATCCATATTTCAAATAAATCAATAAGGTGAGAGGGTTGTTAATTAGATGAATGAGACAGGTAAACTGAGGCCAGCCCTGGGGAGTCTGTAACCCCTGCAGTGCCAAGCGCTGGGGAGCAGGGCAGGGAATGTGCAGCTGGGGTTGGTGGATGTGTAAGCGGGGGCTTTTTGTCCCATTCCCTGTGCTGTCTTTGGGTAGAACACCTGGTCTTGCCAAATCGTTTATAAAATACGCTTTGCTGAGAGATCCTGCCCGGGGCTGTTCTCTTGGCAAGGGGATTGTTTCCCACAGCAGGGTTTGGCAGCAGAAGTTGGGCAGGACAAGAGGGCCCATGAGGTCAGAAAGCACAGCAGAGCTGGAACGTGGGGTCACGGGCACCAAACCCAGCTCGGGTGGAGCCAAGAGGGTGCCCTCGTGTGCAGGGCCCAAAGCGCCATCTGTAGCATCTGCCCGTCCTTCTGAGTGCCCAGAGCCTCCCTCTTGGGGCCAAATCCTCATGTTTAGGGTCCCAACGTGTCTTTCATCACCCACGGCCTTTGGTCAGGGCCCGCAGCTTCATTTTCAGGTGGAGCTCGCTGCCTGGCAACAACCGCCCGGAAGTCTGTGGACAGCCAGGGGATGAAATGCAGCCAATCACATTTGAGGAGGCGGGGTAAGTCATGTGATTGAAACGTAAGCAGCCAATCGAGATTTGAGACCTGCATGACAGTTGGCGACAGTTGGACAAACTGGGCAGCGCTCAGGGGCGGGCTGTGCTGGCTGCACCAATCACACCTGGTGGGAGTGCAGCACAGGGATGATTGACAAATAGTCTGACCAATCATTTGGTGGGGGGAGCCAGTGGGGAAATCCCAGACAGCCAATCAGAGGAAACAGCAGCTCAGGGAAGGCGGACACTGTGGAGGGAGTAACCCCTCAGGCAGCCAATCAGAGAGAGTATCACCTCAGGGCATGGTGAGCCTCAAACCAGGACAGAATCACTGCCCAGGCAGCCAATCAGCTGCAGGATCAGCTCAGGGGAGGAGACTGACAGCCCTCCCGACCAATGGTGGCGCAGCCCAGGCTGAGCAGGCGGTTGCTCTGCAGGCGGCCAGCGTGAGCTTTGCCATGGCGCCCGTGGAGCTGCCCGAGGCCGAGCAGCGCCCGGCCCAGCCCTGGGGCCCTTTTTCCTCCCTCTGGGGCCCTGGAGATGTCTTGCTGCCTCTGGCCCAGGTGTGTGTGGGCTGCTCTGGCCTTGTTCTCCTGGGCGGGGGAGGGGGCAGGGGGCACTTTCTGGAGAGGAGCTGCTGGGGCTGGAGCTGGAGAGAGCAGGAGAAGGGGAAGCAGCTGGAGGGTGGAGTGCAGGGGATCCCCACAGCTGCTGCTGCAGCTGCACCAGAGACAGCTGCCCCTCTGGGTGAGGAAGAGTCCCTGTGAGCAGCCTCAGCAGAGCAGATCACAAACGTGCACCGCAGGGTCTGTGTAAGTGGGGAAAATCACTGTCCGGCCGTATAGTGTGTGTGTGTGTGGGGTGCGTCTGGGGAGCCTCGTGCTGTGAGAGCTGTCAGACACCCATGTGTTCTCTTAGGTGCAGGATGGACAAACGGCTGGAGCTACAGAATAGGAGGGGAGGGAAAGACAGGCAGACAGAAGGGCCTGAACTCCACAGCTTGCCTGGCAGTGCAGAGAGCAGGAACTGTGGTGAGTCCTGGGCCCTTGGGGTCGTTTCATCCTGTTTTGTGCTCCAGTCCCTCCCTGCTCCCTCCTCTTTCCTACTGTGTCCTTCTTCCTCTTCATCTCTTCTGTCTCTGCCCCTCTCTGCTTCTTCCTCACCGTTTCCTCCACCCTTCTCCAACTCTGTGCAGGGTTTCTCGTGGTTTGCAGTGTCTGCTTTTGAGAGGAACGTATTCCTGACTGTCTCCATCTCTGTATGGTGAAGCTTTCTGCCTGCACTATGATTTTGCTGGGCTGTGAGGCTGTGTTGGAGCAGCAGAGGTCAGAAGTGGTGGCTTTAAAGGCATTGAAGCTGTGGTCAAACTAGCAGGAAAAGCTGGTTTCTTCCCAGAGAGCTGCCTGACAATAACGGCTACAAGTAAAGACCCTTGAAGTTGGCTTTTTTTATTTAAATTTACTATTAATATGTAGCTTTTGGGATTGATTGATTGATTGATTGATTTCTGGGAAGCAAGAAGTGAGAGCCTGTGCACTCCCACAGGCAGAGCTGCCTCCCAAAATAGGTGCCCCCTTCTCCACTTCTGTTCCTTCCATGCTGGTGTAGCACAAGGCCATGCAGCAGTGTGCAGATGTGGTGATTCCAATGTGACTGTGAGGTCAGAGCCCCTCGGTGACGTGCTGTGCTGTGTCTTGGCAGCAGCAGCATCATGGGGCGAGCGTGGGGGCCATGGTCCTCACCCTGTTCCTCCTCCTGGTGTCCCTGCCAGCCCGGGACGCCCAGGCTGCTCCAGCCGAGCGCAGGGAGCAGGTGGGCGAGCAGGGGCAGCACCCAGCCCCGAGCAGCTCAGCAGGGCAGCAGTGGGGCCAGGGCTGGGGCTGGGGCCGGGAGAGCAGCCGGGCTGGGCCGGGCAGGGCGAGCCAGGCAGCACCAGGGTGTGGGCAGGGGGCAGACACCCGCAGGGAGGGGAGAGGGGCTGCGGCTGCTTCAGGGGCAGGTTCTGGGCAAGCAGGGGCTGGGAGTGCTGGCACAGGGCAGAAACCAGCACTGAGTCCCTGTGGGGCCCTTCCTGCCCCCCAGCCTCGTGCCACACGGCCCCATCCCAGGGCGCGCTTTGAGCCTTTGGGCCCGTTGCAAATCAAAGCTGGGATTGCTTTGGCACTTTGGGCCACTTTAGAGCTAAACCTGGGCACATTTGTGCCCTTTGGGATCGTTTCTGCCTATATCTGGGAGTTCTTTGGTTTTCCAGTTTTGTTTATACCCAAATCTGGGGGTGTTTGGGCCATTTTTGGCCATTTTTTTACCCAAATCTGGGCATACTTCGACTCTTTGGTCCAGTTTCACCCTGAATCTGGGGATGTTATACCCCTTTTTGGCCAGTTTTGCTCAAATCTAGTGGTGCTTTGGTTTTTTCTGCCTCTCTTGACCCGATATACTCAGGTGCTTTTGCCCATTTTTTCCCCTGATATGGGCACTGTGATCCCAAATATGGGATGTTTTCATGTTTGCCGACAGCTTTGCACCCAAGTGTGGATGTTTTTGCCTCTTTGGGCCACTTTTTGCCCAAATACTCAGATTCTTTTGCCTGTGTTGACCAATTTAGCCCCCAAATATTTGGAATATTTTGTCGTTTTGCCAGTTTTTTCCCCAAATACGGCTATTTTTCTGCAAGATATGGGCACTGTTGTCCTAAATATGTTGTGTTGTGTTTTGTTTTTTCTCTCTTGTCTATGTCCTCTTTTACCTGGAATGCAGGAGTGTTGCTCGGTGAGCCTGGAAACCTCTCTGATCTGTGCTTGACTCCAGGACATGGCCTTGGCAGAGTTGATCGAGCTTCTCAGCTGGGTCCTGGTTAGGAGCCTTGGGCTGTCCCAGAGGTGAGTTGTCACTGTCTGTCTGCTTGAGCGAATAAACACTCGTGTTTTAATAGGTTATTCGTGTGTGATTGTACCCAAGATCCTCTCAGAGGCTTTCCAAAAGCGTTTTGTGCCTTGGTGGTATTACACAGACAAGTCATGAATGTTCAATTTGCCTGAAAACCTGCTAGGTCTCAGCAAAAAGGTCACCCGTGCTCTGTTTCTAGCTGTGGGAACACACACCTCTGTATGTGTCTCGTGTCATTATCTCACCCTCTCCCATCACAGCAGGTGACTGAGGAAGCAGGAGATCACAACGTGCCATGGAAGCTCCCCACCCGTGTTTGACTCCCTGTTTGGTTCCTGCAGTCCATGCTGATCAAGCCTCTTGGTGTAATCCTGTTCCTGAGCCTGAGGGGAATCGCAGGGGTAAGTGTTCAGTGTTCATTGGTTACTGGCCTTTTGCGTTTGTTAGTATTTGGTTTATTATTTGTGAACGTTTTCTTGCAATAGTTGAGCCTTGCAGTAGCCAGCAGGCTCTGATTTAGGAGAAACATGGATGATCATTTTTTGCCCTGGTGCTCCATGCTCCCACGTTAGTGTGGGTTTCCTTTTGTGTGTGTGAGAGGTCTCCTGGTCAGAAGGCCCTGAGAGGCCCCGTGTTGGTCCATCTGGTCCTTGAGGGGTGTTGCGTGTGGCCTGGACACAGTAGTTTGGAAGCTGCCAGGTCCCAGACAAGGGGTCTGCAGCCCCTCTGCAGCTTTGGCAATTTCAGCATGCGTCTGGGTCCCGTGTTGTTGCCTGACCCCCGTCCAGGCGCTGCAGGTCATTTCACAACGTGAAATGGAAACGCTTTTCCTTTCTGCTCGATTCCAGCCGTCCCTGTAGGCAGCGGCTCCTTGACTGCTTCACTTGAGTGTGTCCGTGAGCCTCGGGGCGATCCCACAGGTACGACCTGGGAACAAATGAGCGTTTCCATGTTAATTTTCCGTTCCTGTGAAATTTAGCTTGCTGCTTTCTTGGCTGACGCTCGGTCACGCAGAGGGGAAGTGGGTCCAGCTCAGTGCTGTGCCCCAGAGGGCTCTGCCTTGCAAAGCTCTTTGCCAACTGCTCCATCTCTGCGCCGCTCGCAGTGCCGGCTGCCGAGGCAGCAGCAGGTTGGGGCTGAGTTTAGAGCTGGGTGAGCTCCAGGGAGTCCTTTCTCCTGACAGCTCCAGGCCTGCTTAGTGGCCACTGAGTTTGGGTTTGGGTTAGGGTTAGGCTTAGGTTTTGGAGTTTGGGTTAGGGTTAGGCTTAGGTTTTGGAGTTTGGGTTAGGGTTAGGCTTAGGAGTTTGGGTTAGGCTTAGTCTTAAGCTTAGGAGTTTGGTTTAGGCTTAGACTTAGGGTTAGGAGTTTGAGTTAGGATTTAGGGTTAGTCTTAAGGCTAGGAGTTTGGGTTAGGGTTAGGAGTTTCCGTTAGGGTTAGGCTTAGTGTTAGGAGTTTGGCTTAGGCGTCTGGGTGGGCTTAGGCGTCTGGGTTGGGCTTAGGCTTAGAGTTAGGAGTTTGGGTTAGGGTTAAGGGATTGGGATAAGGGTTAAGAGATTGGGTTAGGGTTAAGGGATTGGGTTAGGATTGGGTTTAGGGTTAGGAATTAGGCTTAGGTTTAGGATTAGGATTAGCGTTATGGTCTGGGTTAGGAGTTGGGGTTAGGAGTTGGGGTTAGGAATCTTAACCCTCGACAGGGACAAAGGGGGTCCCCAGGATGTCACAATGGGCCCTGGGGACAACATGGGGCCCTGGGAATTCACAATGGGCCCTGGGGACAAAGAGGGGTCCTCTGAATGTCACAATGGGCCCTGGGGACAAATGGGGGTCCCGATGGTGTCACAATGGGCCCTGGGGACAAAGGGGGTCCCCACGGTGTCCCAATGATCCCTGGGGACAATGGGGGGTCCTAGGAAGTCACAATGCGCCCAGGGGAGAAAGCGGGGTCCTCTGGATGTCACAATGGGCCCTGGGGACAAGGGGGAGTCATGGGACGTCCAATGGGCCCTGGGGACAAAGGGGGTCCCCAGGATGTCACAATGGGCTCTGGGGACAAGGCGGGGTCCCCATGGTGTCACAAAACACCGTCCTCAGGGATATGGGTCAGTGCCAGGGGTGGGTTATGCTTGGCCTCCATGACCTCGAGGGTCTTTTCCAACCAAAATGAGTTTTTAGGGTTTATCCCAAATGATGGGAACCCCCGCTTCCAGCTCTGCTCTTCACCAAACACCTTTTAGAGGATGAAGAGGAAGGAGACGCAACACCTCAGCATACGGAGGGTCTTCCCCAAAGGGGTGGTCTGGGGTATCCAAAACACAAGGGGTGCTGTGGGCATCCGAAGCACAAGGGGTGGTCTGGGGTATCCAAAACACAAGGGGTGGTGTGGGCATCCGAAGCACAAGGGGTGGTCTGGGGTATCCAAAGCTCTCCTGGAGCGACTGCTGCTTCTTCTTGCTTTCCATCAGCTTCTTGATGTCTTCCCGCGTGGGGACACGCTCGTCATCTTCATCATCTTCGTCATCTTCGTCATCTTCGTCATCTTCGTCATCTTCGTCATCTTCGCCATCAGATTCCGAGGATTCTGGAGGAGCGAACAGAGAGAAATGGGCTGGGGAGGGTCCAGCACCGGCCCTGGCTCTTCCTGCCCAGCATCCCAGGCCCATCCCCAGCTGCTCCAGCTTCATCCAAAAGAGGTGGCGAGCTCCAAAAACTCAGTGGCTCCTCCAAGAGCGTCCAATGGGAAGAGGCCCCAGGCAGAGAAGTCGTGGGCTCAAAGGAAAGCACCACGTTGCGAGGATCTCCAGAGGATCCCTGGCCTGCTCCAGAAGATCTCCATCATCAACAAGATGAGGTCGTCCATGTTGTTTTCAAAGGCGAGGAGGAGCTCAAGGGCCCTCAGCATCGGGGCTCGCGTGTGGTTATGAGAGGGCAAGGAGGGAAGGAAGGAGGGAAGGAAGGAGGGAAGGAAGGAAGGAAGGAAGGAAGGAGGGAAGGAAGGAAGGAAGGAAGGAGGGAAGGAAGGAAGGAGGGAAGGAAGGAGGGAAGGAAGGAGGGAAGGAGGGAAGGAAGGAAGGAGGGAAGGAAGGAAGGAGGGAAGGAAGGAAGGAGGGAAGGAAGGAAGGAGGGAAGGAAGGAAGGAGGGAAGGAAGGAAGGAGGGAAGGAAGGAAGGAGGGAAGGAAGGAAGGAGGGAAGGAAGGAAGGAAGGAAGGAAGGAAGGAAGGAAGGAAGGAAGGAAGGAAGGAAGGAAGGAAGGAAGGAAGGAACTGGGGGTTCCCATCATTTGGGATAAACCCTAAAAACTCATTAATCACTTTGGTTGGAAAAAAGCACCCACCTCCATAGGACCCCATAGGGACCCATAGAGACCATAGAGGCCCATAGGGAGCCACAGAGCCCCATGGAACCCCATAGAGACCCATAGGGACCGTAAAGCCTGTAGAGACCCATAGGGACCCATAGAGACCCATAGAGCTCCATAGGACCCCATAGGGACCCATAGAGACCATAGAGGCCCATAGGGAGCCGCAGAGCCCCATGGAACCCCATAGGGACCCATAGAGACCCAAAGGGACCCATAGGGACCCATAGAGACCATAGAGACCCATAGGGACCCATAGGGACCGTGGAGCCTGTAGAGACCCATAGGGACCCATAGAGCTCCATAGGACCCCATAGGGACCCATAGAGACCATAGAGGCCCATAGGGAGCCACAGAGCCCCATGGAACCCCATAGGGACCCATAGAGACCCAAAGGGACCCATAGGGACCCATAGAGACCATAGAGACCCATAGGGACCCATAGGGACCGTAGAGCCTGTAGAGACCCATAGGGACCCATAGAGCTCCATAGGACCCCAGAGGGACCCATAGAGACCATAGAGGCCCATAGGGAGCCACAGAGCCCCATGGAACCCCATAGAGACCCATAGGGACCGTAGAGCCTGTAGAGACCCATAGGGACCCATAGAGCTCCGTAGGACCCCATAGGGACCCATAGAGACCATAGAGGCCCATAGGGAGCCACAGAGCCCCATGGAACCCCATAGAGACCCATAGGGACCGTAGAGCCTGTAGAGACCCATAGGGACCCATAGAGCTCCGTAGGACCCCATAGGGACCCATAGAGACCATAGAGGCCCATAGGGAGCCACAGAGCCCCATGGAACCCCATAGAGACCCATAGGGACCCATAGAGACCCAAAGGGACCCATAGAGAGGGAGGGTTTTAGGACCCTGGGGGTTCCATAGAGACCCATAGAGCATCAAGGAGCCCCATAGGGACCCATAGAGCCTGTAGAGACCCATAGAGACCCATAGGGACCCGTAGAGACCCATAGAGACCCATAGGGACCCATAGAGACCCAAGGAGCCCCATAGAGACCCATTAAGACCCATAAGGACCCATAGGGACCCATAGAGCCCCATAGAGGCCCATAGGAAACCACAGAGCCCCATGGAACCCCATAGGGACCTAGAGAGCTCCATAGGGACCCATAGGGACCCATAGAGCTCCATAGGGACCCATAGAGCCCCATAGGGACCCATAGAGAGGGAGGGTTTTAGGACCCCGGGGGTTCCTGCTGGGCTCAACTATGGCAAGAAAACCTTAACGAATAATTAACCGAATATTAATGAATGCAAAAGGCCAGGAACCAATGAGGAGTGAGCACTGAGCCCTGGGACAGCGGGGACAGGGACAGCGGGAATGCGACCCTGGGACCCATTGACCCCATTGACTCCCATTGACCCCATTGACCCCATTGACTGACCCCATTGACCCCCATTGATCCCCATTGACCGATTGACCCCCATTGACCCATTGACCCCATTGACCCCATTGACCCATTGATCCCCATTGCCCCCCATTGATCCCTATTGACCCATTGACCCCATTGACCCATTGATCCCCATTGACCCCATTGACCCATTGACCCCATTGACTCCCATTGACCCATTGATCCCCATTGACCCCATTGACCCCCATTGACCCCATTGACTCCCATTGACCCATTGACCCCACTGACCCTATTGACCCATTGATCCCCATTGACCCCCATTGAGTCATTGAGTCATTGACTTCATTGACCCCCCATTGACCCTCATTGCCCCCCATTGATCACCATTGATCCCCATTGCCCCCCATTGATCCCCATTGCCCCCATTGCCCCCATTGACCCATTGACCCCCATTGACCCCGTTGACCCATTGATCCCCATTGCCCCCCATTGACTCCCATTGCCCCCATTGACCCCATTGACCCATTGACCGCATTGACTCCCATTGCCCCCATTGACCCCATTGCCCCCCACTGCCCCCATTGCCCCCCACTGCCCCCATTGCCCCCCACTGCCCCCATTGCCCCCCACTGCCCCCATTGTCCCCCACTGACCCCATTGCCCCCCATTGACCCCATTGCCCCCCATTGCCCCCATTGTCCCATTTCAGGTAAAAGAGGACATAAACAAGAGAGAAAAAACAAAACACAACACATTTGGGTACTCCTGGGTCCTTTGGGGCACTCCTGGGTCCCTCCTGAACTCCTGGGTCCTTTGGGGCACTCCTGGGTCCCTCCTGGACTCCTGGGTCCTTTGGGGCACTCCTGGGTCCCTTGGGGTACTCCTGGGTCCCTCCTGAACTCCCCATAGACCCCCATAATTTCCCCCTTAGGGACCCAGGAGTGCCCCATAGTGACCCATAAGTGACTCATGGAGCCCCCTAAGTGTGTTCGGGTCCCTTCGGGTCCCTTCGGGTGAGTGCGGGCCCCACTCGGGTCCCTTCGGGTCCCTTCGGGTGTGTTCGGGTCCCACTCGGGTCCCTTCGGGTGCGTTCGGGTCCCTTCGGGTGCGTTCGGGTCCCTTCGGGTGCCTTCGGGTCCCCTCGGGTGCGTTCGGGCCCCACTCGGGTCCCTTCGGGTGCGTTCGGGTCCCTTCGGGTGCGTTCGGGTCCCTTCGGGTCCCCTCGGGTCCCTTCGGCTCCCTTCGTGTATCTTCGGCTCCTCTCGGAGCCGCCTCCGCGCACGCCACGCACAGTGGGCGTGGCCACGCACCCCCCCCGCTTCCCATTGGCCGCCGCCTGAGGAAGGGGGCGTGGCCTCGCTCGCAGCCACCGCCGCGGCGGGAAACGATCGTGAGGCGGGAAAAGGGGAAGAAAGGGGGCGGGGGGAGGAAGAGGAGGGGCCGGGGGGGGAGCGGAACACGGGTTTTGGGGTAAAAAGGGGGGGATTTGGGAGTTTGGCGCCTTTTGGGGCACTTTCGGGTGGGTTCGGGTCCCTTCGGGGAGACTTCGGGTCCCTTCGGGGAGACTTCGGGCCCCTTCGGGTGGGTTCGGGCCCCTTCGGGGAGACTTCGGGTCCCTTCGGGTGCGTTCGGGTCCCTTCGGGTGCGTTCGGCTCCACTCGGACCCCTTCGGGTGCGTTCGGGTCCCTTCGGGTGCGTTCGGGTCCCTTCGGGTGCGTTCGGGTCCCTTCGGGTGGGTTCGGGTCCCTTCGGGTGGGTTCGGGTCCCTTCGGGTTTGTTCGGCTCCACTCGGGCCCCTTCGGGTGGGTTCGGGTCCCTTCGGGTGCGTTCGGGTCCCTTCGGGTGCGTTCGGCTCCACTCGGACCCCTTCGGGTGCGTTCGGGTCCCTTCGGGTGCGTTCGGGTCCCTTCGGGTGCGTTCGGGTCCCTTCGGGTGGGTTCGGGTCCCTTCGGGTGGGTTCGGGTCCCTTCGGGTTTGTTCGGCTCCACTCGGGCCCCTTCGGGTGGGTTCGGGTCCCTTCGGGTTTGTTCGGCTCCACTCGGGCCCCTTCGGGTGGGTTCGGGTCCCTTCGGGTGCGTTCGGCTCCACTCGGACCCCTTCGGGAAGACTTCGGGTCCCTTCGGGTGCGTTCGGCCCGTTCGGGTGCGTTCGGCTCCACTCGGACCCCTTCGGGAAGACTTCGGGTCCCTTCGGGTGCGTTCGGCCCCGGCCGGGACTCGGGCGCCGTTCGGCTCCGCTCGGGCGCCGCTCGGCACCGCTCGGGCGCCGCTCGGCTCCGCTCGGGCGCCGTTCGGCTCCGCTCGGGCGCCGTTCGGCTCCGCTCGTGCGCCGTTCGGCTCCGCTCGGGCCCATTCGGCTCCGCTCGGGCCCATTCGGCTGCGCTCGGCTCTTTCCGTCTCCGCTCGTTTTCCCGCGCTTTCCCTCAGAGCGCGAAGCGAAGCGCGGGGACCCCCGGGGCCGCTTTTTTCGCGCTTTTCCCGAGGTGACAACAGCGGGGGCTTTGGGGACACAGCTCGGGGAGCCTCAGCGGGAGGGTTTTGGGTTGAAAAAGCGCTATTTTGGGTCAATTTTGAGGTGGTTTGTGGCCCTCCCGGCGGGGCAAGATGGCGGCTGCGGACATCGAGGGGCTGCTGGGTGAGTAATGAGGGGGAATTAGGGGTGATTAGCGCGAATTAGGGGGTAATTAGGGGGCAGCGGGGATACGGGGGGGTGGGGGGGGTGTTAATTAGCGCTGCTGAGGGTGTTAATTGTTAATGAATGCAGAGGAGGAGCCGTTGCAGCAGCTGCACCCCGGGCTGGCCCCGCTGAGGGGGATTGGGGGGGTGGGAGCGGAGCTGGAGAGGGAGGTGAGACAGGTAAGGGGGCATTGGGGACAATGGGGACAGAGAGAGAGAGTGTGTGCGGATCAGCAGTGATCACCCCAAACCTGCCCCGCAGACACGGCACCCAAAATCCTGCACCCCAAAATACTCTTCCCAAACCTGCACCCCAGATCCTGACCCCAAGCCCTGCACCAAAACCCTGCCCCTCAATCCTGCATCCCCAAATCCTCCACCCCCGATCCTGTCTTCCCAAACCCTGCACCCCAGATCCTGCACCCCCAAATTCGGCCCTACCAAAGTCTGCACCCCTAAACCCTACAACTGAAACCTTGCACCCCCTAATCCTGCCCTCCCTACCTTCCTGAACCCCGAAACCTGCACCCCAAACCCTGCATTCCCAAATCTTTCCGTCCTATACCCTACACCCCTAAACCTGCCCCCAAACCCTGCACCCCAAAGAATTCCCTCCCAAACCTTGCACCTCCAAATCCTGCACCTCAAAGGCCTGGAAACCCAAGCCCTTCAACCCCATCCCTGCAAAACCAAATCCTGTACCCCAAACCCAGCACCCCAGAATCCTGCACCCCAAATCCTGCCTACCAAACCTTTCACTGCAAACCCCTGCACCCCAAGATTGTGCTGCCCTAAACACTGAACCCCCAAATCCTGCAGCCCCAGATCCTTGCCTCCCAAAACTCTGCACCCCCAAATCCTGCACCCAAATCTCTCACCCCCACCACCCTGCACTCCCAACCCCTGCACCCCAAAGCTCCACACCTCCAAATCCTGAACCCTGAAACCCCGCACCCCCAAATCCTGTGCCCCAGTCCTGTGCACCCCACACTCTGCAACCTTAAATTTCCCCCCAAGCCCCTGCACCGCAAACGCTGCACTCTTAGACCTGACTTCTAAACCCTGCACCCCCAAACAGTGCACCCCCAAATCCTGAAGCCCCAGATCCTTCCCTCCCATACCCTGCAGCCCCAAATCCTGAACCCCCAGATCCTGAATTCCAGGATCTTGCACCCCCAGACCCTGCACCCCCAAATCAGACACACGAACACCCTGCACCCCCAAATCTTGCACCTCTAAGCCTCCACCCCTTAACACTGCACCCCCAAATCTTTCACCCCAAAACCTCAACCCAGAACCCTGTACCCCAAAACCCTACACCTCCAAATCCTGAACCCTTAAACCCTGCACCCCCAGATCCTCCCCCCAAAGGAATGAACCCCCAAAACCTGCACCCCCAGATCCTGCTGCCCCATACCCAGCACCCCAAACTCTGCACCCAGAAATCCTGCACTCTCATAACCCTGCACCTCAAACAATTCCCTCAACCCTGCACCCCCAAAACCTGTAACCCCAAATGCTGCACCCCCAGGTCCTGTCCCCAAACTCTGCACTGCCAGATCCTGCCCCCCTAAACCCTTAAAGCCCAAATATTGCACCCTCAGATCCTTCCTCATCACCCTGCACCCCCAAATTCCCCACCGAAAACCTGCACCCCCAGATCCTGCACCACCAAGTTCTGTGCCCTGAAGCCCTGCACTGAAAATCCTGCCCCCTAACTCTGCACCCCCAAATCCTGCACCCCCAAATCCTGCATCCCTAAACCCTGCACCCCCAAATCCTTCAACTCCCAAAGCCAATGCACTGCCAAACCCTGGACCCCCAGATACTGCACCCCAGAACCCTGCACGTTGAAATCCTGCACCCCCAAACCCTGCAGCCCAGAACCCTGTACCCGATATCCTGCCGCCCCACAACTTGCACCCCCAAACCTGCAACCCCAAATACTGCACCCCAAATCCTGCATCTTGAAACCCTGCTCCCCTAAATCCTTCCTCCCAAGCCATGTTTCCCCAAAACCTGTAATACCAAATCCTGCACCCCCAAATCCTGCACCCCAAAATTGTTCCCCCAAACCATTCGCCCCCGAATCTTTTATGTCCAAACCTGTCCCCCAAAACCTTGCACCCCTGAACTCTGCTCCCCCAAAGCCGGCCTGCGAAACCTTGTCAACCAATTCCATCACCCCCAGATCCTGCTCCCCAAACCCTGCACCCAAAATCCTGCCCCACAAACCCTGCGCCCTCAGATCCTTCCTTACCCAACCCTGCACCCCCAAATCCTCCAACACCCAAGTCCTGAACACCTGAACCCTGCACCCCCAACTCCTCACCCCAAAGCCCTGCACCCCCAAATTCTGCCTCTAAACCCTGAACAACAAGGTTCTGCACCCCATATCCTGCTCCCCAGATCCTGCTCCCCAGATCCTGCACCCCAGAATCCTGCACCCCCATGCTGTGATCCCTGCACCCTGCACCCCCAGATCCTTCCCTCCCAAAACCCGTAGCCCGATAACCCTGCACCCCAAAACGCTGCACCTCCAGATCGTGAACCTTTAAACCCTGCACCCCAAATCCTTCCTCCCCAAAACCTGCACCCCAAAACCCTACAATCCCAGATCTTGCACCTGCAAATCTCTGCACTCCACAACCCTGCACCCTCAAATCCTGCACCCCTATATCCTGCCCCCCAAAACCCTGGCACCTCCAGACCCTTGATCTGCAGATCCTGCAACCCTAAACCAGGCACCCCCAAACCCTTCCCCACCAAACCCTGCACCCCTCAGACCCTGAAGCCCAAATCCCTCTCCCAAAGCCCCTGCACCCCTGAAATCCTGTTCCCTAAGACCCTGCAGCCACAGGTCCTGAACCCCAAACCCCTGCACCCCAAAATACTGCACCCCAATCCCTGCAGGCCAACCCCGGCACCCCAGAGCCCTTCAACGCAAAATCCTGCACCCCCAGTTCCTGAACACGCAAATCCTGCCCTCCTAAACCCTGCACCCCAAAACCTGCCCCCCAACACTGCACCCCAAAGCCCAGCACCCCAAGACCCTTCATCCCCAAACCCTGAGCCCCCAAATCATGCACCTCCAGATCCTGAACCCCAAACCCTTTACCCACAAACACTGCACCCCCATATCCTGCACCCCAAGATCCTGCTACCCTAAACCCTGAACCCCCAAATCCTGCACCCCCGATTCCTCTCTCACAAGCCCTGCACCCCAAAACTCTGCACCCCCAAATCCTCTCCCCCCAAACAATGCACCTGGAACCTTGAACCCGCAAAGCCTGCACGCCCAGGTCCTGAACACCTGAACCCTGCCCCCGCAAATCCTTTAACCCCCAAACCCAGCACCCCAAACCCTGTACCCCCAGATCGTTGCCCAAACACCCTGCACCCCCAAACCCTGCACCCCAAATTCCTGCCCTACCAAGCCCTTCACCCAAACCCCCGCACCCTTAAATCCTGCACCCCTAAACCCTGCACCCCCAAATCCTGCACCTCCAGATCCTTCTTTCCTTCCTTCCTTCCTAAAGCCTGCACCCCAAATCGTGCCCTACCAAACCCTTCACCCCAAACCCCTGCACCCCACAGTCTTGCTCCCCCTAATCCTGCCATCCCAAACCCTGCACCCCAAATTCTCCCCCCAAACCCCGATCCCTGAAACGCTGCACCTCCAAACCCTGTACCCCCAAATCCTTCCCCAACACCCTGCACCCCCAAACCCTGCACCCCTAAGCCTGAACCCTAAATCCCTCACCCAAAACCCCTGCAGCCCCAAACCCTGCACCCCAAGATCCTGCTCCCCTAAATCTTGAACACCCAAACCTTGCACCCTCAAACCCTGCACCCCTAAATCCTGCAGCACCAAACCCTGCCCCCCAAATCCTGCACCCCTAAATTCATCCCTACCAAACTTTGCACCCCTAAATCCTGAAATCTTACACCCCCTAATGCTGCCCTCCCAAATCCTGAGCCCTGCACCCCCAAAGCCTGCATTCCCAAACGCAGCACCCCCGGTCCTGAACACCCAAACACTGCACCCCCAAATTAGGCAGCCCCAAACCCAGCACCCCAAAATCCTCCGTTCACAAACTCTGCACGCCCCGAACCTGGACCCCCACATGTGCACCCCCAAAATCATGCCCCCCTGAAACGCTGCACTTCAAAACCCTGCACCCCCAAATCCTTCCCCCAAAACCCTGCCCCCCCAAACCCTACACCCCAAGGTCCTTCCCCCAGCTCCTGGAACCGCAAACCCTGCACCCCAAAGAATTCCCTCCCAAACCTTGCACCTCAAAGGCCTGGAAACCCAAGCCCTTCAACCCCATCCCTGCAACACCAAATCCTGTACCCCAAACCAGCACCCCAGAATCCTGCACCCCAAATCCTGCCCTACCAAACCTTTCACTGCAAACCCCTGCACCCCAAGATTGTGCTGCCCTAAACACTGAACCCCCAAATCCTGCAGACCCGGATCCTTGCCTCCCAAAACTCTGCACCCCCAAATCCTGCACCCCAAATCTCTCACCCCCAAATCCTTCCCCCACCGCCCTGCAGCCTCAGATCCTTCACCCCCATCCCCTGCACCCCAAAACTCCACACCTCCAAATCCTGAACCCTGACACCCCACACCCCCAAATCCTGTGCCCCAGTCCTGTGCACCCCACACTCTGCACCCCAAACGCTGCACTCTTAGACCTGACTTCTAAACCCTGCACCCCCAAATCGTGAAGCCCCAGATCCTTCCCTCCCATACTCTGCAGCCCCAAATCCTGAACCCCCAAATCCTGCACCCCTAATCCTCCACCCTCTTAACACTGCACCCCCAAAACCTGAACCACCAAATCTTTCACCCCCAAAACCTCCCTCCTCCAAACCCTGCACTTCAAAATGCTGCACCCCCAAATCCTTCTCCCCAACACCCTGCACCCCCAGATCCTGACCTCAAAAGCCTGCACCCCAAATCCTGTACCCCAAAGCCCTGCACTCTCAAATCATACAGGCCCAGAACGTGCACCCTAAACTGTGCACCCCAAAATCCTAAACCCCTTAACCCTGCACCCCCAAATCCTCCAGACCCATGTCCCGAACCCAGCACCCCAAAATCTACCCCCCAAAACCTACATCCCCAAATCCTGCACCCCCAGGTCCTGAACAGCCAAAATCTGCACCCCCAATTCTGCCTCCCCAAGACCTGCACCCCCAATTCTGCCTCCACAAGACCTTCACCCCCAGTCCCTGCTTCACTAAATCCTACACCCCCAAACCCTGCACCCCCAACCTCCTGGACCCCAAACCCTGCCCCCACAAGTTGCACCCTAAAATCGTGCACCCCAAATCCTGTCCTACCCACCCTTCACCCCAAACCCCTTCACCCCAAGATCCTGCTGCCCTAAACCCTGCACCCCCAAATCATCCCTCCCAGCCCTGCCCCCCAAACCCTGTCCCCCTAAAGCCTGACTCCGAAACCCTGCTCCCCAAAACCCTGCTACCCCCAATCTTGTACCCCCAGATCCTTCCCCCAACACCCTGCAATCCCAAACCCTGCACCCCCAATTCTGGCGCTAAACCCTGCACCCCCAAAACCCTGCACCCCAAAACCTTCTACCCCATAATTTGCACCCCAAAGCCCTGCACCCCCAAATCCCTGCACCCCAAATCCTGCCTCTAAATGCTGAACTACAAGGTTCTGTACCCCAACAGCCTGCTCACCCAGATCCTGCACCCCAGAACCCTGCACCCCCATATTCTGATCCCTACAGCCTGCACCCCCAGCTCCTGCACCCCCAAAACCTGTACCCCTAAATCCTGCACCCTTCAACCCTGCAGCCCACAACGCTGCACCCCCAACCTCTGCAGCCCCAGTTCCTTAACGCGTGAAACCTGCGCCCCCAAGTCCTGCACCTCAAAACCTTACACCCGGAATCCTGCCCCCCCAAACCATGCACCCCAAAATCAAGGCCCCTCAAACTTGCACTCAAAGGTCCACACCAAGAAACCCTCCCCACCCAGTTCCTAAAGACATGGAACCTGCACCCCCAAATCCCGCACCCCAAAACCCTGCCCCCCAGTACCCCAGACCACCAAATCTTGCACCTCCAAATCCTGCCCCCTTTAGCCCTGCACTTCAAACCCTGCACCCCAAATCCTGCAACCAAACCCTGTACCCCAAATCCTGCAACCAGCCCTTGTACCCCTAAATCCTTGACCTCCACATCCCGAATCTCCAAACGCAGCAACCCCAAAACCCTACACCCCCAATCCCTGCACCCCCAAATCATTGTCCTTCAAATCCCACACACAAAGCTCGTACACCCCCAGATCTTGCACCCCAACACATTGCACCCCAAATCCTGCACCCCCAAATCCTCCAGCCCCATGTCCCAAACCCCCAAACCCTGCACCCTCAAGTCTTGCACCCTAATTCTGCCTCCCCAAGACCTGCACCCCCAAACCCTGCACCACTAAACCCTGCACCCCCAAACCCTGTACCCCAAATCCTGACCCCCACAAGTTGCACCCTAAAAACCTGCACCCCAAATCTTGTCCTACCCAACCCTTCACACCAAACCCCTTCACCCCAAGATCCTGCTGACCTAAACCCTGCACCCCAAAATCATCCCTCCCAGCCCTGCCCCCCAAACCCTGTCCCCCTAAAGCCTGACCCCAAAACCCTGCTCCCCAAAACCCTGCTACCCCCAATCTTGCACCCCCCAACTCTGCACCCTCAGATCCTGCTGCTCCAAACCCTGCACCCCCAAATCCTCCAGCCCCACGTCCCGATCTCCCAAACCCTGCACCCCACAACCCTGCACCCCACAACCCCTTCACCCCCAAATCCTGCACCCCCAGCCCTACCCAATAAAATTTCCACCCCCAAATCCTGCCCTACCAAGCCCTCCACCCCAAACCCCTGCACCCCAAGATCCTGCTCTCCTATACCCTGCACCCCCATATCCTCCTTCCCCAAACCCTGCACCCCAAAACACTTCACTCCAAACCACTGCACCCCTAAATCCTGCAACCCCAAATCCTGGCCCCCAAACCCGGCAACCCAAACTCCTGCACCCAAATATCCTACTGCCCTAAACCCTGAACCCCCAAATCCTGCACCCCTGGAACCTGCAACCCCAGACTCTGCAGCCACAAATCAGGCCCCGCAAAATCCTTGCACCCCCAAATCCTGCACCACCTAATCCTCCAACCCCCTAACACAAACACCTAACCCCTTCTCCCCAGGGTCCATTGTGACACCCTGGGGATCCCCCTTGTCCCCAGGGCCCATTGTGACACCATGGGGGACCCCCTTCTCACTGAGGACCCATTGTGACATCGCAGGACCCACCCTGGTCCCCAGGGCCCATTGTGACATCCTGGGCACCCCTTTTGTCCCCAGGGCCCATTGTGGCACCATGGGGACCCCCTTTGTCCCCAGGGCCCATTGTGACATCCCAGGACCCCCCTTTGTCCCCAGGGCCCATTGTGACAGGGTGGAGATCCCCCTTGTCCCCAGGCCTGTTGTGATGTCCCAGGACTCCCCATTGTCCCCAGGGCCCATTGTGACACCTTGGGGACCCCCCTTGTCCTAAGGGCCCATTGTGACATCCTGGGGACCCCCTTGTCCCCAGGGCCCATAGTGAAGTCCCAGGACCCCCTTTGTCCCAAGGGCCCATTGTGACGTCCCCGGATCCCCCATTGTCCCCAGAGCCCATTGTGACATCCGGGGGACCCCCATTGTCCACAGGGCCCATTGTGACATTCAGGGGACAGCCTTGGTCCCTAGGGCCCATTGTGACACCGTCGGGACCCCCGTTGTCCCCAGGGCCCATTGTGACATCCCAGGACCCCCCATTGTCTCCAGGGCCCATTGTGACATACTGGGGACTCCCCTTTGTCCCCAGAGCCCATTGTGACACCGTGGGGACCCCCTTTGTCCGCAGGGCCCATTGTGGCATCTAAGGACCCCCCAATTGTGCCCAGGGTTCATTGTAACATATCAGGACGTCCCATTGTCCCCAGGGCCCACTGTGACGTCCCAGGACCCCCCGTCATCCCCAGGGCCCATTGTGTCATCCTGGGGACCTCCTTTGTCCCCAGAGCCCATTGTGACATCCTGGGGAACCCTTTGTCCCCAGGGTCCATTGTAAAATCCTGGGGACCCCTCTTTGTCCCCACAGCCCATTTTGAAACCGTGGGTATCCCCCTTGTCCCCAGGACCAATTGTGACATCCTGAGGACCCCCTTTGTCCCCAGGGCCATTGTGACACCGTGGGGTCCTATTGTCCCCAGGGCCCATTGTGACAACCTGGGGACCCCCTTTGTCCCCAGGGCGCATTGTGACATCCCAGGACCCCCTTTGTCCCCAGCCCCATTGTGACATCCAAGGGACCCCCCTTTGTCCCTAGGGCCCATTGTGACATTCCAGGACCCCCCATTGTCCCCAGAGCCCATTGTGATATCCAGGGCACCATCCTTGATCCGCAGGGCCCATTGTGACGTCCCAGGACCCCCCTTTGTCCCCAGGGCCCATTGTGACATCCCAGGACCCCACTTTATACTGAAGGCCCATTGTGACATCCTGGGGACCCCCTTTGCCCCAGGGCCCATTGTGACGTCCCCGGACCCCCCATTGTCCCCAGGGTCCATTGTGACATCCTGGGGACCCCCATTGTCCCAAGGGCCCATTGTGACATTCAGGGGACAGCCTTTGTCCCAAGGGCCCATTGTGACACCGTTGGGACCCCTGTTGTCCCCAGAGCCCATTGTGACATCCTGGAAACCCCCTTTGTGCCCAGGGCACATTGTGACCTCCCAGGACCCCACTTTGTCCCCAGGGCCCATTGTGACATCCTCGGGACGCCCCTGGTCCCCAGAGCCCGTTGTGACATCCTGGGGACTCCCCTCTGTCCCCTGGGCCCATTGTGACACCGTGGGGACCCCCTTTGTCCCCAGGGCCCATTGTGACATTTAGGGACCTCCCAGTTGTGCCCAGGGCTCATTGTGACATCCCAAGACCCCCCGTCATCCCCAGGGCCCATTGTGACAGGGTGGGGACTCCCTTTGTCCTCAGGGGCCATTGTGATGTCCCAGGATCCCCCTTTGTCCCAAGGGCCCATTGTGACATCTCAGGACACCCCAATTGTTTCCAGGGCCCATTGTGACATCCTGGGGACCGCCCAGTTGTCCCCAGGGCCCATTGTGGCATCCTGGGTACCCCTTTTATCCCCAGGGCCCATTGTGACATCCTGGGGACTCCCCTTGTCACTGGGGACCCATTGTGACACCATGGGGACCACCCCTTTCTCCCCAGTGCCCATTGTGACATCCTGGGGACCCCTTTGTCCCCAGGGCCCATTGTGACATCCCAGGACCCCCCTTTGTCACCAGGGCCCATTGTGACGTCCCAGGACCCCTCTTTGTCCCCAGGGCCCATTGTGACATCCCCGGACCCCTCATTGTCCCCAGAACCCATTGTGACATCCTGGGGACCCCCCTTGTCACTGGGGACCCATTGTATACACCATGGGGACCCCCATTGTCCCCAGGGCCCATTGTGACATCCTGGGGACGCCCCCTTGTCACTGGTGACCCATTGTGACACCATGGGGACCCCCGTTTGTCCCCAGGGCTCATTGTGACATCCCAGGACCCCCCATTGTCCCAAGGAACCATTGTGACATATCAGGACCCCACTTGTCACTGGGGACCCATTGTGACACCATAGGGACCCCCGTTTGTCCCCAGGGCTCATTGTGACATCCCAGGACCTCCCATTGTCCCCAGGGCCCATTGTGACATCATGGGGACCGCCTTGTCCCTCTGGCCCGTTGTGGCACCGTGGGGACCTCCTTTGTCCCCAGGGCCCATTGTGACACCATGGGGACCCCTTTTGTCACTGTGGTCCAATGTGACATCCCAGGACCCCACTTTGTACCCAAGGCCCATTGTGACACCGTGGGGACCCCCCTTGTCACCAGAGCCCATTGTGACATCCTGGGGACCCCCTTGTTCCCCAGGGCCCACTGTGATGTCCCAGGACCCCCCCTTGTCCCCAGAGCCCATTGTGACATCCTGGGGACGCCCTTTTTCCCCAGGACCCATTGTGGCACCATTGGGACCCCCTTTGTCACTGGGGCCCATTGTGACTTCCCAGGACCTCACTTTGTCCCCAGGGCCCATTGTGACTTCCGGGGGACCCCCTTTGTCACCAGGGCCCATTGTGACGTCCCAGGACCCCTCCTTGTCCCCAGGGCCCATTGTGACGTCCCCGGACCCCCCATTGTCCCCAGACCCATTGTGACATCCTGGGGACCCCCTTTGTCCCCAGGGCCCATTGTGACATTCAGGGGACAGCCTTTGTCCCAAGGGCCCATTGTGACATCACAGGACCCCCTTTGTCCCCAGGACCCATTGTGACATCCTGGGTACCCCCTTTGTCCCCAGGGCCCATTGTGAAATTCTGGGGACCCCCTTTGTCCCCAGGGCCCATTGTGACATCTCAGGACCCCCCAATTGTTTCCAGGGCTTATTGTGACATCCTGGGGACCCCCCTTTGTCCCCAAGGCCCATTGTGATAGGGTGGGGAACCCCTTTGTCTCCAGGGCCCATTGTGCCATCCTGGGGACCCCACTTTGTTCCCAGGACCCATTGTGATGTCCACAATGGCCCCGTTGTCCCAAGGGGTCATTGTGACATCCTGGGGACCTCCTTTGTCCCCAGGGCCCATTGTGACGTCCCAGGACCCTCCATTTTTCCAAGAGCCCATTGTGACATCCTGGCGACCCTGCTTTTTCCTCAGGGCCCATTGTGGCACCATGGGGAGCCCCGCTGTCTCCAGGGCCCATTGTGACATTTAGGGGACTCCTCTTTGTCCCCAGGGCCCATTGTGACATCCCAGGATCCCCCAATTGTCCCCAGGGCCCATTGTGACATCCTCGGGACCCCCCTTTGTCCCCAGGGCCCATTGTGACACCGTGGGTACCCTGCTTGTCCCCAGGGCTCATTGTGACATCCTGGGGACCCCCCGTTGTCCCAGGTCCCATTGTGACATCCCAGGACCCCCCTTTTTCCCCAGGGCCCATTGTGACTTCCTGGGGACCCCCTTTGTCCCCAGGGCCCATTTTGGCACCATAGGGACGCCCTTTGTCACTGGGGCCCATTGTGACATCCCAGGACACCCCCTTGTCTGCAGGGCCCTTTGTGACATTCAGGGGACCCCTCTTTGTCCCCAGGGCCCGTTGTTGCATCCTCGGGTCCCCCCTTGTCCCCAGGGCCCATTTTGATATTCAGGAGAGCCCTCTTTGTCCCCAGGGCCTGTTGTGACATCCTGGGGACCCCCTTTGTCACTGGGGCCCATTGTTACATCCCAGGACCCCCCTTTGTCTGCAGGTCCCATTGTGACATTCAGGGGAGCCCACTTTGTCCCCAGGGCCCACTGTGACGTCCTAGGACCTCCCTTTGTCCCCAGGGCCCATTGTGACACCGTGGGGACCCCCTGTTTTCCCCAGGACCCATTGTGACATCTGGTGGACCCCCTTGTCCCCAGGGCCCATTGTGGAACCGTGGGGACCCTCCTTGTCACTAGGGCCCATTGTGACACCATGGGGACCACCCCTTTCTCCCCAGTGCCCATTGTGACATCCTGGGGACCCCACTTATCCCCAGAGCCCATTATCACATCCTTGGGACCGCTGTGTCCCCAGAGCCCATTGTGACATCCTGGGGAGCCCCCTTTGTCCCCAGAACCCATTATCACATCCTGGGGACCCCTGTGTCCCCAGGGCCCATTGTGACGTCCCAGGAACCCCCATTGTCCTCAGGGTGCATTGTGACATTCAGGGGACCCCCATTTGTCCCCAGGGCCTATTGTGACATCCTGGGGAGCCCCCTTTGTCCCCAGCGCCCATTGTGACACCATGGGGAACCCCCTTTGTCCCCAGTGCCCATTGTGACATCCTGGGTACCCCTATGTCCCCAGGGCCCATTGTGACATCCCAGGACCCCCCCTTGTCCTCAGGGCCCATTGTGACATCCTGGGGAGCCCCCTTTGTCCCCAGGGTCCATTGTGACATCTCAGGACCCCCCTTTTTCCCCAGGGCCCATTGTGACACCATGGGGAACCCCCTTGTCACTGGGGACGCATTGTGACACAATGGGGACCCCCCCTTTGTCTCAGGTGTCCATTGTGACATCCTGGGGACCCCCTTTATCCCCAGGACCCATTGTGACGTCCCAGGACCCTCCATAGTCCCCAGAGCCCATTGTGACATCCTGGGGACTCCTCTGTGTCCCCTGGGCCCATTGTGACATCCCAGGGCCCCACTTTGTCCCCAGGGCCCATTGTTACAGGGTGGGACCCCCTTTGTCCCCAGGGCCCATTGTGGCACCATGGGGACCCTCTTTGTCACTGGGGCCCATTGTGACATCCCAGGACCCCACTTTGTCTTAGAAGGTCACTGATCGGACTACTGGTGCATCCTGACTCTGCTTTCTCAATAAACATTGAAGAACACCTGGGGTTTGTTTGCTCCAAGGGAAAACTTCCCTCCCACGGTTCCTGGTTCCCGGTCCTGTTTCCCGGTCCGGTTTGGCTTCGCTATCAGAACAGCTGCTGCCTCCACAGCCGCGCTCAAAGTCCCCGTTGTGACACCGGGATGGCGGGAGAAGGGGGGTGGCGGGGGCGGCAGCGGCGGCGATTGGGGGGGGGCAGTCGGGGCTGGGCGGACAAGCGGCGGCTGCTGCGGCTCCTCAGGCAGCGACAGCAGCAGCGATCGGGGGGACGTGGGGGGCGGACAAGCGGCGGCTGCTGCGGCTCCTCAGGCAGCGACAGCAGCAGCGATCGGGGGGACGTGGGGGGCGGACAAGCGGCAGCTGCTGCGGCTCCTCAGGCAGCGACAGCAGCAGCGATCGGGGGGACGTGGGGGGCGGACAAGCGGCGGCTGCTGCGGCTCCTCAGGCAGCGACAGCAGCAGCGATCGGGGGGACGTGGGGGGCGGACAAGCGGCGGCTGCTGCGGCTCCTCAGGCAGCGACAGCAGCAGCGATCGGGGGGACGTGGGGGGCGGACAAGCGGCGGCTGCTGCGGCTCCTCAGGCAGCGACAGCAGCAGCGATCGGGGGGACGTGGGGGGCGGACAAGCGGCGGCTCCTCCGGCCGCGGCCAGGACGTGGCTTCGCCGGCACCGGGGCCCGAGACCGCGCGCTGTGGGGCTGCGGGGCGGCTGTGGGGCCGGGGGTCTCCGGGGGTCCCGCAGCGGCCGCTGTGGGGCGGGATGGGGCGGCTGTGGAATTACCTGTGGGGCACTCATGGGGCTGCTGTAGGGGCTCTCAAGAGGCATGTCTGGAGCACTTATGGGGCGACTATGGGGCAGGTGCTGGGCTGCTACAGCGGGACCTGTGGGGCAGCCATAGGGCTGCTATGGGGTTGGTTATGGGTCACAGATGGGAGGGGGCAGCTGGGTGTGGCCCCGCCTACATGGGGTGGGGTCAGTGCCGAGGGGCGGGTACTGAGAGGGCACGCCCACGGGGAGCCCCTCGGGGGGGCGGAGCCTCTGTGTCACGCCCCATGGGAGGTGGTCTGGGGGCGGGCATTCTCTGGGGCACGCCCCCATGGGAGGAGCCTCTGGGGTAGGGAGAGGGTGCGGTCAACATGGCACGGCCCCAAGGGGGCGTGGCTTAGCTCGGGAAGAGGTGGAGCCGAGAAGGGGCTGCCCGACCCGGCTCTCCAGGCGGCTCTGAGACGGAGCGGAGCGGGCCGGGCGGGGCCGGGCCGGGCACTCCCCGGGGCCTCGCAGAAACAGCGGCGCAGCGAGTCCGCTCCGGGCTCCAACGGTGCGCGCACGGGGCCGCCGAGAGCGCCCCGTGCACCTCGCAGCGCCCACTTCTGCGCATGCGCATTGGGAAGCCCTCGAGACAACCCTTCCCCCGCGGCCCGCCCCTTCTCTTCCCTCTCCGCAATCTGATTGGCCAGCTAAGCACGTCAATTTCCATTCTCTCCGCCTATCATCACCCGTCCCCGTTTGCCCCGCGCTGCGCTCTGATCCAGTGTCTATTTACACTTAAATACATTTAAACTTCCATTTTAACACTCAGGTATCTTTTCAAATTTACAGATTTTGACATATTTACAATTATATATATTTAGACTGGGATATCGATTTACATTTATTAATAAATTAAAGGTATGTATACGGGTGTGAGTGGATATATATAGATGATATTTATTACCTATTTAGACTATGTAACACGTAGTAATTATACATAGCTCTGCCTACTCACACTTTTTTCTATTTTAAGTTCCTATCTAGATATTTTTTTCTTTTTCAAGTCCTTCACTTTTTAATCTACAAATAGATAAGATGTTTGTATTCTTAAAACCATCAACAGAAATTTTTTACATTCTCAAATCCTTTATATAACAGAGTAGAAAAGGGGTTTTATTTTAAAATCATTTTATGTCTACATGAATACCATTCTGCAATATATAAATACAAACGACAGACTTCTCTCTGTTTGAAATTCTCACGCTCATATTTACAGGGTTTAATAAGTTTTATCCTCCCCCAGGAATTTTCAGGCATTTTTGGACTGTGACCCCCTCTTTTCAGGGGGACTCCCTTTTGAGCCCCACATTGTGGGGGATTTGAGGGATTTTCTTGCAGTCAGTGAACATTGTATGGAACTGAACTGAACTGAACAGGCTCTGAGGCCTCTGTGTCCTGCAAGAGACCAGGAGAGCAGGAGCGGAGCAGCCCCCGTGTCTACGTGACTGTGCAGCCTTCTTCAGTGTTGGAACCGAGCTGCTTCGCCTTCTGTTTGTCCACGTGCACACACACCATTCCTCACTGGAAAACAGGCAGAAACCTTTCCACACGCACCCAGGTCTGTGCACCCAGGCCTTGTCTATTCCTGCCGGGTTTGCTGGGCTCTGTCAGGCTCCTCTGGCTCTGTCGTGCTGTGACAGCCTCTGTCAGGCCCTGCCAGACTCCACTGTTCGCTGTCAGGCGCTGTCGGGATTTGTCGGCCCCTGTTGAGTTCTATCAGGCTCTGTCAAGCCCTGTTGGGCTCTGTCGCGCTTTGTCAGGCTCTGCCTGGCTTTATCATGTTCCATAAGTGCTCCAAAAACTGGATGCTCTTGCGATGCTTGTATTCACACAATTATCGCATATTCATTACAATTTGGGGGAATTTTTAGCATCAAACGCATCTATAGTAAGAAAAAATGTCATAAACCTAGGGTTAGACTGAGGTTAATAATTTCATGGTCTTTGCTGCCATCTAGCGTCCCTTAAGAGAATGCACAGAACACACATTCGGAGGTGCCTGCAGGTATGTGCCTGTTCTTGGACGAACCTGTGCGCGAAAGCCTTAGTGCCTATAAACGTTGGTCTGTCCACATGTGAGTGCCTTGATGTCAGCTCCATTTATGCTAAAGCTGGAGCATTATCGTTCAGACGTGTGCGTGTGTGCAGTGTGCCAAACATCCACGCACGTGTTTACCCTCAAGCATGTCAGTACATTTCACGTACGCCTTTCTGTCAATAGATGGGACTGGGCACGCTTGTGGAAGTGTGCGTGTGTGTGGCCACGTGTTTGCTTACACATCAGTGTGTAGCTGCGTGTGCGTGCACGCGGTGCTGGGTGCACATACCTGGGTGCCCCACAGGTCCCGCTGTAGCAGCCCAGCACCTGCCCCATAGTCGCCCCATAAGTGCTCCAGACATGCCTCTTAAGAGCCCCTACAGCAGCCCCATGAGTGCCCCACAGGTAATTCCACAGCCGCCCCATCCCGCCCCACAGCGGCCACTGCGGGACCCCCGGAGACCCCCGGCCCCACACCCGCCCCGCAGCCCCACAGCGCGCGGTCTCGGGCCCCGGTGCCGGCGAAGCCACGTCCTGGCCGCGGCCGGAGGAGCCGCCGCTTGTCCGCCCCCCACGTCCCCCCGATCGCTGCTGCTGTCGCTGCCTGAGGAGCCGCAGGAGCCGCCGCTTGTCCGCCCCCCACGTCCCCCCGATCGCTGCTGCTGTCGCTGCCTGAGGAGCCGCAGCAGCCGCCGCTTGTCCGCCCCCCACGTCCCCCCGATCGCTGCTGCTGTCGCTGCCTGAGGAGCCGCAGCAGCCGCCGCTTGTCCGCCCCCCACGTCCCCCCGATCGCTGCTGCTGTCGCTGCCTGAGGAGCCGCAGCAGCCGCCGCTTGTCCGCCCCCCACGTCCCCCCGATCGCTGCTGCTGTCGCTGCCTGAGGAGCCGCAGCAGCCGCCGCTTGTCCGCCCCCCCACGTCCCCCCGATCGCTGCTGCTGTCGCTGCCTGAGGAGCCGCAGCAGCCGCCGCTTGTCCGCCCCCCACGTCCCCCCGATCGCTGCTGCTGTCGCTGCCTGAGGAGCCGCAGCAGCCGCCGCTTGTCCGCCCCCCACGTCCCCCCGATCGCTGCTGCTGTCGCTGCCTGAGGAGCCGCAGCAGCCGCCGCTTGTCCGCCCCCCACGTCCCCCCGATCGCTGCTGCTGTCGCTGCCTGAGGAGCCGCAGCAGCCGCCGCTTGTCCGCCCAGCCCCGACTGCCCCCCCCCAATCGCCGCCGCTGCCGCCCCCGCCACCCCCCTTCTCCCGCCATCCCGGTGTCACAACGGGGACTTTGAGCGCGGCTGTGGAGGCAGCAGCTGTTCTGATAGCGAAGCCAAACCGGACCGGGAAACAGGACCGGGAACCAGGAACCGTGGCAGGGAAGTTTTCCCTTGGAGCAAACAAACCCCAGGTGTTCTTCAATGTTTATTGAGAAAGCAGAGTCAGGATGTACCAGTAGTCCGATCAGTGACCTTCTAAGACAAAGTGGGGTCCTGGGATGTCACAATGGGCCCCAGTGACAAAGAGGGTCCCCATGGTGCCACAATGGGCCCTGGGGACAAAGGGAGTCACCAGGATGTCACAATGGGCCCTGGGGACAAGGGGGGTCCCACCCTGTAACAATGGGCCCTGGGGACAAAGTGGGGCCCTGGGATGTCACAATGGGCCCTGGGGACAAACGGGGTCCTGGGACGTCACAATGGGTCCTGGGGATAAAGGGGGTCCCCAGGATGTCACAATGGGCACTTGAGAGAAAGGTGGGGTCCCCATTGTGTCACAATGCGTCCCCAGTGACAAGAGGGTTCCCCATGGTGTCACAATGGGCCCTGGGGACAAGGGGGGTCCCACCCTGTAACAATGGGCCCTGGGGACAAAGTGGGGCCCTGGGATGTCACAATGGGCCCTGGGGACAAACGGGGTCCTGGGACGTCACAATGGGCCCTGGGGACAAAGAGGGGTCCCCAGGATGTCACAATGGGCACTTGAGACAAAGGTGGGGTCCCCATTGTGTCACAATGCGTCCCCAGTGACAAGAGGGTTCCCCATAGTGTCACAATGGGCCCTGGGGACAATTGGGGGTCCTGGGATGTCACAATGGGCCGTGAGGACAACAGGGGGTCCCCACGGTGTCAAAATGGGCCCTGGTGACATACGGGGCAGCCCAGGATGTCACAATGGGCCCTGGGGACAAAGGGGGCTCCCCAGGATGTCACAATGCACCCTGGGGACAATGGGGGGTCCTGGGACATCACAATGGGCCCTGGGGACACAGGGGTCCCAAGGATGTGATAATGGGCTCTGGGGACAAGTGGGGTCCCCAGGATGTCACAATGGGCACTGGGGAGAAAGGGGTGGTCCCCATGGTGTCACAATGGGCCCAAGTGACAAGGAGGGTCCCCACAGTTCCACGATGGGCCCTGGGGACAAGGGGGTCCACCAGATGTCACAATGGGCCCTGGGGAAAACAGGGGGTCCCCACGGTGTCACAATGGGCCCTGGAGACAAAGGGAGGTCCTAGGACGTCACAGTGGGCCCTGGGGACAAAGTGGGGTCCCCTGAATGTCACATTGGGACCTGCAGACAAAGGGGGGTCCTGGGATGTCACAATGGGCCCCAGTGACAAAGGGGGTCCCCAGGATGTCACAACAGGCCCTGGGGACAAAGAGGGCTCTCCTGAATGTCAAAATGGGCCCTGGGGACAAGGGGGGACCCCAGGATGCAACAACGGGCCCTGGGGACAAAGAGGGGTCCCCTGAATGTCACAAAGGGCCCTGGAGACAAGGGGTGTCCTGGGATGTCACAATGGGCCCCAGTGACAAAGGGCGTCCCTGTGGTGCCAAAATGGGCCCTGGGGACAAAGGGGGTCCCCAGGATGTCACAATGGGTCCTGGGGACAAAGGGAATCCCCATGGTGCCACAATGGACCCTAGTGACAAACGAGGTCCCCAGGATGTCACAACGGGCCCTGGGGACAAAGGGGGGTCCTGGGATGTCACAATGGGCCCTGGGGACAAAGATGAGTCCCCTAAATGTCACAATGGGCCCTGGAGACAGAGGGGCTCCCCATGGTGCCACAATGGGCCCTGAGGAAAAAGCGGGGTCGCCAGGATGTCACAATGGGCTCTTGGAAAAATGGAGGGTCCAGGGACGTCACAATGGGCCCTGGGGACAAAGGAGGTCCCCAGTATGTCACAATGACCCCTTGGGACAACGGGGCCATTGTGGACATCACAATGGGTCCTGGGAACAAAGTGGGGTCCCCAGGATGTCACAATGGGCCCTGGGGACAAAGGGGGTCCCCAGAATTTCACAATGGACCCTGGGGACAAAGGGAGTCCCCACACTGTCACAATAGGCCCTGGGGACAAAGGGTGTGCCCAGGATGTCACAATGGGTCCTGGGGACAAAGGGGGTCCCCAGGATTTCACAATGGGCCCTGGGGACAAAGGGGGTCCCCATGGTGCCACAATGGACCCTGGGGACAAAGGGCATCCCCATGGTGCCACAATGGACCCTAGTGACAAACGAGGTCCCCAGGATGTCACAACGGGCCCTAGGGACAAAGGGGGGTCCCCAGGATGTCAAAATAGGCCCTGGGGACAAAGGGGGGGCCTGGGACATCACAATGGGCCCTGGGGACAATGGGGGGTCCTGGGATGTCACAATGAGCCCTGGGCACAATTGGGGGGTCCTTAGATGTCACAACGGGCTCTGGGGACAAACGGCGTCTCCAGGATGTCACAATGGGCCCTGGGGACAAAGGGGGTTCCCAGGATGTCACAATGGGCTCTGAGGACAACGGGGATTCCAACGGTGTCACAATGGGCCCTTGGGACAAAGGCTGTCCCCTGAATGTCACAATGGGCCCTGGGGAACAAGGGGGTTCCCAAGATGTCACAATGGGCTCTGGGGACAAGGGGGGGTCCTGGGACATCACAGTGGGCCATGGGGAACAAGGGGGTCCCCAGGATGTCACAATGGGCTCTGGGGACAAAGGGGGTTCCCCATGGTGTCACAATGGGTCCCCAGTGACAAGGAGGTGTCCCCATGGTGTCACAATAGGCCGTGGGGACAAAGTGGGGTCCAAGAATGTCACAATGGGCCCTGGGGACAAAAGGGCTTGCCATGGTGCCACAATGGGCCCTGGGGTCAAAGGGGGTGTCCCCATGGTGCCACAACGGGCCCTAGGAGCAAGGGGGTGGCCAGGATGTCACAATGGGTCCTGGGGAAAATGGGGGGTGCCCAGGATGTCACAATGGACCCTGAGGACAATGAGGGTCCCCAGGATGTCACAATGGGCCCTGGGGACAATGGCGGGTGCCCAGGATGTGAGAATGAGTCCTGAGGACAAGGAAGGGTCCCCATGGTGTCACAATAGGCCCTGGGGACAAAGTGGGGTCCTAGAATGTCACAATGGGCCCTGGGGACAAAAGTGGTCCCCATGGTGCTACAATGGCTCCTGGGGACAAAGGGGGGTCCTGGGATGTCACAATGGGCACCGGGGACAATGGGGTGTCCCCATGGTGCCACAATGGGCCCTGGGATCAAGGGGGTGGCCAGGATGTCACAATAGGTCCTGGGGACAATGGGGGGTCCTGGGACGTCACAATAGGCCCTGGGGTCAAGGAGGGATCCCCAGGATGTCACAATGGGCCCTGGGGACAAAGAGGGGTCCCCTGAATGTCACAATGGGCCCTGGGGACAAGGGGGTGCCGAGGATGTCACAATGGGCCCTGGGGACAATGGGGGGTCCTGGGATGTCACAATGGGCCCTGGGGACAAGGGTGGGTCCCCAGGATGTCACAATGGGCCTTGGGAACAAGGGGTTCCCCCAGATAACACAATGGGCCCTGGGGACAATGTAAGGTCCTGGGCTGTCACAATGGACCCTGAGGACAAGGGGGGTCCCCAGGATGTCACAATGAAGTCCTGGGACAAAGGGGGTCCACAGGATGTCACAATGGGGCCTGGGGACCAGGGGGGGTCCTGGGATGTCACAATGGGCCCCAGTGACAAAGGGGGTCCCTATGGTGCCACAATGGGCCCTGGGGACAAAGGGGGTCCCCAGGATGTCACAATGGGCCCTGGGGACAAAGAGGGGTCCCCTGAATGTCACAATGGGCCCTGGGGACAAGGGGGTGCCGAGGATGTCACAATGGGCCCTGGGGACAATGGGGGGTCCTGGGATGTCACAATGGGCCCTGGGGACAAGGGTGGGTCCCCAGGATGTCACAATGGGCCTTGGGAACAAGGGGTTCCCCCAGATAACACAATGGGCCCTGGGGACAATGTAAGGTCCTGGGCTGTCACAATGGACCCTGAGGACAAGGGGGGTCCCCAGGATGTCACAATGAAGTCCTGGGACAAAGGGGGTCCCCAGGATGTCACAATGGGGCCTGGGGACCAGGGGGGGTCCTGGGATGTCACAATGGGCCCCAGTGACAAAGGGGGTCCCTATGGTGCCACAATGGGCCCTGGGGACAAAGGGGGTCCCCAGGATGTCACAATGGGCCCTGGGGACAAAGAGCGTCCCCAGCATGTCACAATGGGCTCTGGGGACAAAGGGGGTCCCCTGAATGTCACAATGGGCCCTGGGGACAATGGGGGGTCCTGGGATGTCACAATGAGCCCTGCAGACAAGGGTGGTACCCACGGTGTCACTATGGGCCCTGGGCACAAGGGGGGGTCCCCATAGTGTCACAATGGACCCTGGGGACAAGTGGGGTCCCCACGATGTCACAATGGGCCCTGGGGACAATGGGGGGTACCCAGGATGTGAGAATGAGTCCTGAGGACAAGGAGGGGTCCCCATGGTGTCACAATAGGCCCTGGGGACAAAGTGGGGTCCTAGAATGTCACAATGGGCCCTGGGGACAAGGGGGTATCCCCATGGTGCCACAATGACCCCCTGGGAGCAAGGGGGTGCCCAGGATGTCACAATGGACCCTGAGGACAAGCAGGGGTCTCCATGGTGTCACAATGGGCCCCCAGTGACAAGGGGGAGTCCCCATGGTGCCACAATACGCCGTGGGGAGAAACGGGTCCCCAGGATGTCACAATGGGCCCTAGGGACAAAGGGGGGTCCGCTGGATGTCACAATGGGCCCTGGGGACCAGGGGGGGTCCTGGGATGTCACAATGGGCCCCAGTGACAAAGTGGGTCCCTATGGTGCCACAATGGGCCCTGGGGACAAAGGGGGTCCCCAGGATGTCACAATGGGCCCTGGGGACAAACGGGGTCCCCACGGTATCAGAATGGGCCCTGGCGACAAAGGGGGGTCCCCTGACTGTCACAATGGGCCCTGGGGACAATGGGGGGTCCTGGGATGTCACAATGAGCCCTGCGGACAAGGGTGGTACCCACAGTGCCACAATGGGCCCTGGGCACAAGTGGATGTCCCCATAGTGTCACAATGGGTCCTGGGGACAAGTGGGGTCCCCAGGATGTCACAATGGGCCCTGGGGACAATGTGGGGTCCTGGGATGTCACAATGGGCCCCAGAGACAAAGGGGGTCCCCCTGAATATCACAATGGGTCCTGGGGACAATGGGGGGTCCTAGGACGTCAAAATGGGCCCTGGGGACAAGGAGCGATCCCCAGGATGTCACAATGGGCCCTGGGGACTATGGGGGGTCCTGGGATGTCACAATGGGCCCTGGGGATAAGGGGGGGTCCCCAGGATGTCACAGTGTGCCCTGGGTACAAAGAGGCGTCCCTGGAATGTCACAATGGGCCCTGGGGACAAGGGGGTGCCCTGAATGTCACAATGGGCCCTGGGGACAATGGGGGGTCCTGGGACATCACAATGGGCCCGAGTGACAAGGGGGGGTCCCCAGGATGTCACAATGGGCCCTGGGGACAAAGAGGGGTCCCCTGAATGTCACAATGGGCCCTGGGGACAAGGGGGTGCCCTGAATGTCACAATGGGCCCTGGGGACAATGGGGGGTCCTGGGACGTCACAATGGGCCCGAGTGACAAGGGGGGGTCCCCAGGATGTCACAATGGGCCCTGGGGACAATGGCGGGTCCCCTGAATGTCACAATGGGCCCTGGGGACAAGGGGGTGCAGTGGATGTCACAATGGGCCCTGGGGACAATGGGGGGTCCTGGAATGTCACAATGGGCCCTAGGGACAATGGGGGTCCCCAGGATGTCACAATGGGCCCTGCGGACAAAGGGGGGTCCTGGGATGTCACAATGGGCCCCAGTGACAAAGGGGGTCCCCATGGTGCCACAATGGGCCCTGGGGACAAGCAGGGGTCTCCATGGTGTCACAATGGGCCCCCAGTGACAAGGGGGAGTCCCCATGGTGCCACAATACGCCGTGGGGAGAAACGGGTCCCCAGGATGTCACAATGGGCCCTAGGGACAAAGGGGGGTCCGCTGGATGTCACAATGGGCCCTGGGGACCAGGGGGGTTCCTGGGATGTCACAATGGGCCCCAGTGACAAAGTGGGTCCCTATGGTGCCACAATGGGCCCTGGGGACAAAGGGGGTCCCCTGGATGTCACAATGGGCTCTGGAGACACGGAGGATCCCCAGGATGTCACAATGGGCCCTGGGGACAAACGGGGTCCCAACGGTATCAGAATGGGCCCTGGCGACAAAGGGGGGTCCCCTGAATGTCACAATGGGCCCTGGGGACAATGGGGGGTCCTGGGATGTCACAATGAGCCCTGCGGACAAGGGTGGTACCCACAGTGCCACAATGGGCCCTGGGCACAAGTGGATGTCCCCATAGTGTCACAATGGGTCCTGGGGACAAGTGGGGTCCCCAGGATGTCACAATGGGCCCTGGAGACAATGTGGGGTCCTGGGATGTCACAATGGGCCCCAGAGACAAAGGGGGTCCCCCTGAATGTCACAATGGGTCCTGGGGACAATGGGGGGTCCTAGGACGTCAAAATGGGCCCTGGGGACAAGGAGCGATCCCCAGGATGTCACAATGGGCCGTGGGGACTATGAAGGGTCCTGGGATGTCACAATGGGCCCTGGGGATAAGGGGTGTCCCCAGGATGTCACAGTGTGCCCTGGGTACAAAGAGGCGTCCCTGGAATGTCACAATGGGCCCTGGGGACAAGGGGGTGCCCTGAATGTCACAATGGGCCCTGGGGACAATGGGGGGTCCTGGGACATCACAATGGGCCCGAGTGACAAGGGGGGGTCCCCAGGATGTCACAATGGGCCCTGGGGACAAAGAGGGGTCCCCTGAATGTCACAATGGGCCCTGGGGACAAGGGGGTACCCTGAATGTCACAATGGGCCCTGGGGACAATGGGGGGTCCTGGGACTTCACAATGGGCTCGAGTGACAAGGGGGGGTCCCCAGGATGTCACAATGGGCCCTGGGGACAATGGCGGGTCCCCTGAATGTCACAATGGGCCCTGGGGACAAGGGGGTGCAGTGGATGTCACAATGGGCCCTGGGGACAATGGAGGGTCCTGGAATGTCACAATGGGCCCTAGGGACAATGGGGGTCCCCAGGATGTCACAATGGGCCCTGGGGACAAAGGGGGGCCCTGGGATGTCACAATGGGCCCCAGTGACAAAGGGGGTCCCCACGGTGCCACAATGGGCCCTGGGGACAAGGGGGTTCCCCTGGATGTCACAATGGGCTCTGGGGACAAGGAGGGTCCCCAGGATGTCACAATGGGCCCTGGAGACAAAGGCGGTCCCCACCATATCAGAATGGGCCCTGGGGACAATGGGGCGTCCCGTGAATGTCACAATGGGCCCTGGGGACAAGAGGGGATCCCTAGGATGTCACAATGGGCCCTGGGGACTAATGAGGTCCCCACGGTCTCACAATATGTCCTGGAGACAAAGGGGTGTCCCCTGAATGTCACAATGGGCCCTGGTGACAAGGGGGGATCCCCAGGATGTCACAATGGGCCCTGGGGACAATGGGGGGTCCTGGGACGTCACAATGGGCCCTGGGGACAAGAGGGGGTCCCCAGGATGTCACAATGGGCCCTGGGGACAAAGAGGGGTCCCCTGAATGTCACAATGGGCCCTGGGGACAAGGGGGTGCCGAGGATGTCACAATGGGCCCTGGGGACAATGGGGGTCCTGGGACGTCACAATGGGCCTTGGGGACACAGAGGGGCCCTAGGACGTCACAATCAGCCCTGGGGACAAGGGGGGATCCCCTGAAAGTCACAATGAGCCCTGGGAACAGAGGGGGGTCCTGGGACGTCACAATGGGCCCTGGGGACAAGGGGGGGTCTCCAGGATGTCACAATGGGCCCTGGGGACAAAGAGGGGTCCCTAAAGTGTCACAATGGGCCCTGGGGACACAGAGGGGCCCTGGGACGTCACAATCAGCCCTGGGGACAAAGTGGGGTCCTGGGATGTCACAATGGGCCCCAGTGACAAAGGGGGTCCCCATGGTGCCACAATGGGCCGTGGGGACAAAAGGGGTGCCCAGGATGTCACAATGGGCCCTGGGGACCAGGGTGGGTCCTGCGATGTCACAATGGGCCCTGGGGACAAAGGGGGTCCCCTGTATGTCACAATGGGCTCTGGGGACAAAGGGGGGTCCTGCGATGTCACAATGAGCCCTGCGGTCAAGGGTGGTACCCACGGTGTCACAATGGGCCCTGGGAACAAGGCGGGGTCCCCATAGGGTCACAATGGGTCCTGGGGAAAATGGGGTCCCCAGGATGTCACAATGGGCCCTGGGGACAATGGGCGGTCCTGGGATGTCACAATGGGCCCCAGTGACAAAGGGGTTCCCTGAATGTTACAATGGGTCCGGAGGACAATGGGGGGTCCTGGGACGTCACAATAGGCCCTGGGGACAAGGAGGGATCCCCAGGATGTCACAATGGGCCCTGGGGACAAGGGGGGGTCCCCAGGATGTTCCAATGTGCGCTGGGTACAAAGAGGCGTCCCCTGAATGTCGCAATGGGCCCTGGGGACAATGGGGGGTCCTAAGACGTCACAATGGGCCCTGGGGACAAGGAGGGATCCCCAGGATGTCACAATGGGCCCTGGGGACAATAGGGGGTCCTGGGACGTCACAATGGGCCCCAGTGACAACGGGGGTCCCCAGGATGTCACAATGGGCCCTGGGGACAATGGGGGGTCCTGGGACTTCACAATGGGCCCTGGGGACAAGAGGGGGTCCTCAGGATGTCACAATGGGCCCTGGGGACAAAGAGGGGTCCCCTGAATGTCACAATGGGCCCTGGGGACAAGGGGGTGCAGTGGATGTCACAATGGGCCCTGAGGACAATGGGGGGTCCTGGAATGTCACAATGGGCCTTGGGGACAATGGGGGTCCCCAGGATGTCACAATGGGCCCTGGGGACAATGGGGTTGCCCAGGATGTCACAATGGGCCCTGGGGACAATGGGAGTCCCCAAGGTGTCAGAACGAGCCCTGGGGACAAAGTGAAATCCTGGAATGTCACAATGGCCCCCAGTGACAAAGGGGTTCCCCACGGTGTCACAATGGGCCCTGGGGACAAAAGGGGTCCCCAGGATTTCACAATAGCACTGGGGACAAAGGGGGGTCATGGGATGTCACAATGGGCCCTGGGGACAAGGGAGATCCCCATGGTGTCACAATAAGCCCTGGGGACAAAGTGGGGTCCTGGGATGTCACAATGGGCTCTGGGGACAAGGAGGGTCCCCAGGATGTCACAATGGGCCCTGGGGACAAAGTGGGGTCCTGGGATGTCACAATGGGCTCTGGGGACAAGGAGGGTCCCCAGGATGTCACAATGGGCCCTGGGGACAAAGGGGGTCCCCTGGATGTCACAATGGGCTCTGGGGACAAGGAGGGTCCCCAGGATGTCACAATGGGCCCTGTGGACAAAGAGCGTCCCCTGAATGTCACAATGGGCCCTGGGGACAAAGGGCGTCCCCACGGTATCAGAATGGGCCCTGGGGACAAAGGGGGTCCCCTGAATGTCACAATGGGCCCTGGGGACAGTGGGGGGTCCTGGGACGTCTCAATGGGCCCTGGGGACAAGGGGGGGTCCCCAGGATGTCACAATGGGCCCTGGGGACAAAGAGGGGTGCCCTGAATGTCACAATGGGCCCTGGGGACAAGGGGGTGCAGTGGATGTCACAATGGGCCCTGGGGACAATGGGGGGTGTCCAGGATGTCAGAATGAGTCCTGAGGACAAGGGGGGGTCCCCATGGTGTCACAATGGGTCCCCAGTGACAAGGAGGGGTCCCCATGGTGTCACAATAGGCCCTGGGGACAAAGTGGGGTCCAAGAATGTCACAATGGGCCCTGGGGACAAAAGGGGTTGCCATGGTGCCACAATGGGCCCTGGGGTCAAAGGGGGTCCCCATGGTGCTACAATGGCCCTGGGGACAAAGGGGGGTCCTGGGATGTCACAATGGGTCCTGGGGACAAAGGGGGTGTCCCCATGGTGCCACAATGGGCCCTGGGAGCAAGGGGGTGGCCAGGATGTCACAATGGGTCCTGCGGAAAATGGGGGGTGCCCAGGATGTCACAATGGACCCTGAGGACAAGCGGGGGTCTCCATGGTGTCACAATGGGCCCCAGTGACAAAGGGGCTCCCCTGAATGTCACAATAGGTCCTGGGGACAATGGGGGGTCCTGGGACGTCACAATGGGCCCTGGGGACAACGAGGGATCCCCAGGATGTCACAATGGGCCCTGGGGACAAAGAGGGGTCCCCTGAATGTCACAATGGGCCCTGGGGACAATGGGGGGTCCCCTGAATGTCAAAATGGGCCCTGGGGACAAGGAGGGATTCCCAGGATGTCACAATGGGCCCTGGAGACAAGGGGGTGTCCCTAGGATGTCACAATGGGCCGTGCGGACAAGGGTGGTACCCACGGTGTCACAATGGTCACTGGGCACAAGGGGGGGTCCCTATAGTGTCACAATGGGTCCTGGGGACAAGTGGGGTCCTGGGATGTCACAATGGGCCCCAGTGACAAACGGGGGCCCCTGAATGTCACAATGGGCCCTGGGGACAATGGGGGTCCTGGGACGTCCCAATGGGCCCTGGGGACTAGGAGGGATCCCCAGGATGTCACAATGGGCCCTGGGGACAATGGCGGGTTCTGGGACGTCACAATGGGCCCTGGGGACAAGGGGGGTCCCCAGGATGTCACAATGGGCCCTGGGGAAAAAGAGGGGTCCCCTGAATGTCACAATGGGCCCTGGGGACAAGGGGGTGCTGAGGATGTCACAATGGGCCCTGGGGACAATGGGGGGTCCTGGGACATCACAATGGGCCCTGAGGACAATGGTGGGTCCCCTGAATGTCACAATGGGCCCTGGGGACAACGGGGGGTCCGCAGGATGTCACAATGGGCCCTGGGGACAAGGAGGGTCCCCACGGTGCCACGATGGGTCCTGAGGACAAGGGCGTCCCCCAGATGTCACAATAAGCCCTGGGGACAAAGTGGGGTCCTGGGATGTCACAATGGGCCCTGGGGACAATGGGAGTCCCCAAGGTGTCAGAACGAGCCCTGGGGACAAAGTGGAATCCTGGAATGTCACAATGGCCCCCAGTGACAAAGGGGTTCCCCATGGTGCCACAATGGGCCCTGGGGACAAAAGGGGTCCCCAGGATTTCACAATGGCCCTGGGGACAAAGGGGGGTCCTGGGATGTCACAATGGGCCCTGGGGACAAAGGGGGTATCCCCATGGTGCCACAACGGGCCCTGGGAGCAAGGGGGTGGCCAGGATGTCACAATGGGTCCTGGGGAAAATGGGGGGTGCCCAGGATGTCACAATGGACCCTGAGGACAAGCGGGGGTCTCCATGGTGTCACAATGGGCCCCAGTGACAAAGGGGCTCCCCTGAATGTCACAATAGGTCCTGGGGACAATGGGGGGTGCTGGGACGTCACAATGGGCCCTGGGGACAATGAGGGATCCCCAGGATGTCACAATGGGCCCTGGGGACAAAGAGGGGTCCCCTGAATGTCACAATGGGCCCTGGGGACAAGCGGGTGCCGAGGATGTCACAATGGGCCCTGTGGACAATGGGGGTGCAGAGGATGTCACAATGGGCCCTGGGGACAATGGGCGGTCCTGGGACGTCACAATGGGCCCTGAGGACAAGGAGGGATCCCCAGGATGTCACAATGGGCCCTGGGGACAATGGGCGGTCCTGGGACGTCACAATGGGCCCTGAGGACAAGGAGGGATCCCCAGGATGTCACAATGGGCCCTGGGGACAATGGGGGGTCGTTAGACGTCACAATGGGCCCCTGGGGACAAAGAGGGGTCCCCTGAATGTCACAATGGGCCCTGGGGACAATGGGGGGTCCTGGGACGTCACAATGGGCCCCAGTGACAAGAGGGGGTCCCCAGGATGTCACAATGGGCCTTGGGGACAATGGGGGTCCCCAGGATGTCACAATGGGCCCTGGGGACAATGGGGTTGCCCAGGATGTCACAATGGGCCCTGGGGACAATGGGAGTCCCCAAGGTGTCAGAACGAGCCCTGGGGACAAAGTGAAATCCTGGAATGTCACAATGGCCCCCAGTGACAAAGGGGTTCCCCACGGTGTCACAATGGGCCCTGGGGACAAAAGGGGTCCCCAGGATTTCACAATAGCACTGGGGACAAAGGGGGGTCATGGGATGTCACAATGGGCCCTGGGGACAAGGGAGATCCCCATGGTGTCACAATAAGCCCTGGGGACAAAGTGGGGTCCTGGGATGTCACAATGGGCTCTGGGGACAAGGAGGGTCCCCAGGATGTCACAATGGGCCCTGGGGACAAAGGGCGTCCCCACGGTATCAGAATGGGCCCTGGGGACAAAGGGGGTCCCCTGAATGTCACAATGGGCCCTGGGGACAGTGGGGGGTCCTGGGACGTCTCAATGGGTCCTGGGGACAAGGGGGGGTCCCCAGGATGTCACAATGGGCCCTGGGGACAAAGAGGGGTCCCCTGAATGTCACAATGGGCCCTGGGGACAAGGGGGTGCAGTGGATGTCACAATGGGCCCTGGGGACAATGGGGGGTGTCCAGGATGTGAGAATGAGTCCTGAGGACAAGGGGGGGTCCCCATGGTGTCACAATGGGTCCCCAGTGACAAGGAGGGGTCCCCATGGTGTCACAATAGGCCCTGGGGACAAAGTGGGGTCCAAGAATGTCACAATGGGCCCTGGGGACAAAAGGGCTTGCCATGGTGCCACAATGGGCCCTGGGGTCAAAGGGGGTCCCCATGGTGCTACAATGGCCCTGGGGACAAAGGGGGGTCCTAGGATGTCACAATGGGTCCTGGGGACAAAGGGGGTGTCCCCATGGTGCCACAACGGGCCCTGGGAGCAAGGGGGTGGCCAGGATGTCACAATGGGTCCTGCGGAAAATGGGGGGTGCCCAGGAAGTCACAATGGACCCTGGGTACAAAGAGGCGTCCCCGGAATGTCACAATGGGCCCTGGGGACAAGGGGGTGCCCTGAATGTCACAATGGGCCCTGGGGACAATGGGGGGTCCTAAGACGTCACAATGGGCCCTGGGGACAAGGAGGGATCCCCAGGATGTCACAATGGGCCCTGGGGACAATGGGGGGTCCTGGGACGTCACAATGGGCCCCAGTGACAAGGGGGGGTCCCCAGGATGTCACAATGGGCCCTGGGGACAAAGGGGGTCCCCACGGTATCAGAATGGGCCCTGGGGACAAAGGGGGTCCCCTGAATGTCACAATGGGCCCTGGGGACAGTGGGGGGTCCTGGGACGTCTCAATGGGCCCTGGGGACAAGGGGGGGTCCCCAGGATGTCACAATGGAGCCTGAGGACAATGAGGGTCCCCAGGATGTCACAATGGGCCCTGGGGACAAGGGGGTTCCCCTGGATGTCACAATGGGCTCTGGGGACAAGGAGGGTCCCCAGGATGTCACAATGGGCCCTGGAGACAAAGGCGGTCCCCACCATATCAGAATGGGCCCTGGGGACAATGGGGGGTCCCGTGAATGTCACAATGGGCCCTAGGGACAAGGGGGTGCCGAGGAGGTCACAATGGGCCCTGGGGACAATGGGGTGTCCTGGGACGTCACAATGGGCCCTGGAGACAAGAGGGGATCCCTAGGATGTCACAATGGGCCCTGGGGACTAATGAGGTCCCCACGGTCTCACAATATGTCCTGGAGACAAAGGGGGGTCCCCTGAATGTCACAATGGGCCCTGGTGACAAGGGGGGATCCCCAGGATGTCACAATGGGCCCTGGGGACAATGGGGGGTCCTGGGACGTCACAATGGGCCCTGGGGACAAGAGGGGGTCCTCAGGATGTCACAATGGGCCCTGGGGACAAAGAGGGGTCCCCTGAATGTCACAATGGGCCCTGGGGACAAGGGGGTGCCGAGGATGTCACAATGGGCCCTGGGGACAATGGGGGTCCTGGGACGTCACAATGGGCCTTGGGGACACAGAGGGGCCCTAGGACGTCACAATGGGCCCTGGGGACAAAGAGGGGTCCCTAAAGTGTCACAATGGGCCCTGGGGACACAGAGGGGCCCTGGGACGTCACAATCAGCCCTGGGGACAAAGTGGGGTCCTGGGATGTCACAATGGGCCCCAGTGACAAAGGGGGTCCCCATGGTGCCACAATGGGCCGTGGGGACAAAAGGGGTGCCCAGGATGTCACAATGGGCCCTGGGGACCAGGGTGGGTCCTGCGATGTCACAATGGGCCCTGGGGACAAAGGGGGTCCCCTGTATGTCACAATGGGCTCTGGGGACAAAGGGGGGTCCTGCGATGTCACAATGAGCCCTGCGGTCAAGGGTGGTACCCACGGTGTCACAATGGGCCCTGGGAACAAGGCGGGGTCCCCATAGGGTCACAATGGGCCCTGGGGACAATGGGCGGTCCTGGGATGTCACAATGGGCCCCAGTGACAAAGGGGTTCCCTGAATGTTACAATGGGTCCGGAGGACAATGGGGGGTCCTGGGACATCACAATAGGCCCTGGGGACAAGGAGGGATCCCCAGGATGTCACAATGGGCCCTGGGGACAAGGGGGGTCCCCAGGATGTCGCAATGTGCCCTGGGTACAAAGAGGCGTCCCCTGAATGTCGCAATGGGCCCTGGGGACAATGGGGGGTCCTAAGACGTCACAATGGGCCCTGGGGACAAGGAGGGATCCCCAGGATGTCACAATGGGCCCTGGGGACAATGGGGGGTCCTGGGACGTCACAATGGGCCCCAGTGACAACGGGGGTCCCCAGGATGTCACAATGGGCCCTGGGGACAAAGAGGGGTCCCCTGAATGTCACAATGGGCCCTGGGGACAAGGGGGTGCAGTGGATGTCACAATGGGCCCTGGGGACAATGGGGGGTCCTGGAATGTCACAATGGGCCTTGGGGACAATGGGGGTCCCCAGGATGTCACAATGGGCCCTGGGGACAATGGGGTTGCCCAGGATGTCACAATGGGCCCTGGGGACAATGGGAGTCCCCAAGGTGTCAGAACGAGCCCTGGGGACAAAGTGAAATCCTGGAATGTCACAATGGCCCCCAGTGACAAAGGGGTTCCCCACGGTGTCACAATGGGCCCTGGGGACAAAAGGGTTCCCCAGGATTTCACAATAGCACTGGGGACAAAGGGGGGTCATGGGATGTCACAATGGGCCCTGGGGACAAGGGAGATCCCCATGGTGTCACAATAAGCCCTGGGGACAAAGTGGGGTCCTGGGATGTCACAATGGGCTCTGGGGACAAGGAGGGTCCCCAGGATGTCACAATGGGCCCTGGGGACAAAGGGGGGTCCTGGGATGTCACAATGGGCCCCAGTGACAAAGAGGGTCCTCATGGTGCCACAATGGGCCCTGGGGACAAAGGGGGTCCCCTGGATGTCACAATGGGCTCTGGGGACAAGGAGGGTCCCCAGGATGTCACAATGGGCCCTGTGGACAAAGAGCGTCCCCTGAATGCCACAATGGGCCCTGGGGACAAAGGGGGTCCCCACGGTATCAGAATGGGCCCTGGGGACAAAGGGGGTCCCCTGAATGTCACAATGGGCCCTGGGGACAGTGGGGGGTCCTGGGACGTCTCAATGGGCCCTGGGGACAAGGGGGGGTCCCCAGGATGTCACAATGGGCCCTGGGGACAAAGAGGGGTGCCCTGAATGTCACAATGGGCCCTGGGGACAAGGGGGTGCAGTGGATGTCACAATGGGCCCTGGGGACAATGGGGGGTGTCCAGGATGTGAGAATGAGTCCTGAGGACAAGGGGGGGTCCCCATGGTGTCACAATAGGCCCTGGGGACAAAGTGGGGTCCTGGGACGTCACAATGGGCCCCAGTGACAAGAGGGGGTCCCCAGAATGTCACAATGGGCCCTGGGGACAAACAGGGGTCCCCTGAATGTCACAATGGGCCCTGGGGACAAGGGGCTGCCGAGGATGTCACAATGGGCCCTGGGGACAATGGGGGGTCCTAGGACGTCACAATGGGCCCTGCGGACAAGGAGGGATCCCCAGGATGTCACAATGGGCCCTGGGGACAATGGGGGGTCCTGGGACGTCACAATGAGCCCTGCGGACAAGGGTGGTACCCAGGACGTCACAATGGGCCCTGGGGACAAGGGGGTTCCCCATAGTGTCACAATGGGTCCTGGGGACAAGTGGGGTCCCCAGGATGTCACAATGGGCCCTGGGGACAATGTGGGGTCCTGGGATGTCACAATGGGCCCCAGTGACAACGGGGGTCCCCAGGATGTCACAATGGGCCCTGGGGACAAAGAGGGGTCCCCTGAATGTCACAATGGGCCCTGGGGACAAGGGGGTGCAGTGGATGTCACAATGGGCCCTGGGGACAATGGGGGGTCCTGGAATGTCACAATGGGCCTTGGGGACAATGGGGGTCCCCAGGATGTCACAATGGGCCCTGGGGACAATGGGGTTGCCCAGGATGTCACAATGGGCCCTGGGGACAATGGGAGTCCCCAAGGTGTCAGAACGAGCCCTGGGGACAAAGTGAAATCCTGGAATGTCACAATGGCCCCCAGTGACAAAGGGGTTCCCCACGGTGTCACAATGGGCCCTGGGGACAAAAGGGTTCCCCAGGATTTCACAATAGCACTGGGGACAAAGGGGGGTCATGGGATGTCACAATGGGCCCTGGGGACAAGGGAGATCCCCATGGTGTCACAATAAGCCCTGGGGACAAAGTGGGGTCCTGGGATGTCACAATGGGCTCTGGGGACAAGGAGGGTCCCCAGGATGTCACAATGGGCCCTGGGGACAAAGGGGGGTCCTGGGATGTCACAATGGGCCCCAGTGACAAAGAGGGTCCTCATGGTGCCACAATGGGCCCTGGGGACAAAGGGGGTCCCCTGGATGTCACAATGGGCTCTGGGGACAAGGAGGGTCCCCAGGATGTCACAATGGGCCCTGTGGACAAAGAGCGTCCCCTGAATGCCACAATGGGCCCTGGGGACAAAGGGGGTCCCCACGGTATCAGAATGGGCCCTGGGGACAAAGGGGGTCCCCTGAATGTCACAATGGGCCCTGGGGACAGTGGGGGGTCCTGGGACGTCTCAATGGGCCCTGGGGACAAGGGGGGGTCCCCAGGATGTCACAATGGGCCCTGGGGACAAAGAGGGGTGCCCTGAATGTCACAATGGGCCCTGGGGACAAGGGGGTGCAGTGGATGTCACAATGGGCCCTGGGGACAATGGGGGGTGTCCAGGATGTGAGAATGAGTCCTGAGGACAAGGGGGGGTCCCCATGGTGTCACAATAGGCCCTGGGGACAAAGTGGGGTCCTGGGACGTCACAATGGGCCCCAGTGACAAGAGGGGGTCCCCAGAATGTCACAATGGGCCCTGGGGACAAACAGGGGTCCCCTGAATGTCACAATGGGCCCTGGGGACAAGGGGCTGCCGAGGATGTCACAATGGGCCCTGGGGACAATGGGGGGTCCTAGGACGTCACAATGGGCCCTGCGGACAAGGAGGGATCCCCAGGATGTCACAATGGGCCCTGGGGACAATGGGGGGTCCTGGGACGTCACAATGAGCCCTGCGGACAAGGGTGGTACCCAGGACGTCACAATGGGCCCTGGGGACAAGGGGGTTCCCCATAGTGTCACAATGGGTCCTGGGGACAAGTGGGGTCCCCAGGATGTCACAATGGGCCCTGGGGACAATGTGGGGTCCTGGGATGTCACAATGGGCCCCAGTGACAACGGGGGTCCCCAGGATGTCACAATGGGCCCTGGGGACAAAGAGGGGTCCCCTGAATGTCACAATGGGCCCTGGGGACAAGGGGGTGCAGTGGATGTCACAATGGGCCCTGGGGACAATGGGGGGTCCTGGAATGTCACAATGGGCCTTGGGGACAATGGGGGTCCCCAGGATGTCACAATGGGCCCTGGGGACAATGGGGTTGCCCAGGATGTCACAATGGGCCCTGGGGACAATGGGAGTCCCCAAGGTGTCAGAACGAGCCCTGGGGACAAAGTGAAATCCTGGAATGTCACAATGGCCCCCAGTGACAAAGGGGTTCCCCACGGTGTCACAATGGGCCCTGGGGACAAAAGGGGTCCCCAGGATTTCACAATAGCACTGGGGACGAAGGGGGGTCATGGGATGTCACAATGGGCCCTGGGGACAAGGGAGATCCCCATGGTGTCACAATAAGCCCTGGGGACAAAGTGGGGTCCTGGGATGTCACAATGGGCTCTGGGGACAAGGAGGGTCCCCAGGATGTCACAATGGGCCCTGGGGACAAAGGGGGGTCCTGGGATGTCACAATGGGCCCCAGTGACAAAGAGGGTCCTCATGGTGCCACAATGGGCCCTGGGGACAAAGGGGGTCCCCTGGATGTCACAATGGGCTCTGGGGACAAGGAGGGTCCCCAGGATGTCACAATGGGCCCTGTGGACAAAGAGCGTCCCCTGAATGTCACAATGGGCCCTGGGGACAAAGGGGGTCCCCACGGTATCAGAATGGGCCCTGGGGACAAAGGGGGTCCCCTGAATGTCACAATGGGCCCTGGGGACAGTGGGGGGTCCTGGGACGTCTCAATGGGCCCTGGGGACAAGGGGGGGTCCCCAGGATGTCACAATGGGCCCTGGGGACAAAGAGGGGTGCCCTGAATGTCACAATGGGCCCTGGGGACAAGGGGGTGCAGTGGATGTCACAATGGGCCCTGGGGACAATGGGGGGTGTCCAGGATGTGAGAATGAGTCCTGAGGACAAGGGGGGGTCCCCATGGTGTCACAATAGGCCCTGGTGACAAAGTGGGGTCCTGGGACGTCACAATGGGCCCCAGTGACAAGAGGGGGTCCCCAGAATGTCACAATGGGCCCTGGGGACAAACAGGGGTCCCCTGAATGTCACAATGGGCCCTGGGGACAAGGGGCTGCCGAGGATGTCACAATGGGCCCTGGGGACAATGGGGGGTCCTAGGACGTCACAATGGGCCCTGCGGACAAGGAGGGATCCCCAGGATGTCACAATGGGCCCTGGGGACAATGGGGGGTCCTGGGACGTCACAATGAGCCCTGCGGACAAGGGTGGTACCCAGGACGTCACAATGGGCCCTGGGGACAAGGGGGTTCCCCATAGTGTCACAATGGGTCCTGGGGACAAGTGGGGTCCCCAGGATGTCACAATGGGCCCTGGGGACAATGTGGGGTCCTGGGATGTCACAATGGGCCCCAGTGACAAAGGGGGTCCTCTGAATGTCACAATGGGTCCTGGGGACAATGGGGGGTCCTGGGACGTCAGAATGGGCCCTGGGGACAAGGAGGGATCCCCAGGATGTCACAATGGGCCCTGGGGACAATGGAGGGTCCTGGGACATCACAATGGGCCCTGGGGACAAAGGGGGGTGTCGACGGTGTCACAATGGGCCCCAGTGTCAAAGGGGGTCCCCATGGTGCCACAATGGGCCCTGGAGACAAAGGGGGTCCCTTGGATGTCACAATGGGCTCTGGGGACAAGGAGGGTCCCCAGGATGTCACAATGGGCCGTGGGGACAAGGAGGGATCCCCAGGATGTCACAATGGGCCCTGGGGACAATGGGGGGTCCTTTGACTTCACAATGGGCCCTGGGGACAAAGAGGGGTCCCCTGAATGTCAGAATGGGCCCTGGGGACAATGTGGGGTACTGGGACGTCACAATGGGCCCCAGTGACAAGAGGGGGTCCCCAGGATGTCACAATGGGCCCTGGGAACAAAGGGGGTCCCCTGAATGTCACAATGGGCCCTGGGGACAAGGGGGTGCCGAGGATGTCACAATGGGCCCTGGGGACAATGGGGGGTCCTGGGACGTCACAATGGGCCCTGCGGACAAGGAGGGATCCCCAGGATGTCACAATGGGCCCTGGGGACAATGGGGGGTCCTGGGACGTCACAATGAGCCCTGCGGACAAGGGTGGTACCCAGGATGTCACAATGGGCCCTGGGAACAAGGGGGGGTCCCCATAGTGTCACAATGGGTCCTGGGGACAAGTGGGGTCCCCAGGATGTCACAATAGGTCCTGGGGACAATGTGGGGTCCTGGGATGTCACAATGGGCCCCAGTGACAAAGGGGCCCCCTGACTGTCACAATGGGCCCTGGGGACAATGGGGTGTCCTGGGACGTCACAATGGGCCCTGGGGACAAGGAGGGATCCCCAGGATGTCACAATGGGCCCTGGGGACAATGGGGGGTCCTGGGACGTCACAATAGGCTCTGGGGACAAGGGGGGGTCCCCAGGATGTCACAATGTGCCCTGGGTTTCAAAGAGGCGTCCCCTGAATGTCACAATGGGCCCTGGGGACAATGGGGGGTCCTAAGACGTCACAATGGGCCCTGAGGACAAGGAGGGATCCCCAGGATGTCACAATGGGTCCTGGGGACAATGGGGGGTCCTGGGACGTCACAATGGGCCCCAGTGACAAGGGGGGGTCCCCAGGATGTCAGAATGGGCCCTGGGGACAAAGAGGGGTCCCCTGAATGTCACAATGGGCCCTGGGGACAATGGGGGGTCCTAAGACGTCACAATGAACCCTGGGGACAACGGGGGGTCCTGGGACGTCACAATGGGCCCCAGTGACAAGGGGGGGTCCCCAGGATGTCACAATGGGCCCTGGGGACAAAGAGGGTCCCCTGAATGTCACAATGGGCCCTGGGGACAAGGGGGTGCAGTGGATGTCACAATGGGCCCTGGGGACAATGGGGGGTCCTGGAATGTCACAATGGGCCCTGGGGACAATGGGGGTCCCCAGGATGTCACAATGGGCCCTGGGGACAATAGGAGGTTCTGGGATGTCACAATGGGCCCTGGGGACAATGAGGGTCCCCAGGATGTCACAATGGGCCCTGGGGACAATGGGGGGTGCCCAGGATGTGAGAATGAGTCCTGAGAAGAAGGGGGGGTCCCCATGGTGTCATAATGGGTCCCCAGTGACAAGGAGGGGTCCCCATGGTGTCACAATAGGCCCTGGGGACAAAGTGGGGTCCTAGAATGTCACAATGGGCCCTGGGGCAAAAGGGGTTGCCATGGTGCCACAATGGGCCCTGGGGTCAAAGGGGGTCCCCATGGTGCTACAATGGGCCCTGGGGACAAAGCGGGGTCCTGGGATGTCACAATGGTTCCTGGGGACAAAGGTGATGTCCTCATGGTGCCATAATGGGCCCTGGGAGCAAGGGGGTCCCCAGGATGTCACAATAGGTCCTGGGGACAATGGGAGGTGCCCAAGATGTCACACTGGACCCTGAGGACAAGCGGGGGTCTCCATGGTGTCACAATGGGTCCCCAGTGACAAGGGGGGGTCCCCATGGTGTCACAATGGGTCCTGGGGTCAATGGGAGGTGCCCAAGATGTCACAATGGACCCTGAGGACAAGCGGGGGTCTCCATGCCCGACAGATCCTGACAGGGCCCGAGCAAACCTGACAGGGCCCGACAGAGCCCAACAGGACCCGAGCAAACCCAACAGGGCCCGAGCAAACCCGACAGGGTTCGACAAAGCCTGACAGGGCTCGATGGAGCCCGACAGGGCCCGAGGAAACCCGACAGGGCCCGACGGAGCCTGACAGGGCCCGAGCAAACCCGACAGGGCCCGAGCAAACCTGACAGGGCACGAAGGAGCCCGACAGGGCCCGAGCAAACCCGACAGGGCCCGAGCAAACCCGACAGGGTTCGACAAAGCCTGACAGGGCTTGATGGAGCCCGACAGGGCCCAAGGAAACCCGACAGGGCCCGAGGAAACCCGACAGGGCCCGACGGAGCCTGACAGAGCCCGAGCAAACCCGACAGGGCTCGACGGAGCCCGATAGGGCCCGAGCAAACCCGACAGGGCCTGACGGAGCCCGACAGGGCCCGAGCAAACCCGAAAGGGCCCGACGAAGCCTGACAGGGCTCGATGGAGCCCGACAGGGCCCGAGGAAACCCGACAGGGCCCGACGGAGCCCGATAGGGCCCGAGCAAACCGGACAGGGCCCGATGGAGCCCGACAGGGCTCGAGCAAACCCGACAGGGTCCGACGAAGCCTGACAGGGCTTCAGCAAACCCGACATGGCCCGAGCAAACCCGACAGGGCCCGACGGAGCCCGACAGAGCCCGAGGAAACCAGACAGGGCCCGACGGAGACCGACAGGGCCCGAGCAAACCCGACAGGGCCCGACAGAGCCCGACAGGGCCCGAGCAAACCCGAAAGGGCCCGACGGAGCCTGACAGGGCTCGATGGAGCCAGACAGGGCCCGAGGAAACCCGACAGGGCCTGATTGAACCCGATAGGGCCCGAGCAAACCCGACAGGGCCTGACGGAGCCTGACAGGGCCCGGGCAAACCCGACAGGGCACGCTGGAGCCCGACAGAGCCCGAGCAAACCCGACAGGGCCCGACAAGGCCCGACAGGGCCCGAGCAAACATGACACGTCCTGACAAAGCCTGACAGGGCCCGACGGAGCCCGCCAGGGCCCGAGCAAACCCGAAAGAGCCCGACGGAGCCTGACAGGGCTCAGTGGAGTCCGACAGGGCCCGAGGAAACCCAACAGGGCCCGACGGAATCCGACAGGGCCTGAGCAAACCCGACAGGGCCCGATCAAACCCGACAGGGCCCGAAGGAGCCTGACAAGGCCCGAGAAAACCTGACAGGGCTCGACGGAGCCCGACAGGGCCCGAGCACACTTGACAGGGTCCGACGAAGCCTGACAGGGCTTCAGAAAACCCGACAGGGCCCGAGCAAGCCGACAGGGCCCAACGGAGGCTGACAGGGCCCGAGGAAACCCGACAGGGCCCGAGCGAATCTGACAGGGCCCGACGGAGCCCGACACGACGCGGGCAAACCCGACAGGTCCCGAGCAAACCCGACAGGGCCAGACAAGGCCCGACAGGGCCCGAGCAAACCTGACAGGGCCTGACGGAGCCCGACAGGGCTCGAGCAAACCCGATAGGGCCTGACGGAGCCTGACAGGGCCCGAGCAAACCTGACAGGGCCCGAGAGAACCTGACAGGGCCCGACGGAGCCCGACAGGGCACGAGCAAACCCGACAGGGCCTGACAGAGCCTGACAGGGCCCGAGCAAACCCGACAGGGCCCGAGCGAATCTGACAGGGCCCGACGGAGCCCGACAGGGCGCGAGCAAACCTGACAGGGGCTGACAATGCCCGACAGGGCCTGAGCAAACCCGACAGGACCCGCCAAAGCCTGATAGGGTCCGATGGAGCCCGACAGGGCCCGAGCAAACCCGACAGGGCCCGAGCAAACCTGACAGGGCTCGATGGAGCCCGACAGGGCCCGAGGAAACCCGACAGGGCCTGACGGAGCGCAACAGGGCCCGAGCAAACCCGAAAGGGCCCGACGAAGCCTGACAGGGCTCGATGGAGCCCGACAGGGCCCGAGGAAACCCGACAGGGCCCGACGGAGCCCGATAGGGCCCGAGCAAACCCGACAGGGCCCGATGGAGCCCGACAGGGCTCGAGCAAACCCGACAGGGTCCGACGAAGCCTGACAGGGCTTCAGCAAACCCGACATGGCCCGAGCAAACCTGACAGGGCTTGACGAAGCCCAACAGAGCCCGAGGAAACCAGACAGGGCCCGACGGAGCCCTACAGGGCCCGATCAAACCCGACAGGGCCCGACGGAGCCCGACAGGGCCCGAGCAAACCCGAAAGGGCCCGACGGAGCCCGATAGGGCCCAAGCAAACCCGACAGGGCCTGATGGAGCCTGACAGGGCCCGGGCAAACTCGACAGGGCACGCTGGAGCCCGACAGAGCCCAAGCAAACCTGACAGGGCCCGACAAGGCCCGACAGGGCCCGAGCAAACCTGACAGGACCTGACAAAGCCTGACAGGGCCCGACGGAGCCTGACAGGGCCTGAGCAAACTTGAAAGAGCCCGACGGAGCCTGACAGGGCTCGATAGAGTCCGACAGGGCCCGAGGAAACCCGACAGGGCCCGACGGAACCCGAGAGGGCCCGACGGAATCCGACAGGGCCCGACGTAGCCTGACAGGGCCCGAGCAAACCCGACAGGGTTCGACGGAGCCCGGCAGGGCCCGAGCAAACCCGAAAGAGCCCGACGGAGCCTGACAGGGCTCAGTGGAGTCCGACAGGGCCCGAGGAAACCCGACAGGGCCTGATGGAGCCTGACAGGGCCCGAGCAAACCCGACAGGGCCCGAGCGAATCTGACAGGGCCCGACGGAGCCCGACAGGACGCGGGCAAACCCGACAGGTCCCGAGCAAACTTGACAGGGCCAGACAAGGCCCGACAGGGCCCGAGCAAACCTGACAGGGCCTGACGGAGCCCGACAGGGCTCGAGCAAACCCGATAGGGCCTGACGGAGCCTGACAGGGCCCGAGCAAACCTGACAGGGCCCGAGAGAACCTGACAGGGCCCGACGGAGCCCGACAGGGCGCGAGCAAACCCGACAGGGGCTGACAAGGCCCGACAGGGCCTGACCAAACCCGACAGGACCCGCCAAAGCCTGATAGAGTCCGATGGAGCCCGACAGGGCCCGAGCAAACCCGACAGGGCCCGAGCAAACCTGACAGGGCTCGATGGAGCCCGACAGGGCCCGAGGAAACCCGACAGGGCGCGACGGAGCCTGACAGGGCCCGAGCAAACCCGACAGGGTTCGACGGAGCCCGACAGGGCCCGAGCAAACCCGACAGGGTCCGACGAAGCCTGACAGGGCTTCAGCAAACCCGACAGGGCCCGAGCAAATCCGACAGGGCCCGACGGAGCCCGACAGGGCCCGAGGAAAGCAGACAGGGCCCGACAGAGCCCGACAGGGCCCGAGCAAACCCGACAGGGCCCAAGCAAACCCGACAGGGTTCGACAAAGCCTGACAGGGCTTGATGGAGCCCGACAGGGCCCGAGGAAACCCGACAGGGCCCGACGGAGCCTGACAGAGCCCGAGCAAACCCGAAAGGGCCCGACGAAGCCTGACAGGGCTCGATGGAGCCCGACAGGGCCCGAGGAAACCCGACAGGGCCTGACGAAGCCCGACAGGGCCCGAGCAAACCCGAAAGGGCCCGACGAAGCCTGACAGGGCTCGATGGAGCCCGACAGGGCCCGAGGAAACCCGACAGGGCCCGACGGAGCCCGATAAGGCCCGAGCAAACCCGACAGGGCCCGATAGAGCCCGACAGGGCCCGATAGAGCCCGACAGGGCTCGAGCAAACCCGACAGTGTCCAACGAAGCCTGACAGGGCTTCAGCAAACCCGACATGGCCCGAGCAAACCCGACAGGGCCCGACGGAGCCCAACAGAGCCCGAGGAAACCAGACAGGGCCCGACGGAGCCCGACAGGGCCCGAGCAAACCCGACAGGGCCCGACGGAGCCCGACAAGGCTCGAGCAAACCCGAAAGGGCCCGACGGAGCCTGACAGGGCTCCATGGAGCCCGACAGGGCCCGAGCAAACCCGACAGGGCCTGACGGAGCCTGACAGGGCCCGGGCAAACCCGACAGGGCACGCTGGAGCCCGACAGAGCCCGAGCAAACCCGACAGGGCCCGACAAGGCCCGACAGGGCCCGAGCAAACCTGACACGTCCTGACAAAGCCTGACAGGGCCTGACGGAGCCCGGCAGGGCCCGAGCAAACCCGAAAGAGCCCGACGGAGCCTGACAGGGCTCAGTGGAGTCCGACAGGGCCCGAGGAAACCCGACAGGGCCTGATGGAGCCTGACAGGGCCCGAGCAAACCCGACAGGGCCCGAGCGAATCTGACAGGGCCCGACGGAGCCCGACAGGACGCGGGCAAACCCGACAGGTCCCGAGCAAACCCGACAGGGCCAGACAAGGCCCGACAGGGCCCGAGCAAACCTGACAGGGCCTGACGGAGCCCGACAGGGCTCGAGCAAACCCGATAGGGCCTGACGGAGCCTGACAGGGCCCGAGCAAACCTGACAGGGCCCGAGAGAACCTGACAGGGCCCGACGGAGCCCGACAGGGCACGAGCAAACCCGACAGGGCCTGACAGAGCCTGACAGGGCCCGAGCAAACCCGACAGGGCCCGAGCGAATCTGACAGGGCCCGACGGAGCCCGACAGGGCGCGAGCAAACCTGACAGGGGCTGACAATGCCCGACAGGGCCTGAGCAAACCCGACAGGACCCGCCAAAGCCTGATAGGGTCCGATGGAGCCCGACAGGGCCCGAGCAAACCCGACAGGGCCCGAGCAAACCTGACAGGGCTCGATGGAGCCCGACAGGGCCCGAGGAAACCCGACAGGGCCTGACGGAGCGCAACAGGGCCCGAGCAAACCCGAAAGGGCCCGACGAAGCCTGACAGGGCTCGATGGAGCCCGACAGGGCCCGAGGAAACCCGACAGGGCCCGACGGAGCCCGATAGGGCCCGAGCAAACCCGACAGGGCCCGATGGAGCCCGACAGGGCTCGAGCAAACCCGACAGGGTCCGACGAAGCCTGACAGGGCTTCAGCAAACCCGACATGGCCCGAGCAAACCTGACAGGGCTTGACGAAGCCCAACAGAGCCCGAGGAAACCAGACAGGGCCCGACGGAGCCCTACAGGGCCCGATCAAACCCGACAGGGCCCGACGGAGCCCGACAGGGCCCGAGCAAACCCGAAAGGGCCCGACGGAGCCCGATAGGGCCCAAGCAAACCCGACAGGGCCTGATGGAGCCTGACAGGGCCCGGGCAAACTCGACAGGGCACGCTGGAGCCCGACAGAGCCCAAGCAAACCTGACAGGGCCCGACAAGGCCCGACAGGGCCCGAGGAAACCTGACAGGACCTGACAAAGCCTGACAGGGCCCGACGGAGCCTGACAGGGCCTGAGCAAACTTGAAAGAGCCCGACGGAGCCTGACAGGGCTCGATAGAGTCCGACAGGGCCCGAGGAAACCCGACAGGGCCCGACGGAACCCGACAGGGCCTGAACAAACCCGACAGGGCCCGAGCAAACCCGACAGGGCCCGACGGAGCCTGACAAGGCCCGAGAAAACCTGACAGGGCTCGACGGAGCCCGACAGGGCCCGAGCACACTTGACAGGGTCTGACGAAGCCTGACAGGCCTTCAGAAAACCCGACAGGGCCCGAGCAAACCGACAGGGCCCAACAGAGCCTGACAGGGCCAGAGGAAACCCGACAGGGCCCGAAGGAGCCCGACAGGGCCTGAGCAAATCCGACAGGGCCCGACGGAGCCCGACAGGGCCTGAGCAAACCCGAAAGGGCCCGACGGAGCCCGATAGGGCCCGAGCAAACCCGACAGGGCCTGATGGAGCCTGACAGGGCCCGGGCAAACTCGACAGGGCACGCTGGAGCCCGACAGAGCCCAAGCAAACCCGACAGGGCCCGACAAGGCCCGACAGGGCCCGAGCAAACCTGACAGGACCTGACAAAGCCTGACAGGGCCCGACGGAGCCTGACAGGGCCTGAGCAAACTTGAAAGAGCCCGACGGAGCCTGACAGGGCTCGATAGAGTCCGACAGGGCCCGAGGAAACCCGACAGGGCCCGACGGAACCCGAGAGGGCCCGACGGAACCCGAGAGGGCCCGAGGGAATCCGACAGGGCCCGACGGAGCCTGACAGGGTCCGAGCAAACCCGACAGGGCCCGACAGAGCCCGACAGGACCCGAGCAAACCCGACAGGGCCCGAGCAAACCCGACAGGGTTCGACAAAGCCTGACAGGGCTCGATGGAGCCCGACAGGGCCCGAGGAAACCCGACAGGGCCCGACGGAGCCTGACAGGGCCCAAGCAAACCCGACAGGGCCCGAGCAAACCTGACAGGGCACGAAGGAGCCCGACAGGGCCCGAGCAAACCCGACAAGGCCCGACGGAGCCCGATAGGGCCTGAGAAAACCTGACAGGGCCCGACGGAGCCCGACAGGGCACGATCAAACCCGACAGGGCCTGACGGAGCCTGACAGGGTCCGAGCAAACCCGACAGGGCCCGAGCGAATCTGACAGGGGCCGACGGAGCCCGACAGGACGCGGGCAAACCCGACAGGTCCCGAGCAAACCCGACAGGGCCAGACAAGGCCCGACAGGGCCCGAGCAAACCTGACAGGGCCTGACGGAGCCCGACAGGGCTCGAGCAAACCCGATAGGGCCTGACGGAGCCTGACAGGGCCCGAGCAAACCTGACAGGGCCCGAGAGAACCTGACAGGGCCCGACGGAGCCCGACAGGGCGCGAGCAAACCCGACAGGGCCAGACAAGGCCCGACAGGGCCCGAGCAAACCTGACAGGGCCTGACGGAGCCCGACAGGGCTCGAGCAAACCCGATAGGGCCTGACGGAGCCTGACAGGGCCCGAGCAAACCTGACAGGGCCCGAGAGAACCTGACAGGGCCCGACGGAGCCCGACAGGGCACGAGCAAACCCGACAGGGCCTGACAGAGCCTGACAGGGCCCGAGCAAACCCGACAGGGCCCGAGCGAATCTGACAGGGCCCGACGGAGCCCGACAGGGCGCGAGCAAACCTGACAGGGGCTGACAATGCCCGACAGGGCCTGAGCAAACCCGACAGGACCCGCCAAAGCCTGATAGGGTCCGATGGAGCCCGACAGGGCCCGAGCAAACCCGACAGGGCCCGAGCAAACCTGACAGGGCTCGATGGAGCCCGACAGGGCCCGAGGAAACCCGACAGGGCCTGACGGAGCGCAACAGGGCCCGAGCAAACCCGAAAGGGCCCGACGAAGCCTGACAGGGCTCGATGGAGCCCGACAGGGCCCGAGGAAACCCGACAGGGCCCGACGGAGCCCGATAGGGCCCGAGCAAACCCGACAGGGCCCGATGGAGCCCGACAGGGCTCGAGCAAACCCGACAGGGTCCGACGAAGCCTGACAGGGCTTCAGCAAACCCGACATGGCCCGAGCAAACCTGACAGGGCTTGACGAAGCCCAACAGAGCCCGAGGAAACCAGACAGGGCCCGACGGAGCCCGACAGGGCCCGATCAAACCCGACAGGGCCCGACGGAGCCCGACAGGGCCCGAGCAAACCCGAAAGGGCCCGACGGAGCCCGATAGGGCCCAAGCAAACCCGACAGGGCCTGATGGAGCCTGACAGGGCCCGGGCAAACTCGACAGGGCACGCTGGAGCCCGACAGAGCCCAAGCAAACCTGACAGGGCCCGACAAGGCCCGACAGGGCCCGAGCAAACCTGACAGGACCTGACAAAGCCTGACAGGGCCCGACGGAGCCTGACAGGGCCTGAGCAAACTTGAAAGAGCCCGACGGAGCCTGACAGGGCTCGATAGAGTCCGACAGGGCCCGAGGAAACCCGACAGGGCCCGACGGAACCCGACAGGGCCTGAACAAACCCGACAGGGCCCGAGCAAACCCGACAGGGCCCGACGGAGCCTGACAAGGCCCGAGAAAACCTGACAGGGCTCGACGGAGCCCGACAGGGCCCGAGCACACTTGACAGGGTCCGACGAAGCCTGACAGGCCTTCAGAAAACCCGACAGGGCCCGAGCAAACCGACAGGGCCCAACAGAGCCTGACAGGGCCAGAGGAAACCCGACAGGGCCCGAAGGAGCCCGACAGGGCCTGAGCAAATCCGACAGGGCCCGACGGAGCCCGACAGGGCCTGAGCAAACCCGAAAGGGCCCGACGGAGCCCGATAGGGCCCGAGCAAACCCGACAGGGCCTGATGGAGCCTGACAGGGCCCGGGCAAACTCGACAGGGCACGCTGGAGCCCGACAGAGCCCAAGCAAACCCGACAGGGCCCGACAAGGCCCGACAGGGCCCGAGCAAACCTGACAGGACCTGACAAAGCCTGACAGGGCCCGACGGAGCCTGACAGGGCCTGAGCAAACTTGAAAGAGCCCGACGGAGCCTGACAGGGCTCGATAGAGTCCGACAGGGCCCGAGGAAACCCGACAGGGCCCGACGGAACCCGAGAGGGCCCGACGGAACCCGAGAGGGCCCGAGGGAATCCGACAGGGCCCGACGGAGCCTGACAGGGCCCGAGCAAACCCGACAGGGCCCGACAGAGCCCGACAGGACCCGAGCAAACCCGACAGGGCCCGAGCAAACCCGACAGGGTTCGACAAAGCCTGACAGGGCTCGATGGAGCCCGACAGGGCCCGAGGAAACCCGACAGGGCCCGACGGAGCCTGACAGGGCCCAAGCAAACCCGACAGGGCCCGAGCAAACCTGACAGGGCACGAAGGAGCCTGACAGGGCCCGAGCAAACCCGACAAGGCCCGACGGAGCCCGATAGGGCCTGAGAAAACCTGACAGGGCCCGACGGAGCCCGACAGGGCACGAGCAAACCCGACAGGGCCTGACGGAGCCTGACAGGGTCCGAGCAAACCCGACAGGGCCCGAGCGAATCTGACAGGGGCCGACGGAGCCCGACAGGACGCGGGCAAACCCGACAGGTCCCGAGCAAACCCGACAGGGCCAGACAAGGCCCGACAGGGCCCGAGCAAACCTGACAGGGCCTGACGGAGCCCGACAGGGCTCGAGCAAACCCGATAGGGCCTGACGGAGCCTGACAGGGCCCGAGCAAACCTGACAGGGCCCGAGAGAACCTGACAGGGCCCGACGGAGCCCGACAGGGCGCGAGCAAACCCGACAGGAGCTGACAAGGCCCGATAGGGCCTGAGCAAACCCGACAAGACCCGCCAAAGCCTGATAGAGTCCGATGGAGCCCGACAGGGCCCGAGCAAACCCGACAGGGCCCGAGCAAACCTGACAGGGCTCGATGGAGCCCGACAGGGCCCGAGGAAACCCGACAGGGCGCGACGGAGCCTGACAGGGCCCGAGCAAACCCGACAGGGTTCGACGGAGCCCGACAGGGCCCGAGCAAACCCGACAGGGTCCGACGAAGCCTGACAGGGCTTCAGCAAACCCGACAGGGCCCGAGCAAATCCGACAGGGCCCGACGGAGCCCGACAGGGCCCGAGGAAACCAGACAGGGCCCGACAGAGCCCGACAGGGCCCGAGCAAACCCGACAGGGCCCAAGCAAACCTGACAGGGTTCGACAAAGCCTGACAGGGCTTGATGGAGCCCGACAGGGCTCGAGGAAACCCGACAGGGCCCGACGGAGCCTGACAGAGCCCGAGCAAACCCGAAAGGGCCCGACGAAGCCTGACACGGCTCGATGGAGCCCGACAGGGCCCGAGGAAACCCGACAGGGCCTGACGGAGCCCGACAGGGCCCGAGCAAACCCGAAAGGGCCCGACGAAGCCTGACAGGGCTCGATGGAGCCCGACAGGGCCCGAGGAAACCCGAAAGGGCCCGACTGAGCCCGATAAGGCCCGAGCAAACCCGACAGGGCCCGATAGAGCCCGACAGGGCTCGAGCAAACCCGACAGTGTCCAACGAAGCCTGACAGGGCTTCAGCAAACCCGACATGGCCCGAGCAAACCCGACAGGGCCCGACGGAGCCCAACAGAGCCCGAGGAAACCAGACAGGGCCCGACGGAGCCCGACAGGGCCCGATCAAACCCGACAGGGCCCGACGGAGCCCGACAGGGCTCGAGCAAACCCGAAAGGGCCCGACGGAGCCTGACAGGGCTCGATGGAGCCCGACAGGGCCCGAGGAAACCCGACAGGGCCTGATTGAGCCCGATAGGGCCCGAGCAAACCCGACAGGGCCTGACGGAGCCTGACAGGGCCCGGGCAAACCCGACAGGGCACGCTGGAGCCCGACAGAGCCCGAGCAAACCCGACAGGGCCCGACAAGGCCCGACAGGGCCCGAGCAAACCTGACACGTCCTGACAAAGCCTGACAGGGCCTGACGGAGCCCGGCAGGGCCCGAGCAAACCCGAAAGAGCCCGACGGAGCCTGACAGGGCTCAGTGGAGTCCGACAGGGCCCGAGCAAACCCGACAGGGCCTGATGGAGCCTGACAGGGCCCGAGCAAACCCGACAGGGCCCGAGCGAATCTGACAGGGCCAGACGGAGCCCGACAGGACGCGGGCAAACCCGACAGGTCCCGAGCAAACCCGACAGGGCCAGACAAGGCCCGACAGGGCCCGAGCAAACCTGACAGGGCCTGACGGAGCCCGACAGGGCTCGAGCAAACCCGATAGGGCCTGACGGAGCCTGACAGGGCCCGAGCAAACCTGACAGGGCCCGAGAGAACCTGACAGGGCCCGACGGAGCCCGACAGGGCGCGAGCATACCCGACAGGGGCTGACAAGGCCCGACAGGGCCTGAGCAAACCCGACAGGACCCGCCAAAGCCTGATAGAGTCCGATGGAGCCCGACAGGGCCCGAGCAAACCCGACAGGGCCCGAGCAAACCTGACAGGGCTCGATGGAGCCCGACAGGGCCCGAGGAAACCCGACAGGGCGCGACGGAGCATGACAGGGCCCGAGCAAACCCGACAGGGCCCGACGGAGCCCGACAGGGCCCGAGCAAACCCGACAGGGTCCGACTAAGCCTGACAGGGCTTCAGCAAACCCGACAGGGCCCGAGCAAATCCGACAGGGCCCGACGGAGCCCGACAGGGCCCGAGGAAACCAGACAGGGCCCGACAGAGCCCGACAGGGCCCGAGCAAACCCGACAGGGCCCAAGCAAACCCGACAGGGTTCGACAAAGCCTGACAGGGCTTGATGGAGCCCGACAGGGCCCGAGGAAACCCGACAGGGCCCAACGGAGCCTGACAGAGCCCGAGCAAACCCGAAAGGGCCCGACGAAGCCTGACAGGGCTCGATGGAGCCCGACAGGGCCCGAGCAAACCCGAAAGGGCCCGACGAAGCCTGACAGGGCTCGATGGAGCCCGACAGGGCCCGAGGAAACCCGACAGGGCCCGACGGAGCCCGATAAGGCCCGAGCAAACCCGACAGGGCCCGATGGAGCCCGACAGGTCTCGAGCAAACCCGACATTGTCCAACGAAGCCTGACAGGGCTTAAGCAAACCCGACATGGCCCGAGCAAACCCGACAGGGCCTGACGGAGCCTGACAGGGGCCGGGCAAACCCGACAGGGCACGCTGGAGCCCGACAGAGCCCGAGCAAACCCGACAGGGCCCGACAAGGCCCGACAGGGCCCGAGCAAACCTGACACGTCCTGACAAAGCCTGACAGGGCCCGACGGAGCCCGGCAGGGCCCGAGCAAAACCGAAAGAGCCCGACGGAGCCTGACAGGGCTCAGTGGAGTCCGACAGGGCCCGAGGAAACCCGACAGGGCCCGACGGAACCCGACAGGGCCTGAACAAACCCGACAGGGCCCGAGCAAACCCGACAGGGCCCGACGGAGCCTGACAAGGCCCGAGAAAACCTGACAGGGCTCGACGGAGCCCGACAGGGCCCGAGCACACTTGACAGGGTCCGACGAAGCCTGACAGGCCTTCAGAAAACCCGACAGGGCCCGAGCAAACCGACAGGGCCCAACAGAGCCTGACAGGGCCAGAGGAAACCCGACAGGGCCCGAAGGAGCCCGACAGGGCCTGAGCAAATCCGACAGGGTCCGACGGAGCCCGACAGGGCCCGAGCAAACCCGAAAGGGCCCGACGGAGCCCGATAGGGCCCGAGCAAACCCGACAGGGCCTGATGGAGCCTGACAGGGCCCGGGCAAACTCGACAGGGCACGCTGGAGCCTGACAGAGCCCAAGCAAACCCGACACGGCCCGACAAGGCCCGACAGGGCCCGAGCAAACCTGACAGGACCTGACAAAGCCTGACAGGGCCCGACGGAGCCTGACAGGGCCTGAGCAAACTTGAAAGAGCCCGACGGAGCCTGACAGGGCTCGATAGAGTCCGACAGGGCCCGAGGAAACCCGACAGGGCCCGACGGAACCCGAGAGGGCCCGACGGAACCCGAGAGGGCCCGAGGGAATCCGACAGGGCCCGACGGAGCCTGACAGGGCCCGAGCAAACCCGACAGGGCCCGACAGAGCCCGACAGGACCCGAGCAAACCCGACAGGGCCCGAGCAAACCCGACAGGGTTCGACAAAGCCTGACAGGGCTCGATGGAGCCCGACAGGGCCCGAGGAAACCCGACAGGGCCCGACGGAGCCTGACAGGGCCCGAGCAAACCCGACAGGGCCCGAGCAAACCTGACAGGGCACGAAGGAGCCCGACAGGGCCCGAGCAAACCCGACAAGGCCCAACGGATCCCGACAGGGCCTGAGAAAACCTGACAGGGCCCGACGGAGCCCGACAGGGCACGAGCAAACCCGACAGGGCCTGACGGAGCCTGACAGGGTCCGAGCAAACCCAACAGGGCCCGAGCGAATCTGACAGGGGCCGACGGAGCCCGACAGGACGCGGGCAAACCCGACAGGTCCCGAGCAAACCCGACAGGGCCAGACAAGGCCCGACAGGGCCCGAGCAAACCTGACAGGGCCTGACGGAGCCCGACAGGGCTCGAGCAAACCCGATAGGGCCTGACGGAGCCTGACAGGGCCCGAGAGAACCTGACAGGGCCCGACGGAGCCCGACAGGGCGCGAGCAAACCCGACAGGAGCTGACAAGGCCCGATAGGGCCTGAGCAAACCCGACAAGACCCGCCAAAGCCTGATAGAGTCCGATGGAGCCCGACAGGGCCCGAGCAAACCCGACAGGGCCCGAGCAAACCTGACAGGGCTCGATGGAGCCCGACAGGGCCCGAGGAAACCCGACAGGGCGCGACGGAGCCTGACAGGGCCCGAGCAAACCCGACAGGGTTCGACGGAGCCCGACAGGGCCCGAGCAAACCCGACAGGGTCCGAGCAAATCCGACAGGGCCCGACGGAGCCTGACAGGGCCCGAGGAAACCAGACAGGGCCCGACAGAGCCCGACAGGGCCCGAGCAAACCCGACAGGGCCCAAGCAAACCTGACAGGGTTCGACAAAGCCTGACAGGGCTTGATGGAGCCCGACAGGGCTCGAGGAAACCCGACAGGGCCCGACGGAGCCTGACAGAGCCCGAGCAAACCCGAAAGGGCCCGACGAAGCCTGACACGGCTCGATGGAGCCCGACAGGGCCCGAGGAAACCCGAAAGGGCCCGACGGAGCCCGATAAGGCCCGAGCAAACCCGACAGGGCCCGATAGAGCCCGACAGGGCTCGAGCAAACTTGACAGTGTCCAACGAAGCCTGACAGGGCTTCAGCAAACCCGACATGGCCCGAGCAAACCCGACAGGGCCCGACGGAGCCCAACAGAGCCCGAGGAAACCAGACAGGGCCCGACGGAGCCCGACAGGGCCCGAGCAAACCCGACAGGGCCCGACGGAGCCCGACAGGGCTCGAGCAAACCCGAAAGGGCCCGACGGAGCCTGACAGGGCTCGATGGAGCCCGACAGGGCCCGAGGAAACCCGACAGGGCCTGATTGAGCCCGATAGGGCCCGAGCAAACCCGACAGGGCCTGACGGAGCCTGACAGGGCCCGGGCAAACCCGACAGGGCACGCTGGAGCCCGACAGAGCCCGAGCAAACCCGACAGGGCCCGACAAGGCCCGACAGGGCCCGAGCAAACCTGACACGTCCTGACAAAGCCTGACAGGGCCTGACGGAGCCCGGCAGGGCCCGAGCAAACCCGAAAGAGCCCGACGGAGCCTGACAGGGCTCAGTGGAGTCCGACAGGGCCCGAGCAAACCCGACAGGGCCTGATGGAGCCTGACAGGGCCCGAGCAAACCCGACAGGGCCCGAGCGAATCTGACAGGGCCAGACGGAGCCCGACAGGACGCGGGCAAACCCGACAGGTCCCGAGCAAACCCGACAGGGCCAGACAAGGCCCGACAGGGCCCGAGCAAACCTGACAGGGCCTGACGGAGCCCGACAGGGCTCGAGCAAACCCGATAGGGCCTGACGGAGCCTGACAGGGCCCGAGCAAACCTGACAGGGCCCGAGAGAACCTGACAGGGCCCGACGGAGCCCGACAGGGCGCGAGCATACCCGACAGGGGCTGACAAGGCCCGACAGGGCCTGAGCAAACCCGACAGGACCCGCCAAAGCCTGATAGAGTCCGATGGAGCCCGACAGGGCCCGAGCAAACCCGACAGGGCCTGAGCAAACCTGACAGGGCTCGATGGAGCCCGACAGGGCCCGAGGAAACCCGACAGGGCGCGACGGAGCATGACAGGGCCCGAGCAAACCCGACAGGGTTCGACGGAGCCCGACAGGGCCCGAGCAAACCCGACAGGGTCCGACTAAGCCTGACAGGGCTTCAGCAAACCCGACAGGGCCCGAGCAAATCCGACAGGGCCCGACGGAGCCCGACAGGGCCCGAGGAAACCAGACAGGGCCCGACAGAGCCCGACAGGGCCCGAGCAAACCCGACAGGGCCCAAGCAAACCCGACAGGGTTCGACAAAGCCTGACAGGGCTTGATGGAGCCCGACAGGGCCCGAGGAAACCCGACAGGGCCCGACGGAGCCTGACAGAGCCCGAGCAAACCCGAAAGGGCCCGACGAAGCCTGACAGGGCTCGATGGAGCCCGACAGGGCCCGACGAAACCCGACAGGGCCTGACGGAGCCCGACAGGGCCCGAGCAAACCCGAAAGGGCCCGACAAAGCCTGACAGGGCTCGATGGAGCCCGACAGGGCCCGAGCAAACCCGAAAGGGCCCGACGAAGCCTGACAGGGCTCAATGGAGCCCGACAGGGCCCGAGGAAACCCGACAGGGCCCGACGGAGCCCGATAAGGCCCGAGCAAACCCGACAGGGCCCGATAGAGCCCGACAGGGCTCGAGCAAACCCGACAGTGTCCAACGAAGCCTGACAGGGCTTAAGCAAACCCGACATGGCCCGAGCAAACCCGACAGGGCCTGACGGAGCCTGACAGGGGCCGGGCAAACCCGACAGGGCACGCTGGAGCCCCACAGAGCCCGAGCAAACCCGACAGGGCCCAACAAGGCCCGACAGGGCCCGAGCAAACCTGACACGTCCTGACAAAGCCTGACAGGGCCCGACGGAGCCCGGCAGGGCCCGAGCAAAACCGAAGGAGCCCGACAAAGCCTGACAGGGCTCAGTGGAGTCCGACAGGGCCCGAGCAAACCCGACAGGGCCCGACGGAACCCGACAGGGCCTGAACAAACCCGACAGGGCCCGAGCAAACCCGACAGGGCCCGACAGAGCCTGACAAGGCCCGAGAAAACCTGACAGGGCTCGACGGAGCCCGACAGGGCCCGAGCACACTTGACAGGGTCCGACGAAGCCTGACAGGCCTTCAGAAAACCCGACAGGGCCCGAGCAAACCGACAGGGCCCAACAGAGCCTGACAGGGCCAGAGGAAACCCGACAGGGCCCGAAGGAGCCCGACAGGGCCTGAGCAAATCCGACAGGGCCCGACGGAGCCCGACAGGGCCTGAGCAAACCCGAAAGGGCCCGACGGAGCCCGATAGGGCCCGAGCAAACCCGACAGGGCCTGATGGAGCCTGACAGGGCCCGGGCAAACTCGACAGGGCACGCTGGAGCCCGACAGAGCCCAAGCAAACCCGACAGGGCCCGACAAGGCCCGACAGGGCCCGGGCAAACCTGACAGGACCTGACAAAGCCTGACAGGGCCCGACGGAGCCTGACAGGGCCTGAGCAAACTTGAAAGAGCCCGACGGAGCCTGACAGGACTCGATAGAGTCCGACAGGGCCCGAGGAAACCCGACAGGGCCCGACGGAACCCGAGAGGGCCCGACGGAACCCGAGAGGGCCCGAGGGAATCCGACAGGGCCCGACGGAGCCTGACAGGGCCCGAGCAAACCCGACAGGGCCCGACAGAGCCCGACAGGACCCGAGCAAACCCGACAGGGCCCGAGCAAACCCGACAGGGTTCGACAAAGCCTGACAGGGCTCGATGGAGCCCGACAGGGCCCGAGGAAACCCGACAGGGCCCGACGGAGCCTGACAGGGCCCGAGCAAACCCGACAGGGCCCGAGCAAACCTGACAGGGCACGAAGGAGCCCGACATGGCCCGAGCAAACCCGACAAGGCCCAACGGATCCCGACAGGGCCTGAGAAAACCTGACAGGGCCCGACGGAGCCCGACAGGGCACGAGCAAACCCGACAGGGCCTGACGGAGCCTGACAGGGTCCGAGCAAACCCGACAGGGCCCGAGCGAATCTGACAGGGGCCGACGGAGCCCGACAGGACGCGGGCAAACCCGACAGGTCCCGAGCAAACCCGACAGGGCCAGACAAGGCCCGACAGGGCCCGAGCAAACCTGACAGGGCCTGACGGAGCCCGACAGGGCTCGAGCAAACCCGATAGGGCCTGACGGAGCCTGACAGGGCCCGAGCAAACCTGACAGGGCCCGAGAGAACCTGACAGGGCCCGACGGAGCCCGACAGGGCGCGAGCAAACCCGACAGGAGCTGACAAGGCCCGATAGGGCCTGAGCAAACCCGACAAGACCCGCCAAAGCCTGATAGAGTCCGATGGAGCCCGACAGGGCCCGAGCAAACCCGACAGGGCCCGAGCAAACCTGACAGGGCTCGATGGAGCCCGACAGGGCCCGAGGAAACCCGACAGGGCGCGACGGAGCCTGACAGGGCCCGAGCAAACCCGACAGGGTTCGACGGAGCCCGACAGGGCCCGAGCAAACCCGACAGGGTCCGACGAAGCCTGACAGGGCTTCAGCAAACCCGACAGGGCCCGAGCAAATCCGACAGGGCCCGACGGAGCCCGACAGGGCCCGAGGAAACCAGACAGGGCCCGACAGAGCCCGACAGGGCCCGAGCAAACCCGACAGGGCCCAAGCAAACCTGACAGGGTTCGACAAAGCCTGACAGGGCTTGATGGAGCCCGACAGGGCCCGAGGAAACCCGACAGGGCCCGACGGAGCCTGACAGAGCCCGAGCAAACCCGAAAGGGCCCGACGAAGCCTGACACGGCTCGATGGAGCCCGACAGGGCCCGAGGAAACCCGACAGGGCCTGACGGAGCCCGACAGGGCCCGAGCAAACCCAAAAGGGCCCGACGAAGCCTGACAGGGCTCGATGGAGCCCGACAGGGCCCGAGGAAACCCGACAGGGCCCGACGGAGCCCGATAAGGCCCGAGCAAACCCGACAGGGCCCGATAGAGCCCGACAGGGCTCGAGCAAACCCGACAGTGTCCAACGAAGCCTGACAGGGCTTCAGCAAACCCGACATGGCCCGAGCAAACCCGACAGGGCCCGACGGAGCCCAACAGAGCCCGAGGAAACCAGACAGGGCCCGACGGAGCCCGACAGGGCCCGAGCAAACCCGACAGGGCCCGACGGAGCCCGACAAGGCTCGAGCAAACCCGAAAGGGCCCGACGGAGCCTGACAGGGCTCGATGGAGCCCGACAGGGCCCGAGGAAACCCGACAGGGCCTGATTGAGCCCGATAGGGCCCGAGCAAACCCGACAGGGCCTGACGGAGCCTGACAGGGCCCGGGCAAACCCGACAGGGCACGCTGGAGCCCGACAGAGCCCGAGCAAACCCGACAGGGCCCGACAAGGCCCGACAGGGCCCGAGCAAACCTGACACGTCCTGACAAAGCCTGACAGGGCCTGACGGAGCCCGGCAGGGCCCGAGCAAACCCGAAAGAGCCCGACGGAGCCTGACAGGGCTCAGTGGAGTCCGACAGGGCCCGAGCAAACCCGACAGGGCCTGATGGAGCCTGACAGGGCCCGAGCAAACCCGACAGGGCCCGAGCGAATCTGACAGGGCCCGACGGAGCCCGACAGGACGCGGGCAAACCCGACAGGTCCCGAGCAAACCCGACAGGGCCAGACAAGGCCCGACAGGGCCCGAGCAAACCTGACAGGGCCTGACGGAGCCTGACAGGGCTCGAGCAAACCCGATAGGGCCTGACGGAGCCTGACAGGGCCCGAGCAAACCTGACAGGGCCCGAGAGAACCTGACAGGGCCCGACAAGGCCCGACAGGGCGCGAGCAAACCCGACAGGGGCTGACAAGGCCCGACAGGGCCTGACCAAACCCGACAGGACCCGCCAAAGCCTGATAGAGTCCGATGGAGCCCGACAGGGCCCGAGCAAACCCGACAGGGCCCGAGCAAACCTGACAGGGCTCGATGGAGCCCGACAGGGCCCGAGGAAACCCGACAGGGCGCGACGGAGCCTGACAGGGCCCGAGCAAACCCGACAGGGTTCGACGGAGCCCGACAGGGCCCGAGCAAACCCGACAGGGTCCGACGAAGCCTGACAGGGCTTCAGCAAACCCGACAGGGCCCGAGCAAATCCGACAGGGCCCGACGGAGCCCGACAGGGCCCGAGGAAACCAGACAGGGCCCGACAGAGCCCGACAGGGCCCGAGCAAACCCGACAGGGCCCAAGCAAACCCGACAGGGTTCGACAAAGCCTGACAGGGCTTGATGGAGCCCGACAGGGCCCGAGGAAACCCGACAGGGCCCGACGGAGCCTGACAGAGCCCGAGCAAACCCGAAAGGGCCCGACGAAGCCTGACACGGCTCGATGGAGCCCGACAGGGCCCGAGGAAACCCGACAGGGCCTGACGGAGCCCGACAGGGCCCGAGCAAACCCAAAAGGGCCCGACGAAGCCTGACAGGGCTCGATGGAGCCCGACAGGGCCCGAGGAAACCCGACAGGGCCCGACGGAGCCCGATAAGGCCCGAGCAAACCCGACAGGGCCCGATAGAGCCCGACAGGGCTCGAGCAAACCCGACAGTGTCCAACGAAGCCTGACAGGGCTTCAGCAAACCCGACATGGCCCGAGCAAACCCGACAGGGCCCGACGGAGCCCAACAGAGCCCGAGGAAACCAGACAGGGCCCGACGGAGCCCGACAGGGCCCGAGCAAACCCGACAGGGCCCGACGGAGCCCGACAAGGCTCGAGCAAACCCGAAAGGGCCCGACGGAGCCTGACAGGGCTCGATGGAGCCCGACAGGGCCCGAGGAAACCCGACAGGGCCTGATTGAGCCCGATAGGGCCCGAGCAAACCCGACAGGGCCTGACGGAGCCTGACAGGGCCCGGGCAAACCCGACAGGGCACGCTGGAGCCCGACAGAGCCCGAGCAAACCTGACAGGGCCCGACAAGGCCCGACAGGGCCCGAGGAAACCTGACACGTCCTGACAAAGCCTGACAGGGCCTGACGGAGCCCGGCAGGGCCCGAGCAAACCCGAAAGAGCCCGACGGAGCCTGACAGGGCTCAGTGGAGTCCGACAGGGCCCGAGCAAACCCGACAGGGCCTGATGGAGCCTGACAGGGCCCGAGCAAACCCGACAGGGCCCGAGCGAATCTGACAGGGCCCGACGGAGCCCGACAGGACGCGGGCAAACCCGACAGGTCCCGAGCAAACCCGACAGGGCCAGACAAGGCCCGACAGGGCCCGAGCAAACCTGACAGGGCCTGACGGAGCCTGACAGGGCTCGAGCAAACCCGATAGGGCCTGACGGAGCCTGACAGGGCCCGAGCAAACCTGACAGGGCCCGAGAGAACCTGACAGGGCCCGACAAGGCCCGACAGGGCGCGAGCAAACCCGACAGGGGCTGACAAGGCCCGACAGGGCCTGACCAAACCCGACAGGACCCGCCAAAGCCTGATAGAGTCCGATGGAGCCCGACAGGGCCCGAGCAAACCCGACAGGGCCCGAGCAAACCTGACAGGGCTCGATGGAGCCCGACAGGGCCCGAGGAAACCCGACAGGGCGCGACGGAGCCTGACAGGGCCCGAGCAAACCCGACAGGGTTCGACGGAGCCCGACAGGGCCCGAGCAAACCCGACAGGGTCCGACGAAGCCTGACAGGGCTTCAGCAAACCCGACAGGGCCCGAGCAAATCCGACAGGGCCCGACGGAGCCCGACAGGGCCCGAGGAAACCAGACAGGGCCCGACAGAGCCCGACAGGGCCCGAGCAAACCCGACAGGGCCCAAGCAAACCCGACAGGGTTCGACAAAGCCTGACAGGGCTTGATGGAGCCCGACAGGGCCCGAGGAAACCCGACAGGGCCCGACGGAGCCTGACAGAGCCCGAGCAAACCCGAAAGGGCCCGACAAAGCCTGACAGGGCTCGATGGAGCCCGACAGGGCCCGAGCAAACCCGACAGGGCCTGACGGAGCCCGACAGGGCCCGAGCAAACCCGAAAGGGCCCGACAAAGCCTGACAGGGCTCGATGGAGCCCGACAGGGCCCGAGCAAACCCGAAAGGGCCCGACGAAGCCTGACAGGGCTCGATGGAGCCCGACAGGGCCCGAGGAAACCCGACAGGGCCCGACGGAGCCCGAAAGGGCCCGAGCAAACCCGACAGGGCCCGATGGAGCCCGACAGGGCTCGAGCAAACCCGACAGTGTCCAACGAAGTCTGACAGGGCTTAAGCAAACCCGACATGGCCCGAGCAAACCCGACAGGGCCTGACGGAGCCTGACAGGGGCCGGGCAAACCCGACAGGGCACGCTGGAGCCCGACAGAGCCCGAGCAAACCCGACAGGGCCCGACAAGGCCCGACAGGGCCCGAGCAAACCTGACACGTCCTGACAAAGCCTGACAGGGCCCGACGGAGTCTGGCAGGGCCCGAGCAAAACCGAAAGAGCCCGACAAAGCCTGACAGGGCTCAGTGGAGTCCGACAGGGCCCGAGGAAACCCGACAGGGCCCGACGGAACCCGACAGGGCCTGAACAAACCCGACAGGGCCCGAGCAAACCCGACAGGGCCCGACGGAGCCTGACAAGGCCCGAGAAAACCTGACAGGGGTCGACGGAGCCCGACAGGGCCCGAGCACACTTGACAGGGTCCGACGAAGCCTGACAGGCCTTCAGAAAACCTGACAGGGCCCGAGCAAACCGACAGGGCCCAACAGAGCCTGACAGGGCCAGAGGAAACCCGACAGGGCCCGAAGGAGCCCGACAGGGCCTGAGCAAATCTGACAGGGCCCGACGGAGCCTGACAGGGCCCGAGCAAACCCGAAAGGGCCCGACGGAGCCCGATAGGGCCCGAGCAAACCCGACAGGGCCTGATGGAGCCTGACAGGGCCCGGGCAAACTCGACAGGGCACGCTGGAGCCTGACAGAGCCCAAGCAAACCCGACAGGGCCCGACAAGGCCCGACAGGGCCCGGGCAAACCTGACAGGACCTGACAAAGCCTGACAGGGCCCGACGGAGCCTGACAGGGCCTGAGCAAACTTGAAAGAGCCCGACGGAGCCTGACAGGGCTCGATAGAGTCCGACAGGGCCCGAGGAAACCCGACAGGGCCCGACGGAACCCGAGAGGGCCCGACGGAACCCGAGAGGGCCCGAGGGAATCCGACAGGGCCCGACGGAGTCTGACAGGGCCCGAGCAAACCCGACAGGGCCCGACAGAGCCCGACAGGACCCGAGCAAACCCGACAGGGCCCGAGCAAACCCGACAGGGTTCGACAAAGCCTGACAGGGCTCGATGGAGCCCGACAGGGCCCGAGGAAACCCGACAGGGCCTGACAGAGCCTGACAGGGCCCGAGCAAACCCGACAGGGCCCGAGCAAACCTGACAGGGCACGAAGGAGCCCGACAGGGCCCGAGCAAACCCGACAAGGCCCAACGGATCCCGACAGGGCCTAAGAAAACCTGACAGGGCCCGACGGAGCCCGACAGGGCACGAGCAAACCCGACAGGGCCTGACAGAGCCTGACAGGGCCCGAGCAAACCCGACAGGGCCCGAGCGAATCTGAAAGGGCCCGACGGAGCCCGACAGGGCGCGAGCAAACCTGACAGGGGCTGACAATGCCCGACAGGGCCTGAGCAAACCCGACAGGACCCGCCAAAGCCTGATAGGGTCCGATGGAGCCCGACAGGGCCCGAGCAAACCCGACAGGGCCCGACGGAGCCCAACAGAGCCCGAGGAAACCAGACAGGGCCCGACGGAGCCCGAAAGGGCCCGAGCAAACCCGACAGGGCCCGACGGAGCCCGACACGGCTCGAGCAAACCCGAAAGGGCCCGACGGAGCCTGACAGGGCTCGATGGAGCCCGACAGGGCCCGAGGAAACCCGACAGGGCCTGATTGAGCCCGATAGGGCCCGAGCAAACCCGACAGGGCCTGACGGAGCCTGACAGGGCCCGGGCAAACCCGACAGGGCACGCTGGAGCCCGACAGTGCCCGAGCAAACCCGACAGGGCCCGACAAGGCCCGACAGGGCCCGAGCAAACCTGACACGTCCTGACAAAGCCTGACAGGGCCTGACGGAGCCCGGCAGGGCCCGAGCAAACCCGAAAGAGCCCGACGGAGCCTGACAGGGCTCAGTGGAGTCCGACAGGGCCCGAGCAAACCCGACAGGGCCTGATGGAGCCTGACAGGGCCCGAGCAAACCCGACAGGGCCCGAGCGAATCTGACAGGGGCCGACGGAGCCCGACAGGACGCGGGCAAACCCGACAGGTCCCAAGCAAACCCGACAGGGCCAGACAAGGCCCGACAGGGCCCGAGCAAACCTGACAGGGCCTGACGGAGCCCGACAGGGCTCGAGCAAACCCGATAGGGCCTGACGGAGCCTGACAGGGCCCGAGCAAACCTGACAGGGCCCGAGAGAACCTGACAGGGCCCGACGGAGCCCGACAGGGCGCGAGCATACCCGACAGGGGCTGACAAGGCCCGACAGGGCCTGAGCAAACCCGACAGGACCCGCCAAAGCCTGATAGAGTCCGATGGAGCCCGACAGGGCCCGAGCAAACCCGACAGGGCCCGAGCAAACCTGACAGGGCTCGATGGAGCCCGACAGGGCCCGAGGAAACCCGACAGGGCGCGACGGAGCCTGACAGGGCCCGAGCAAACCCGACAGGGTTCGACGGAGCCCGACAGGGCCCGAGCAAACCCGACAGGGTCCGACTAAGCCTGACAGGGCTTCAGCAAACCCGACAGGGCCCGAGCAAATCCGACAGGGCCCGACGGAGCCCGACAGGGCCCGAGGAAACCAGACAGGGCCCGACAGAGCCCGACAGGGCCCGAGCAAACCCGACAGGGCCCAAGCAAACCCGACAGGGTTCGACAAAGCCTGACAGGGCTTGATGGAGCCCGACAGGGCCCGAGGAAACCCGACAGGGCCCGACGGAGCCTGAAAGAGCCCGAGCAAACCCGAAAGGGCCCGACGAAGCCTGACAGGGCTCGATGGAGCCCGACAGGGCCCGAGCAAACCCGAAAGGGCCCGACGAAGCCTGACAGGGCTCGATGGAGCCCGACAGGGCCCGAGGAAACCCGACAGGGCCCGACGGAGCCCGATAAGGCCCGAGCAAACCCGACAGGGCCCGATGGAGCCCGACAGGTCTCGAGCAAACCCGACAGTGTCCAACGAAGCCTGACAGGGCTTAAGCAAACCCGACATGGCCCGAGCAAACCCGACAGGGCCTGACGGAGCCTGACAGGGGCCGGGCAAACCCGACAGGGCACGCTGGAGCCCGACAGAGCCCGAGCAAACCCGACAGGGCCCGACAAGGCCCGACAGGGCCCGAGCAAACCTGACACGTCCTGACAAAGCCTGACAGGGCCCGACGGAGCCCGGCAGGGCCCGAGCAAAACCGAAAGAGCCCGACAAAGCCTGACAGGGCTCAGTGGAGTCCGACAGGGCCCGAGGAAACCCGACAGGGCCCGACGGAACCCGACAGGGCCTGAACAAACCCGACAGGGCCCGAGCAAACCCGACAGGGCCCGACGGAGCCTGACAAGGCCCGAGAAAACCTGACAGGGCTCGACGGAGCCCGACAGGGCCCGAGCACACTTGACAGGGTCCGACGAAGCCTGACAGGCCTTCAGAAAACCCGACAGGGCCCGAGCAAACCGACAGGGCCCAACAGAGCCTGACAGGGCCAGAGGAAACCCGACAGGGCCCGAAGGAGCCCGACAGGGCCTGAGCAAATCCGACAGGGCCCGACGGAGCCCGACAGGGCCCGAGCAAACTCGAAAGGGCCCGACGGAGCCCGATAGGGCCCGAGCAAACCCGACAGGGCCTGATGGAGCCTGACAGGGCCCGGGCAAACTCGACAGGGCACGCTGGAGCCCGACAGAGCCCAAGCAAACCCGACAGGGCCCGACAAGGCCCGACAGGGCCCGAGCAAACCTGACAGGACCTGACAAAGCCTGACAGGGCCCGACGGAGCCTGACAGGGCCTGAGCAAACTTGAAAGAGCCCGACGGAGCCTGACAGGGCTCGATAGAGTCCGACAGGGCCCGAGGAAACCCGAGAGGGCCCGACGGAACCCGAGAGGGCCCGAGGGAATCCGACAGGGCCCGACGTAGCCTGACAGGGCCCGAGCAAACCCGACAGGGCCCGACAGAGCCCGACAGGACCCGAGCAAACCCGACAGGGCCCGAGCAAACCCGACAGGGTTTGACAAAGCCTGACAGGGCTCGATGGAGCCCGACAGGGCCCGAGGAAACCCGACAGGGCCCGATGGAGCCTGACAGGGCCCGAGCAAACCCGACAGGGCCCGAGCAAACCTGACAGGGCACGAAGGAGCCCGACAGGGCCCGAGCAAACCCGACAAGGCCCAACGGATCCCGACAGGGCCTGAGAAAACCTGACAGGGCCCGACGGAGCCCGACAGGGCACGAGCAAACCCGACAGGGCCTGACAGAGCCTGACAGGGCCCGAGCAAACCCGACAGGGCCCGAGCGAATCTGACAGGGCCCGACGGAGCCCGACAGGACGCGGGCAAACCCTACAGGTCCCGAGCAAACCCGACAGGGCCAGACAAGGCCCGACAGGGCCCGAGCAAACCTGACAGGGCCTGACGGAGCCCGACAGGGCTCGAGCAAACCCGATAGGGCCTGACGGAGCCTGACAGGGCCCGAGCAAAACTGACAGGGCCCGAGAGAACCTGACAGGGCCCGACGGAGCCCGACAGGGCGCGAGCAAACCCGACAGGAGCTGACAAGGCCCGACAGGGCCTGAGCAAACCCGACAAGACCCGCCAAAGCCTGATAGAGTCCGATGGAGCCCGACAGGGCCCGAGCAAACCCGACAGGGCCCGAGCAAACCTGACAGGGCTCGATGGAGCCCGACAGGGCCCGAGGAAACCCGACAGGGCGCGACGGAGCCTGACAGGGCCCGAGCAAACCCGACAGGGTTCGACGGAGCCCGACAGGGCCCGAGCAAACCCGACAGGGTCCGACGAAGCCTGACAGGGCTTCAGCAAACCCGACAGGGCCCGAGCAAATCCGACAGGGCCCGACGGAGCCCGACAGGGCCCGAGGAAACCAGACAGGGCCCGACAGAGCCCGACAGGGCCCGAGCAAACCCGACAGGGCCCAAGCAAACCTGACAGGGTTCGACAAAGCCTGACAGGGCTTGATGGAGCCCGACAGGGCCCGAGGAAACCCGACAGGGCCCGACGGAGCCTGACAGAGCCCGAGCAAACCCGAAAGGGCCCGACGAAGCCTGACAGGGCTCGATGGAGCCCGACAGGGCCCGAGGAAACCCGACAGGGCCTGACGGAGCCCGACAGGGCCCGAGCAAACCCGAAAGGGCCCGACGAAGCCTGACAGGGCTCGATGGAGCCCGACAGGGCCCGAGGAAACCCGAAAGGGCCCGACGGAGCCCGATAAGGCCCGAGCAAACCCGACAGGGCCCGATAGAGCCCGACAGGGCTCGAGCAAACCCGACAGTGTCCAACGAAGCCTGACAGGGCTTCAGCAAACCCGACATGGCCCGAGCAAACCCGACAGGGCCCGACGGAGCCCAACAGAGCCCGAGGAAACCAGACAGGGCCCGACGGAGCCTAACAGGGCCCGAGCAAACCCGACAGGGCCCGACGGAGCCCGACAGGGCTCGAGCAAACCCGAAAGGGCCCGACGGAGCCTGACAGGGCTCGATGGAGCCCGACAGGGCCCGAGGAAACCCGACAGGGCCTGATTGAGCCCGATAGGGCCCGAGCAAACCCGACAGGGCCTGACGGAGCCTGACAGGGCCCGGGCAAACCCGACAGGGCACGCTGGAGCCCGACAGAGCCCGAGCAAACCCGACAGGGCCCGACAAGGCCCGACAGGGCCCGAGCAAACCTGACACGTCCTGACAAAGCCTGACAGGGCCTGACGGAGCCCGGCAGGGCCCGAGCAAACCCGAAAGAGCCCGACGGAGCCTGACAGGGCTCAGTGGAGTCCGACAGGGCCCGAGCAAACCCGACAGGGCCTGATGGAGCCTGACAGGGCCCGAGCAAACCCGACAGGGCCCGAGCGAATCTGACAGGGCCCGACGGAGCCCGACAGGACGCGGGCAAACCCGACAGGTCCCGAGCAAACCCGACAGGGCCAGACAAGGCCCGACAGGGCCCGAGCAAACCTGACAGGGCCTGACGGAGCCCGACAGGGCTCGAGCAAACCCGATAGGGCCTGACGGAGCCTGACAGGGCCCGAGCAAACCTGACAGGGCCCGAGAGAACCTGACAGGGCCCGACGGAGCCCGACAGGGCGCGAGCAAACCCGACAGGAGCTGACAAGGCCCGACAGGGCCTGAGCAAACCCGACAAGACCCGCCAAAGCCTGATAGAGTCCGATGGAGCCCGACAGGGCCCGAGCAAACCCGACAGGGCCCGAGCAAACCTGACAGGGCTTGATGGAGCCCGACAGGGCCCGAGGAAACCCGACAGGGCGCGACGGAGCCTGACAGGGCCCGAGCAAACCCGACAGGGTTCGACGGAGCCCGACAGGGCCCGAGCAAACCCGACAGGGTCCGACGAAGCCTGACAGGGCTTCAGCAAACCCGACAGGGCCCGAGCAAATCCGACAGGGCCCGACGGAGCCCGACAGGGCCCGAGGAAACCAGACAGGGCCCGACAGAGCCCGACAGGGCCCGAGCAAACCCGACAGGGCCCAAGCAAACCTGACAGGGTTCGACAAAGCCTGACAGGGCTTGATGGAGCCCGACAGGGCCCGAGGAAACCCGACAGGGCCCGACGGAGCCTGACAGAGCCCGAGCAAACCCGAAAGGGCCCGACGAAGCCTGACACGGCTCGATGGAGCCCGACAGGGCCCGAGGAAACCCGACAGGGCCTGACGGAGCCCGACAGGGCCCGAGCAAACCCGAAAGGGCCCGACGAAGCCTGACAGGGCTCGATGGAGCCCGACAGGGCCCGAGGAAACCCGAAAGGGCCCGACGGAGCCCGATAAGGCCCGAGCAAACCCGACAGGGCCCGATAGAGCCCGACAGGGCTCGAGCAAACCCGACAGTGTCCAACGAAGCCTGACAGGGCTTCAGCAAACCTGACATGGCCCGAGCAAACCCGACAGGGCCCGACGGAGCCCAACAGAGCCCGAGGAAACCAGACAGGGCCCGACGGAGCCCGACAGGGCGCGAGCAAACCCGACAGGAGCTGACAAGGCCCGACAGGGCCTGAGCAAACCCGACAAGACCCGCCAAAGCCTGATAGAGTCCGATGGAGCCCGACAGGGCCCGAGCAAACCCGACAGGGCCCGAGCAAACCTGACAGGGCTTGATGGAGCCCGACAGGGCCCGAGGAAACCCGACAGGGCGCGACGGAGCCTGACAGGGCCCGAGCAAACCCGACAGGGTTCGACGGAGCCCGACAGGGCCCGAGCAAACCCGACAGGGCCCGACGGAGCCCGACAGGGCTCGAGCAAACCCGAAAGGGCCCGACGGAGCCTTACAGGGCTCGATGGAGCCCGACAGGGCCCGAGGAAACCCGACAGGGCCTGATTGAGCCCGATAGGGCCCGAGCAAACCCGACAGGGCCTGACGGAGCCTGACAGGGCCCGGGCAAACCCGACAGGGCACGCTGGAGCCCGACAGTGCCCGAGCAAACCCGACAGGGCCCGACAAGGCCCGACAGGGCCCGAGCAAACCTGACACGTCCTGACAAAGCCTGACAGGGCCTGACGGAGCCCGGCAGGGCCCGAGCAAACCCGAAAGAGCCCGACGGAGCCTGACAGGGCTCAGTGGAGTCCGACAGGGCCCGAGCAAACCCGACAGGGCCTGATGGAGCCTGACAGGGCCCGAGCAAACCCGACAGGGCCCGAGCGAATCTGACAGGGCCCGACGGAGCCCGACAGGACGCGGGCAAACCCGACAGGTCCCGAGCAAACCCGACAGGGCCAGACAAGGCCCGACAGGTCCCGAGCAAACCCGACAGGGCCAGACAAGGCCCGACAGGGCCCGAGCAAACCTGACAGGGCCTGACGGAGCCCGACAGGGCTCGAGCAAACCCGATAGGGCCTGACGGAGCCTGACAGGGCCCGAGCAAACCTGACAGGCCCCGAGAGAACCTGACAGGGCCCGACGGAGCCCGACAGGGCACGAGCAAACCCGACAGGGGCTGACAAGGCCCGACAGGGCCTGAGCAAACCCGACAGGACCCGCCAAAGCCTGATAGAGTCCGATGGAGCCCGACAGGGCCCGAGCAAACCCGACAGGGCCCGAGCAAACCTGACAGGGCTCGATGGAGCCCGACAGGGCCCGAGGAAACCCGACAGGGCGCGACGGAGCCTGACAGGGCCCGAGCAAACCCGACAGGGTTCGACGGAGCCCGACAGGGCCCGAGCAAACCCGACAGGGTCCGACGAAGCCTGACAGGGCTTCAGCAAACCCGACAGGGCCCGAGCAAATCCGACAGGGCCCGACGGAGCCCGACAGGGCCCGAGGAAACCAGACAGGGCCCGACAGAGCCCGACAGGGCCCGAGCAAACCCGACAGGGCCCAAGCAAACCCGACAGGGTTCGACAAAGCCTGACAGGGCTTGATGGAGCCCGACAGGGCCCGAGGAAACCCGACAGGGCCCGACGGAGCCTGACAGAGCCCGAGCAAACCCGAAAGGGCCCGACGAAGCCTGACAGTGCTCGATGGAGCCCGACAGGGCCCGAGGAAACCCGACAGGGCCTGACGGAGCCCGACAGGGCCCGAGCAAACCCGAAAGGGCCCGACAAAGCCTGACAGGGCTCGATGGAGCCCGACAAGGCCCGAGGAAACCCGACAGGGCCCGACGGAGCCCGATAAGGCCCGAGCAAACCCGACAGGGCCCGATGGAGCCCGACAGGGCTCGAGCAAACCCGACAGTGTCCAACAAAGCCTGACAGGGCTTAAGCAAACCCGACATGGCCCGAGCAAACCCGACAGGGCCCGACGGAGCCCGACAGGGCTCGAGCAAACCCGAAAGGGCCCGACGGAGCCTTACAGGGCTCGATGGAGCCCGACAGGGCCCGAGGAAACCCGACAGGGCCTGATTGAGCCCGATAGGGCCCGAGCAAACCCGACAGGGCCTGACGGAGCCTGACAGGGCCCGGGCAAACCCGACAGGGCACGCTGGAGCCCGACAGTGCCCGAGCAAACCCGACAGGGCCCGACAAGGCCCGACAGGGCCCGAGCAAACCTGACACGTCCTGACAAAGCCTGACAGGGCCTGACGGAGCCCGGCAGGGCCCGAGCAAACCCGAAAGAGCCCGACGGAGCCTGACAGGGCTCAGTGGAGTCCGACAGGGCCCGAGCAAACCCGACAGGGCCTGATGGAGCCTGACAGGGCCCGAGCAAACCCGACAGGGCCCGAGCGAATCTGACAGGGCCCGACGGAGCCCGACAGGACGCGGGCAAACCCGACAGGTCCCGAGCAAACCCGACAGGGCCAGACAAGGCCCGACAGGTCCCGAGCAAACCCGACAGGGCCAGACAAGGCCCGACAGGGCCCGAGCAAACCTGACAGGGCCTGACGGAGCCCGACAGGGCTCGAGCAAACCCGATAGGGCCTGACGGAGCCTGACAGGGCCCGAGCAAACCTGACAGGCCCCGAGAGAACCTGACAGGGCCCGACGGAGCCCGACAGGGCACGAGCAAACCCGACAGGGGCTGACAAGGCCCGACAGGGCCTGAGCAAACCCGACAGGACCCGCCAAAGCCTGATAGAGTCCGATGGAGCCCGACAGGGCCCGAGCAAACCCGACAGGGCCCGAGCAAACCTGACAGGGCTCGATGGAGCCCGACAGGGCCCGAGGAAACCCGACAGGGCGCGACGGAGCCTGACAGGGCCCGAGCAAACCCGACAGGGTTCGACGGAGCCCGACAGGGCCCGAGCAAACCCGACAGGGTCCGACGAAGCCTGACAGGGCTTCAGCAAACCCGACAGGGCCCGAGCAAATCCGACAGGGCCCGACGGAGCCCGACAGGGCCCGAGGAAACCAGACAGGGCCCGACAGAGCCCGACAGGGCCCGAGCAAACCCGACAGGGCCCAAGCAAACCCGACAGGGTTCGACAAAGCCTGACAGGGCTTGATGGAGCCCGACAGGGCCCGAGGAAACCCGACAGGGCCCGACGGAGCCTGACAGAGCCCGAGCAAACCCGAAAGGGCCCGACGAAGCCTGACAGTGCTCGATGGAGCCCGACAGGGCCCGAGGAAACCCGACAGGGCCTGACGGAGCCCGACAGGGCCCGAGCAAACCCGAAAGGGCCCGACAAAGCCTGACAGGGCTCGATGGAGCCCGACAAGGCCCGAGGAAACCCGACAGGGCCCGACGGAGCCCGATAAGGCCCGAGCAAACCCGACAGGGCCCGATGGAGCCCGACAGGGCTCGAGCAAACCCGACAGTGTCCAACAAAGCCTGACAGGGCTTAAGCAAACCCGACATGGCCCGAGCAAACCCGACAGGGCCTGACGGAGCCTGACAGGGGCCGGGCAAACCCGACAGGGCACGCTGGAGCCCGACAGAGCCCGAGCAAACCCGACAGGGCCCGACAAGGCCCGACAGGGCCCGAGCAAACCTGACACGTCCTGACAAAGCCTGACAGGGCCCGACGGAGCCCGGCAGGGCCCGAGCAAAACCGAAAGAGCCCGACAAAGCCTGACAGGGCTCGACGGAGCCTGACAGGGCCTGAGCAAACTTGAAAGAGCCCGACGGAGCCTGACAGGGCTCGATAGAGTCCGTCAGGCCCTGTCGGGTTTGCTCGGGCCCTATCAGGCTCCGTCGAGCCCTGTCGGGTTTGCTCGGGCCCTGTCGGGTTTGCTGAAGCCCTGTCAGGCTTCGTCGGACCCAGTCGGGTTTGCTCGGGCCCTGTCAGGCTCCGTCGGGCCCTGTCGGGTTTGCTCGGGCCCTGTCGGGCTCCGTCGAACCCTGTCGGGTTTGCTCGTGCCCTGTCGGGCTCCGTCGGGCCCTGTCAGGTTTGCTCAGGCCCTGTCGGGATCCGTTGGGCCTTGTCGGGTTTGCTCGGGCCCTGTCGGGCTCCTTCGTGCCCTGTCAGGTTTGCTCGGGCCCTGTCGGGTTTGCTCGGGCCCTGTCGGGCTCCATCGAGCCCTGTCAGGCTTTGTCGAACCCTGTCGGGTTTGCTCGGGCCCTGTCGGGTTTGCTCGGGCCCTGTCGGGCTCCATCGAGCCCTGTCAGGCTTTGTCGAACCCTGTCGGGTTTGCTCGGGCCCTGTCGGGTTTGCTCGGGCCCTGTCAGGCCTTGTCGGGCCCTGTCGGGTTTGCTCGGGACCTGTCGGGTTTGCTCGGGCCCTGTCAGGCTTTGTCAAGCCCTGTCGGGTTTGCTAGGGCCCTGTCGGGCTCCGTCGGGCCCTTTCTGGTTTCCTCAGGCCCTGTCGGGCTCCGTCGGGCCCTGTCGGGTTTGCTCAGGCCCTGTCGGGTTTGCTCGGGCCCTGTCAGGCTCCGTCGGGCCCTGTCTGGTTTCCTCAGGCCCTGTCGGGCTCCGTCGAGCCCTGTCGGGTTTGCTCGGGCCCTGTCAGGCTCCGTCGCGCCCTGTCGGGTTTCCTAGGGCCCTGTCGGGCTCCATCGAGCCCTGTCGGGTTTGCTCGGGCCCTGTCGGGCTCCATCGGACCCCGTCAGGCTTTGTCGGGTCCTGTCGGGTTTGCTCGCGCCCTGTCGGGCCTTGTCAGGCCCTGTCAGGTTTGCTCGGGCCCTGTCGGGTTTGCCCGCGTCCTGTGGGGCTCCGTCGGGCCCTGTCAGATTCGCTCGGGCCCTGTCGGGTTTGCTCGGGCCCTGTCAGGCTCCGTCAGGCCCTGTCGGGTTTGCTCGGGCCCTGTCAGGCTCCGTCGGGCCCTGTCAGGTTTGCTCAGGCCCTGTCGGGATCCGTTGGGCCCTGTCGGGTTTGCTCGGGCACTGTCGGGCTCCGTCGGGCCCTGTCAGGCTTTGTCGAACCCTGTCGGGTTTGCTCAGGCCCTGTCGGGTTTGCTCGGGCCCTGTCGGGCTCTGTCGGGCCCTGTCTGGTTTCCTCGGGCCCTGTCGGGCTCCGTCGGGCCCTGTCAGGTTTGCTCGGGCCCTGTCGGGTTTGCTGAAGCCCTGTCAGGCTTCGTCGGACCCTGTCGGGTTTGCTCGCCCCTGTCGGGCTCCGTCGAACCCTGTCGGGTTTGCTCGGGCCCTGTCAGGCTCCGTCAGGCCCTATCGGGTTTCCTCGGGCCCTGTCGGGCTCCATCGAGCCCTGTCAGGTTTGCTCTGGCCCTGTCGGGCCTTGTCTAGGCCCTGTCGGGTTTGCTCGGGCCCTGTCGGGTTTGCTCAGGCCCTGTCGGGTTCCGTCGGGCCCTGTCGGGTTTCCTCGGGCCCTGTCGGACTCCACTGAGCCCTGTCAGGCTCCGTCGGGCTCTTTCAGGTTTGCTCGGGCCCTGGCGGGCTCCATCAAGCCCTGTCAGGCTTTGTCGAACCCTGTCGGGTTTGCTCAGGCCCTGTCGGGTTTGCTCGGGCCCTGTCGGGCTCTGTCGGGCCCTGTCTGGTTTCCTCGGGCCCTGTCGGGCACCGTCGGGCCCTGTCGGGTTTGCTCGGGCCCTGTCGGGCCTTGTCGGGCCCTGTCGGGTTTGCTCGGGCTCTGTCGGGCTCCAGCGTGCGCTGTCGGATTTGCCTGGGCCCTGTCAGGCTCCGTCAGGCCCTGTCGGGTTTGCTCGGGCCCTATCGGGTTCAATCAGGCCCTATCGGGTTTCCTCGGGCCCTGTCGGGCTCCATCGAGCCCTGTCAGGCTTCGGCGGGCCCTTTCGGGTTTGCTCGGGCTCTGTCGGGCTCCGTCGGGCCCTGTCGGGTTTGCTCGGGCCCTGTCGGGCTCCGTCGGGCCCTGTCTGGTTTCCTCGGGCTCTGTCGGGCTCCGTCGGGCCCTGTCGGGTTTGCTCGGGCCATGTCGGGTTTGCTGAAGCCCTGTCAGGCTTCGTCGGACCCTGTCGGGTTTGCTCGAGCCCTGTCGGGCTCCATCGGGTCCTGTCGGGTTTGCTCGAGCCCTGTCAGGCTCCGTCGGGCCCTGTCGGGTTTCCTCGGGCCCTGTCGGGCTCCATCGAGCCCTGTCAGGCTTCGTCGCGCCCTTTCGGGTTTCCTCGGGCCCTGTCGGGCTCCGTCAGGCCCTGTCGGGTTTCCTCGGGCCCTGTCGGGCTCCGTCGAGCCCCGTCGGGTTTGCTCGGGCTCTGTCAGGCTCCGTCGGGCCCTGTCGGGTTTCCTCGGGCCCTGTCGGGCTCCATCAAGCCCTGTCAGGCTTTGTCGAACCCTGTCGGGTTTGCTCAGGCCCTGTCGGGTTTGCTCGGGCCCTGTCGGGCTCTGTCGGGCCCTGTCTGGTTTCCTCGGGCCCTGTCGGGCACCGTCGGGCCCTGTCGGGTTTGCTCGGGCCCTGTCGGGTTTGCTGAAGCCCTGTCAGGCTTCGTCGGACCCTGTCGGGTTTGCTCGGGCCCTGTCAGGCTCCGTCGGGCCCTGTCGGGTTTGCTCGGGCCCTGTCGGGCTCCGTCGAACCCTGTCGGGTTTGCTCGTGCCCTGTCGGGCTCTGTCGGGCCCTGACAGGTTTGCTCAGGCCCTGTCGGGATCCGTTGGGCCTTGTCGGGTTTGCTCGGGCCCTGTCGGGCTCCTTCGTGCCCTGTCAGGTTTGCTCGGGCCCTGTCGGGTTTGCTCGGGCCCTGTCGGGCTCCATCGAGCCCTGTCAGGCTTTGTCGAACCCTGTCGGGTTTGCTCGGGCCCTGTCGGGTTTGCTCGGGCCCTGTCAGGCCTTGTCGGGCCCTGTCGGGTTTGCTCGGGACCTGTCGGGTTTGCTCGGGCCCTGTCAGGCTTTGTCAAGCCCTGTCGGGTTTGCTAGGGCCCTGTCGGGCTCCGTCGGGCTTTTTCTGGTTTCCTCAGGCCCTGTCGGGCTCCGTCGGGCCCTGTCGGGTTTGCTCAGGCCCTGTCGGGTTTGCTAGGGCCCTGTCGGGCTCCGTCGGGCCCTGTCTGGTTTCCTCAGGCCCTGTCGGGCTCCGTCGAGCCCTGTCGGGTTTGCTCGGGCCCTGTCAGGCTCCGTCGCGCCCTGTCGGGTTTCCTAGGGCCCTGTCGGGCTCCATCGAGCCCTGTCGGGTTTGCTCGGGCCCTGTCGGGCTCCATCGGACCCCGTCAGGCTTTGTCGGGTCCTGTCGGGTTTGCTCGCGCCCTGTCGGGCCTTGTCAGGCCCTGTCGGGTTTGCTCGGGCCCTGTCGGGTTTGCCCGCGTCCTGTGGGGCTCCGTCGGGCCCTGTCAGATTCGCTCGGGCCCTGTCGGGTTTGCTCGGGCCCTGTCAGGCTCCGTCAGGCCCTGTCGGGTTTGCTCGGGCCCTGTCAGGCTCCGTCGGGCCCTGTCAGGTTTGCTCAGGCCCTGTCGGGATCCGTTGGGCCCTGTCGGGTTTGCTCGGGCACTGTCGGGCTCCGTCAGGCCCTGTCAGGCTTTCTCGAACCCTGTCGGGTTTGCTCAGGCCCTGTCGGGTTTGCTCGGGCCCTGTCGGGCTCTGTCAGGCCCTGTCTGGTTTCCTCGGGCCCTGTCGGGCTCCGTCGGGCCCTGTCGGGTTTGCTCGGGCCCTGTCGGGTTTGCTGAAGCCCTGTCAGGCTTCGTCGGACCCTGTCGGGTTTGCTCGGGCCCTGTCGGGCTCCGTCGAACCCTGTCGGGTTTGCTCGGGCCCTGTCAGGCTCCGTCAGGCCCTATCGGGTTTCCTCGGGCCCTGTCGGGCTCCATCGAGCCCTGTCAGGTTTGCTCTGGCCCTGTCGGGCCTTGTCTAGGCCCTGTCGGGTTTGCTCGGGCCCTGTCGGGTTTGCTCAGGCCCTGTCGGGTTCCGTCGGGCCCTGTCGGGTTTCCTCGGGCCCTGTCGGACTCCACTGAGCCCTGTCAGGCTCCGTCGGGCTCTTTCAGGTTTGCTCGGGCCCTGGCGGGCTCCGTCGGGCCCTGTCAGGCTTTGTCAGGACGTGTCAGGTTTGCTCGGGCCCTGTCGGGCCTTGTCGGGCCCTGTCGGGTTTGCTCGAGCTCTGTCGGGCTCCAGCGTGCGCTGTCGGGTTTGCCTGGGCCCTGTCAGGCTCCGTCAGGCCCTGTCGGGTTTGCTCGGGCCCTATCGGGTTCAATCAGGCCCTGTCAGATTTCCTCCGGCCCTGTCTGGCTCCATCGAGCTCTGTCAGGCTCCGTCGGGCCCTGTCGGGTTTGCTCGGGCCCTGTCGGGCTCCGTCGGGCCCTGTCGGGTTTGCTCGGGCCCTGTCGGGCTCCGTCGGGCCCTGTCTGGTTTCCTCGGGCTCTGTCGGTCTCCGTCGGGCCCTGTCAGGTTTGCTCGGGCCATGTCGGGTTTGCTGAAGCCCTGTCAGGCTTCGTCGGACCCTGTCGGGTTTGCTCGAGCCCTGTCGGGCTCCATCGGGCCCTGTCGGGTTTGCTCGGGCCCTATCGGGCTCCGTCGGGCCCTGTCGGGTTTTCTCGGGCCCTGTCGGGCTCCATCGAGCCCTGTCAGGCTTCGTCGGGCCCTTTCGGGTTTGCTCGGGCCCTGTCGGGCTCCGTCAGGCCCTGTCGGGTTTGCTCGGGCCCTATCGGGCTCCGTCGAGCCCTGTCGGGTTTGCTCGGGCTCTGTCAGGCTCCGTCGGGCCCTGTCGGGCTCCATCAAGCCCTGTCAGGCTTTGTCGAACCCTGTCGGGTTGCTCGGTCCCTGTCGGGTTTGCTCGGGCCCTGTCGGGCTCTGTCAGGCCCTGTCTGGTTTCCTCGGGCCCTGTCGGGCTCCGTCTGGCCCTGTCGCGTTTGCTCGGGCCCTGTCGGGTTTGCTGAAGCCCTGTCAGGCTTCGTCGGACCCTGTCGGGTTCACTCGGGCCCTGTCGGGCTCCGTCGAACCCTGTCGGGTTTGCTCGGGCCCTGTCGGGTTTGCTGAAGCCCTGTCAGGCTTCGTCAAACCCTGTCGGGTTTACTCGGGCCCGGTCGGGCTCCGTCGAACCCTGTCGGGTTTGCTCGGGCCCTGTCAGGCTCCGTCGCGCCCTGTCGGGTTTCCTCGGGCCCTGTCGGGCTCCATCGAGCCCTGTCAGGCTTCGTCACACCCTTTCGGGTTTGCTCGGGCCCTGTCAGGCTCCGTCGGGCTCTTTCGGGTTTGCTCAGGCCCTGTCGGGCTCCGTCGGGCCCTGTCAGGCTTCGTCAGGTCCTGTCAGGTTTGCTCAGGCCCTGTCGGGCCTTGTCGGGCCCTGTCGGGTTTGCCCGGGCCCTGTCAGGCTCCATCAGGCCCTGTCGGGTTTGCTCGGGCCCTATCGGGCTCCGTGGGGCCCTGTCGGGTTTCCTCGGGCCCTGTCGGGCTCCATCGAGCCCTGTCAGGCTCCATCGGGCTCTTTTGGGTTTGCTCAAGCCCTGTCAGGCTCCGTCGGGCCCTGTCAGGCTTTGTCAGGTCGTGTCAGGTTTGCTCGGGCTCCATCGGGCCTTGTCGAGCCCTGTCGGGTTTGCTCGGGCTCTGTCGGGCTCCAGCGTGCCCTGTCGGGTTTGCACGGGCCCTGTCGGGCTCCGTCAGGCCCTGTCGGGTTTGCTCGGGCCCTATCGGGCTCCGTGGGGCCCTGTCGGGTTTCCTCGGGCCCTGTCGGGCTCCATCGAGCCCTGTCAGGCTCCGTCGGGCCCTTTCGGGTTTGCTCGGGCCCTGTCGGGCTCCGTCGGGCCCTGTCGGATTTGCTCAGGCCCTGTCGGGTTTGTTCGAGCCGTGTCGGGCTGCATCGGGCCCTGTCGGGTTTGCTCGGGCCCTATCGGGCTCCGTCGGGCCCTGTCGGGTTTCCTCGGGCCCTGTCGGGCTCCATCGAGCCCTGTCAGGCTTCGTTGGGCCCTTTCAGGTTTGCTCGGGCCCTGTCGGGCTCCGTCAGGCCCTGTCGGGTTTGCTCGGGCCCTATCGGTCTCCGTCGGGCCCTGTCGGGTTTCCTTGGGCCCTGTCGGGCTCCATCGAGCCCTGTCAGGCTTTGTCGGGTCCTGTCGGGTTTGCTCAGGCCCTGTCGGGCCTTGTCTGGCCCTGTCAGGTTTGCTCGGGCCCTGTCGGGTTTGCCCACGTCCTGTCGGGCTCCGTCGGGCCCTGTCAGATTCGCTCGGGCCCTGTCGGGTTTGCTCGGGCCCTGTCAGGCTACGTTAGGCTCTGTCGAGTTAGCTCGTGCCCTGTCGGGCTCCGTCGGGCCCTGTCAGGTTTGCTTGGGCCCTGTCGGGATCCGTTGGGCCCTGTCGGGCTTGCTCGGGCCCTGTCAGGCTCCGTCAGGCCCTGTCTGGTTTGCTCGTGCCCTGTCGGGCTCCGTCGGGCCCTGTCAGGTTTGCTTGGGCACTGTCGGGCTCCGTCGGGCCCTGTCGGGTTTCCTTCGGCCCTGTCGGGCTCCATCGAGCCCTGTCAGGCTTTGTCGAACCCTGTCGGGTTTGCTCAGGCTCTGTCGGGTTTGCTAGGGCCCTGTCGGGCTCTGTCGGGCCCTGTCGGGTTTCCTCGGGCCCTGTCGGTCTCCGTTGGGCCCTGTCGGTTTGCTCGGGCCTTGTCAGGCTCCGTCGGGCCCTGTCGGGTTTCCTCGGGCCCTGTCGGACTCCACTGAGCCCTGTCAGGCTCCGTCGGGCTCTTTCAGGTTTGCTCGGGCCCTGGCGGGCTCCGTCGGGCCCTGTCAGGCTTTGTCAGGACGTGTCAGGTTTGTTCGGGCCCTGTCGGGCCTTGTCGGGCCCTGTCGGGTTTGCTCGAGCTCCGTCGGGCTCCAGCGTGCCCTGTCGGGTTTGCCCGGGCCCTGTCAGGCTCCGTCAGGCCCTGTCGGGTTTGCTCGGGCCCTATCGGGCTCAATCAGGCCCTATCGGGTTTCCTCGGGCCCTGTCGGGCTCCATCGAGCCCTGTCAGGCTTCGTCGGGCCCTTTCGGGTTTGCTCGGGCCCTGTCGGGCTCCGTCGGGCCCTGTCGGGTTTGCTCGGGCCCTGTCGGGCTCAATCAGGCCCTATCGGGTTTCCTCGGGCCCTGTCGGGCTCCATCGAGCCCTGTCAGGCTTCGTCGGGCCCTTTCGGGTTTGCTCGGGCCCTGTCGGGCTCCATCGGGCCCTGTCGGGTTTGCTCGGGCCCTGTCGGGCTCCGTCGGGCCCTGTCTGGTTTCCTCGGGCTCTGTTGGGCTCCGTCGGGCCCTGTCGGGTTTGCTCGGGCCATGTCGGGTTTGCTGAAGCCCTGTCAGGCTTCGTCGGACCCTGTCGGGATTGCTCGAGCCCTGTCGGGCTCCATCGGGTCCTGTCGGGTTTGCTCGAGCCCTGTCAGGCTCCGTCGGGCCCTGTCGGGTTTCCTCGGGCCCTGTTGGGCTCCATCGAGCCCTGTCAGGCTTCGTCGGGCCCTTTCGGGTTTCCTCGGGCCCTGTCGGGCTCCGTCAGGCCCTGTCGGGTTTGCTCGGGCCCTATCGGGCTCCGTCGAGCCCTGTCGGGTTTGCTCGGGCTCTGTCAGGCTCCGTCGGGCCCTGTCTGGTTTCCTCGGGCCCTGTCGGGCACCGTCGGGCCCTGTCGGGTTTGCTCGGGCCCTGTCGGGTTTGCTGAAGCCCTGTCAGGCTTCGTCGGACCCTGTCGGGTTTGCTCGGGCCCTGTCAGGCTCCGTCGGGCCCTGTCGGGTTTGCTCGGGCCCTGTCGGGCTCCGTCGAACCCTGTCGGGTTTGCTCGTGCCCTGTCGGGCTCCGTCGGGCCCTGTCAGGTTTGCTCAGGCCCTGTCGGGATCCGTTGGGCCTTGTCGGGTTTGCTCGGGCCCTGTCGGGCTCCTTCGTGCCCTGTCAGGTTTGCTCCGGCCCTGTCGGGTTTGCTCAGGCCCTGTCGGGCTCCATCGAGCCCTGTCAGGCTTTGTTGAACCCTGTCGGGTTTGCTCGGGCCCTGTCGGGTTTGCTCGGGCCCTGTCGGGCTCCATCGAGCCCTGTCAGGCTTTGTCGAAGCCTGTCGGGTTTGCTCGGGCCCTGTCGGGTTTGCTCGGGCCCTGTCAGGCTCCGTCAGGCCCTGTCTGGTTTGCTCGTGCCCTGTCGGGCTCCGTCGGGCCCTGTCAGGTTTGCTTGGGCACTGTCGGGCTCCGTCGGGCCCTGTCAGGTTTCCTTGGGCCCTGTCGGGCTCCATCGAGCCCTGTCAGGCTTTGTCGAACCCTGTCGGGTTTGCTCAGGCCCTGTCGGGTTTGCTAGGGCCCTGTCGGGCTCTGTCGGGCCCTGTCGGGTTTCCTCGGGCCCTGTCGGGCTCCGTTGGGCCCTGTCGGTTTGCTCGGGCCTTGTCAGGCTCCGTCGGGCCCTGTCGGGTTTCCTCGGGCCCTGTCGGACTCCACTGAGCCCTGTCTGGCTCCGTCGGGCTCTTTCGGGTTTGCTCGGGCCCTGGCGGGCTCCGTCGGGCCCTGTCAGGCTTTGTCAGGACGTGTCAGGTTTGTTCGGGCCCTGTCGGGCCTTGTCGGGCCCTGTCGGGTTTGCCCGGGCCCTGTCAGGCTCCGTCAGGCCCTGTCGGGTTTGCTCGGGCCCTATCGGGCTCAATCAGGCCCTATCGGGTTTCCTCGGGCCCTGTCGGGCTCCATCGAGCCCTGTCAGGCTTCGTCGGGCCCTTTCGGGTTTGCTCGGGCCCTGTCGGGCTCCGTCGGGCCCTGTCGGGTTTGCTCGGGCCCTGTCGGGCTCAATCAGGCCCTATCGGGTTTCCTCGGGCCCTGTCGGGCTCCATCGAGCCCTGTCAGGCTTCGTCGGGCCCTTTCGGGTTTGCTCGGGCCCTGTCGGGCTCCGTCGGGCCCTGTCGGGTTTGCTCGGGCCCTGTCGGGCTCCATCGGGCCCTGTCTGGTTTCCTCGGGCTCTGTCGGGCTCCGTCGGGCCCTGTCGGGTTTGCTCGGGCCATGTCGGGTTTGCTGAAGCCCTGTCAGGCTTCGTTGGACCCTGTCGGGATTGCTCGAGCCCTGTCGGGCTCCATCGGGTCCTGTCGGGTTTGCTCGAGCCCTGTCAGGCTCCGTCGGGCCCTGTCGGGTTTCCTCGGGCCCTGTTGGGCTCCATCGAGCCCTGTCAGGCTTCGTCGGGCCCTTTCGGGTTTCCTCGGGCCCTGTCGGGCTCCGTCAGGCCCTGTCGGGTTTGCTCGGGCCCTATCGGGCTCCGTCGAGCCCTGTCGGGTTTGCTCGGGCTCTGTCAGGCTCCGTCGGGCCCTGTCTGGTTTCCTCGGGCCCTGTCGGGCACCGTCGGGCCCTGTCGGGTTTGCTCGGGCCCTGTCGGGTTTGCTGAAGCCCTGTCAGGCTTCGTCGGACCCTGTCGGGTTTGCTCGGGCCCTGTCGGGCTCCGTCGGGCCCTGTCGGGTTTGCTCGTGCCCTGTCGGGCTCCGTCGGGCCCTGTCGGGTTTGCTCGTGCCCTGTCGGGCTCCGTCGGGCCCTGTCAGGTTTGCTCAGGCCCTGTCGGGATCCGTTGGGCCTTGTCGGGTTTGCTCGGTCCCTGTCGGGCTCCTTCGTGCCCTGTCAGGTTTGCTCGGGCCCTGTCGGGTTTGCTCAGGCCCTGTCGGGCTCCATCGAGCCCTGTCAGGCTTTGTTGAACCCTGTCGGGTTTGCTCGGGCCCTGTCGGGTTTGCTCGGGCCCTGTCGGGCTCCATCGAGCCCTGTCAGGCTTTGTCGAAGCCTGTCGGGTTTGCTCGGGCCCTGTCGGGTTTGCTCGGGCCCTGTCAGGCTACGTTAGGCTCTGTCGAGTTAGCTCGTGCCCTGTCGGGCTCCGTCGGGCCCTGTCAGGTTTGCTTGGGCCCTGTCGGGATCCGTTGGGCCCTGTCGGGCTTGCTCGGGCCCTGTCAGGCTCCGTCAGGCCCTGTCTGGTTTGCTCGTGCCCTGTCGGGCTCCGTCGGGCCCTGTCAGGTTTGCTTGGGCACTGTCGGGCTCCGTCGGGCCCTGTCGGGTTTCCTTGGGCCCTGTCGGGCTCCATCGAGCCCTGTCAGGCTTTGTCGAACCCTGTCGGGTTTGCTCAGGCCCTGTCGGGTTTGCTAGGGCCCTGTCGGGCTCTGTCGGGCCCTGTCGGGTTTCCTCGGGCCCTGTCGGGCTCCGTTGGGCCCTGTCGGTTTGCTCGGGCCTTGTCAGGCTCCGTCGGGCCCTGTCGGGTTTCCTCGGGCCCTGTCGGACTCCACTGAGCCCTGTCAGGCTCCGTCGGGCTCTTTCGGGTTTGCTCGGGCCCTGGCGGGCTCCGTCGGGCCCTGTCAGGCTTTGTCAGGACGTGTCAGGTTTGTTCGGGCCCTGTCGGGCCTTGTCGGGCCCTGTCGGGTTTGCTCGGGCTCCGTCGGGCTCCAGCGTGCCCTGTCGGGTTTGCCCGGGCCCTGTCAGGCTCCGTCAGGCCCTGTCGGGTTTGCTCGGGCCCTATCGGGCTTAATCAGGCCCTATCGGGTTTCCTCGGGCCCTGTCGGGCTCCATCGAGCCCTGTCAGGCTTCGTCGGGCCCTTTCGGGTTTGCTCGGGCCCTGTCGGGCTCCGTCGGGCCCTGTCGGGTTTGCTCGGGCCCTGTCGGGCTCAATCAGGCCCTATCGGGTTTCCTCGGGCCCTGTCGGGCTCCATCGAGCCCTGTCAGGCTTCGTCGGGCCCTTTCGGGTTTGCTCGGGCCCTGTCGGGCTCCGTCGGGCCCTGTCGGGTTTGCTCGGGCCCTGTCGGGCTCAATCAGGCCCTATCGGGTTTCCTCGGGCCCTGTCGGGCTCCATCGAGCCCTGTCAGGCTTCGTCGGGCCCTTTCGGGTTTGCTCGGGCCCTGTCGGGCTCCGTCGGGCCCTGTCGGGTTTGCTCGGGCCCTGTCGGGCTCCGTCGGGCCCTGTCTGGTTTCCTCGGGCTCTGTCGGGCTCCGTCGGGCCCTGTCGGGTTTGCTCGGGCCATGTCGGGTTTGCTGAAGCCCTGTCAGGCTTCGTCGGACCCTGTCGGGTTTGCTCGAGCCCTGTCGGGCTCCATCGGGTCCTGTCGGGTTTGCTCGAGCCCTGTCAGGCTCCGTCGGGCCCTGTCGGGTTTCCTCGGGCCCTGTTGGGCTCCATCGAGCCCTGTCAGGCTTCGTCGGGCCCTTTCGGGTTTCCTCGGGCCCTGTCGGGCTCCGTCAGGCCCTGTCGGGTTTGCTCGGGCCCTGTCGGGTTTGCTCAGGCCCTGTCGGGCTCCATCGAGCCCTGTCAGGCTTTGTTGAACCCTGTCGGGTTTGCTCGGGCCCTGTCGGGTTTGCTCAGGCCCTGTCGGGCTCCATCGAGCCCTGTCAGGCTTTGTTGAACCCTGTCGGGTTTGCTCGGGCCCTGTCGGGTTTGCTCGGGCCCTGTCGGGCTCCATCGAGCCCTGTCAGGCTTTGTCGAAGCCTGTCGGGTTTGCTCGGGCCCTGTCGGGTTTGCTCGGGCCCTGTCAGGCTACGTTAGGCTCTGTCGAGTTAGCTCGTGCCCTGTCGGGCTCCGTCGGGCCCTGTCAGGTTTGCTTGGGCCCTGTCGGGATCCGTTGGGCCCTGTCGGGCTTGCTCGGGCCCTGTCAGGCTCCGTCAGGCCCTGTCTGGTTTGCTCGTGCCCTGTCAGGCTCCGTCGGGCCCTGTCAGGTTTGCTTGGGCACTGTCGGGCTCCGTCGGGCCCTGTCGGGTTTCCTTGGGCCCTGTCGGGCTCCATCGAGCCCTGTCAGGCTTTGTCGAACCCTGTCGGGTTTGCTCGGGCCCTGTCGGGTTTGCTAGGGCCCTGTCGGGCTCTGTCGGGCCCTTTCGGGTTTCCTCGGGCCCTGTCGGGCTCCGTTGGGCCCTGTCGGTTTGCTCGGGCCTTGTCAGGCTCCGTCGGGCCCTGTCGGGTTTCCTCGGGCCCTGTCGGACTCCACTGAGCCCTGTCAGGCTCCGTTGGGCTCTTTCGGGTTTGCTTGGGCCCTGGCGGGCTCCGTCGGGCCCTGTCAGGCTTTGTCAGGACGTGTCAGGTTTGTTCGGGCCCTGTCGGGCCTTGTCGGGCCCTGTCGGGTTTGCTCGGGCTCCGTCGGGCTCCAGCGTGCCCTGTCGGGTTTGCCCGGGCCCTGTCAGGCTCCGTCAGGCTCTGTCGGGTTTGCTCGGGCCCTATCGGGCTCAATCAGGCCCTATCGGGTTTCCTCGGGCCCTGTCGGGCTCCATCGAGCCCTGTCAGGCTTCGTCGGGCCCTTTCGGGTTTGCTCGGGCCCTGTCGGGCTCCGTCGGGCCCTGTCGGGTTTGCTCGGGCCCTGTCGGGCTCAATCAGGCCCTATCGGGTTTCCTCGGGCCCTGTCGGGCTCCATCGAGCCCTGTCAGGCTTCGTCGGGCCCTTTCGGGTTTGCTCGGGCCCTGTCGGGCTCCGTCGGGCCCTGTCGGGTTTGCTCGGGCCCTGTCGGGCTCAATCAGGCCCTATCGGGTTTCCTCGGGCCCTGTCGGGCTCCATCGAGCCCTGTCAGGCTTCGTCGGGCCCTTTCGGGTTTGCTCGGGCCCTGTCGGGCTCCGTCGGGCCCTGTCGGGTTTGCTCGGGCCCTGTCGGGCTCCGTCGGGCCCTGTCTGGTTTCCTCGGGCTCTGTCGGGCTCCGTCGGGCCCTGTCGGGTTTGCTCGGGCCATGTCGGGTTTGCTGAAGCCCTGTCAGGCTTCGTCGGACCCTGTCGGGTTTGCTCGAGCCCTGTCGGGCTCCATCGGGTCCTGTCGGGTTTGCTCGAGCCCTGTCAGGCTCCGTCGGGCCCTGTCGGGTTTCCTCGGGCCCTGTTGGGCTCCATCGAGCCCTGTCAGGCTTCGTCGGGCCCTTTCGGGTTTCCTCGGGCCCTGTCGGGCTCCGTCAGGCCCTGTCGGGTTTGCTCGGGCCCTATCAGGCTCCGTCGAGCCCTGTCGGGTTTGCTCGGGCTCTGTCAGGCTCCGTCGGGCCCTGTCTGGTTTCCTCGGGCCCTGTCGGGCACCGTCGGGCCCTGTCGGGTTTGCTCGGGCCCTGTCGGGTTTGCTGAAGCCCTGTCAGGCTTCGTCGGACCCTGTCGGGTTTGCTCGGGCCCTGTCAGGCTCCGTCGGGCCCTGTCGGGTTTGCTCGGGCCCTGTCGGGCTCCGTCGAACCCTGTCGGGTTTGCTCGTGCCCTGTCGGGCTCCGTCAGGCCCTGTCAGGTTTGCTCAGGCCCTGTCGGGATCCGTTGGGCCTTGTCGGGTTTGCTCGGGCCCTGTCGGGCTCCTTCGTGCCCTGTCAGGTTTGCTCGGGCCCTGTCGGGTTTGCTCAGGCCCTGTCGGGCTCCATCGAGCCCTGTCAGGCTTTGTTGAACCCTGTCGGGTTTGCTCGGGCCCTGTCGGGTTTGCTCGGGCCCTGTCGGGCTCCATCGAGCCCTGTCAGGCTTTGTCGAACCCTGTCGGGTTTGCTCGGGCCCTGTCGGGTTTGCTCGGGCCCTGTCGGGCCTTGTCGGGCCCTGTCGGGTTTGCTCGGGACCTGTCGGGTTTGCTCGGGCCCTGTCAGGCTTTGTCAAGCCCTGTCGGGTTTGCTAGGGCCCTGTCGGGCTCCGTCGGGCCCTTTCTGGTTTCCTGAGGCCCTGTCGGGCTCCATCGAGCCCTGTCAGGCTTCGTCGGGCCCTTTCGGGTTTCCTCGGGCCCTGTCGGGCTCCGTCAGGCCCTGTCGGGTTTGCTCGGGCCCTATCGGGCTCCGTCGAGCCCTGTCGGGTTTGCTCGGGCTCTGTCAGGCTCCGTCGGGCCCTGTCTGGTTTCCTCGGGCCCTGTCGGGCACCGTCGGGCCCTGTCGGGTTTGCTCGGGCCCTGTCGGGTTTGCTGAAGCCCTGTCAGGCTTCGTCGGACCCTGTCGGGTTTGCTCGGGCCCTGTCGGGCTCCGTCGGGCCCTGTCTGGTTTCCTCGGGCTCTGTCGGGCTCCGTCGGGCCCTGTCAGGTTTGCTCAGGCCCTGTCGGGATCCGTTGGGCCTTGTCGGGTTTGCTCGAGCCCTGTCGGGCTCCTTCGTGCCCTGTCAGGTTTGCTCGGGCCCTGTCGGGTTTGCTCAGGCCCTGTCGGGTTTGCTCGGGCCCTGTCGGGTTTGCTCGGGCCCTGTCGGGTTTGCTCGGGCCCTGTCGGGTTTGCTCGGGCCCTGTCGGGCTCCATCGAGCCCTGTCAGGCTTTGTCGAACCCTGTCGGGTTTGCTCGGGCCCTGTCGGGTTTGCTCGGGCCCTGTCGGGCTCCATCGAGCCCTGTCAGGCTTTGTCGAACCCTGTCGGGTTTGCTCGGGCCCTGTCGGGTTTGCTCGGGCTCTGTCGGGCCTTGTCGGGCCCTGTCGGGTTTGCTCGGGACCTGTCGGGTTTGCTCGGGCCCTGTCAGGCTTTGTCAAGCCCTGTCGGGTTTGCTAGGGCCCTGTCGGGCTCTGTCGGGCCCTTTCTGGTTTCCTCAGGCCCTGTCGGGCTCCGTCAGGCCCTGTCGGGTTTGCTCAGGCCCTGTCGGGTTTGCTAGGGCCCTGTCGGGCTCCGTCGGGCCCTGTCTGGTTTCCTCAGGCCCTGTCGGGCTCCGTCGAGCCCTGTCGGGTTTGCTCGGGCCCTGTCGGGCTCCATCGGACCCCGTCAGGCTTTGTCAGGTCCTGTCGGGTTTGCTCGCGCCCTGTCGGGCCTTGTCAGGCCCTGTCAGGTTTGCTCTGGCCCTGTCGGGTTTGCCCGCGTCCTGTGGGGCTCCGTCGGGCCCTGTCAGATTCGCTCGGGCCCTGTCGGGTTTGCTCGGGCCCTGTCAGGCTCCGTCAGGCCCTGTCGGGTTTGCTCGGGCCCTGTCAGGCTCCGTCGGGCCCTGTCAGGTTTGCTCAGGCCCTGTCGGGATCCGTTGGGCCCTGTCGGGTTTGCTCGGGCACTGTCGGGCTCCGTCGGGCCCTGTCAGGCTTTGTCGAACCCTGTCGGGTTTGCTCAGGCCCTGTCGGGTTTGCTCGGGTCCTGTCGGGCTCTGTCGGGCCCTGTCTGGTTTCCTCGGGCCCTGTCGGGCTCCGTCGGGCCCTGTCGGGTTTGCTCGGGCCCTGTCGGGTTTGCTGAAGCCCTGTCAGGCTTCGTCGGACCCTGTCGGGTTTGCTTGGGCCCTGTCGGGCTCCGTCGAACCCTGTCGGGTTTGCTCGGGCCCTGTCAGGCTCCGTCGGGCCCTGTCGGGTTTCCTCGGGCCCTGTCGGACTCCACTGAGCCCTGTCAGGCTCCGTCAGGCTCTTTCGGTTTTGCTCGGGCCCTGGCGGGCTCCGTCGGGCCCTGTCAGGCTTTGTCAGGACGTGTCAGGTTTGTTCAGGCCCTCTCGGGCCTTGTCGGGCCCTGTCGGGTTTGCTCGGGCTCTGTCGGGCTCCAGCGTGCTCTGTCGGGTTTGCCCGGGCTCTTTCAGGCTCCGTCAGGCCGTGTCGGGTTTGCTCGGGCCCTATCGGGCTCAATCAGGCCCTATCGGGTTTCCTCGGGCCCTGTCGGGCTCCATCGAGCCCTGTCAGGCTTCGTCGGGCCCTTTCGCGTTTGCTCGGGCCCTGTCGGGCTCCGTCGGGCCCTGTCGGGTTTGATCGGGCCCTGTCGGGCTCCGTCGGGCCCTGTCTGGTTTCCTCGGGCTTTGTCGGGCTCCGTCGGGCCCTGTCGGGTTTGCTCGGGCCATGTCGGGTTTGCTGAAGCCCTGTCAGGCTTCGTCGGACCCTGTCGGGTTTGCTCGAGCCCTGTCGGGCTCCATCGGGTCCTGTCGGGTTTGCTCGAGCCCTGTCAGGCTCCGTCGGGCCCTGTCGGGTTTCCTCGGGCCCTGTCGGGCTCCATCGAGCCCTGTCAGGCTTCGTCGGGCCCTTTCGGGTTTCCTCGGGCCCTGTCGGGCTCCGTCAGGCCCTGTCGGGTTTGCTCGGGCCCTATCGAGCTCCGTCGAGCCCTGTCGGGTTTGCTCGGGCTCTGTCAGGCTCCGTCGGGCCCTGTCGGGTTTCCTCGGGCCCTGTCGGGCTCCATCAAGCCCTGTCAGGCTTTGTCGAACCCTGTCGGGTTTACTCAGGCCCTGTCGGGTTTGCTCGGGCCCTGTCGGGCTCTGTCGGGCCCTGTCTGGTTTCCTCGGGCCCTGTCGGGCACCGTCGGGCCCTGTCGGGTTTGCTCGGGCCCTGTCGGGTTTGCTGAAGCCCTGTCAGGCTTCGTCGGACCCTGTCGGGTTTGCTCGGGCCCTGTCGGGCTCCATCGAGCCCTGTCAGGCTTTGTCGAACCCTGTCGGGTTTGCTCGGGCCCTGTCGGGTTTGCTCGGGCCCTGTCGGGCCTTGTCGGGCCCTGTCGGGTTTGCTCAAGACCTGTCGGGTTTGCTCGGGCCCCGTCAGGCTTTGTCAAGCCCTGTCGGGTTTGCTAGGGCCCTGTCGGGCTCCGTCGGGCCCTTTCTGGTTTCCTCAGGCCCTGTCGGGCTCCGTCGGGCCCTGTCGGGTTTGCTCAGGCCCTGTCGGGTTTGCTAGGGCCCTGTCGGGCTCCGTCGGGCCCTGTCGGGTTTGCTCGGGCCCTGTCGGGCTCCGTCGGGCCCTGTCGGGTTTGCTCGGGCCCTGTCGGGCTCCGTCGGGCCCTGTCTGGTTTCCTCGGGCTCTGTCGGTCTCCGTCGGGCCCTGTCGGGTTTGCTCGGGCCATGTCGGGTTTGCTGAAGCCCTGTCAGGCTTCGTCGGACCCTGTCGGGTTTGCTCGAGCCCTGTCGGGCTCCATCGGGCCCTGTCGGGTTTGCTCGGGCCCTATCGGGCTCCGTCGGGCCCTGTCGGGTCTTCTCGGGCCCTGTCGGGCTCCATCGAGCCCTGTCAGGCTTCGTCGAGCCCTTTCGGGTTTGCTCGGGCCCTGTCGGGCTCCGTCAGGCCCTGTCGGGTTTGCTCGGGCCCTATCGGGCTCCGTCGAGCCCTGTCGGGTTTGCTCGGGCTCTGTCAGGCTCCGTCGGGCCCTGTCTGGTTTCCTCGGGCCCTGTCGGGCACCGTCGGGCCCTGTCGGGTTTGTTCGGGCCCTGTCGGGTTTGCTGAAGCCCTGTCAGGCTTCGTCGGACCCTGTCGGGTTTGCTCGGGCCCTGTCAGGCTCCGTTGGGCCCTGTCGGATTCCCTCGGGCCCTCTCGGGTTCCGTCGGGCCCTGTCGGGTTCCGTCGGGCCCTCTCGGGTTCCGTCGGGCCCTGTCGGGTTTCCTCGGGCCCTGTCGGACTCTATCGAGCCCTGTCAGGCTCCGTCGGGCTCTTTCGGGTTTGCTCAGGCCCTGTCGGGCTCCGTCGGGCCCTGTCAGGCTTTGTCAGGTCCTGTCAGGTTTGCTCAGGCCCTATCGGGCTCCGTCGGGCCCTGTCAGGCTTTGTCAGGTCCTGTCAGTTTTGCTCGGGCCCTGTCGGGCCTTGTCGGGCCCTGTCGGGTTTGCCCGGGCCCTGTCGGGCTCCATCAGGCCCTGTCAGGCTTTGTCGGGTCCTGTCGGGTTTGCTCAGGCCCTGTCGGGCCTTGTCTGGCCCTGTCGGGTTTGCTCGAGCCCTGTCGGGTTTGCCCACGTCCTGTCGGGCTCCGTCGGGCCCTGTCAGATTCGCTCGGGCCCTGTCGGGTTTGCTCGGGCCCTGTCAGGCTACGTTAGGCTCTGTCGAGTTAGCTCGTGCCCTGTCGGGCTCCGTCGGGCCCTGTCAGGTTTGCTTGGGCCCTGTCGGGATCCGTTGGGCCCTGTCGGGCTTGCTCGGGCCCTGTCAGGCTCCGTCAGGCCCTGTCTGGTTTGCTCGTGCCCTGTCGGGCTCCGTCGGGCCCTGTCAGGTTTGCTTGGGCACTGTCGGGCTCCGTCGGGCCCTGTCGGGTTTCCTTGGGCCCTGTCGGGCTCCATCGAGCCCTGTCAGGCTTTGTCGAACCCTGTCGGGTTTGCTCAGGCCCTGTCGGGTTTGCTAGGGCCCTGTCGGGCTCTGTCGGGCCCTGTCGGGTTTCCTCGGGCCCTGTCGGGCTCCGTTGGGCCCTGTCGGTTTGCTTGGGCCTTGTCAGGCTCCGTCGGGCCCTGTCGGGTTTCCTCGGGCCCTGTCGGACTCCACTGAGCCCTGTCAGGCTCCGTCGGGCTCTTTCGGGTTTGCTCGGGCCCTGGCGGGCTCCGTCGGGCCCTGTCAGGCTTTGTCAGGACGTGTCAGGTTTGTTCGGGCTCTGTCGGGCTCCAGCGTGCCCTGTCGGGTTTGCCCGGGCCCTGTCAGGCTCCGTCAGGCCCTGTCGGGTTTGCTCGGGCCCTATCGGGCTCAATCAGGCCCTATCGGGTTTGCTCGGGCCCTGTCGGGCTCCATCGAGCCCTGTCAGGCTTCGTCGGGCCCTTTCGGGTTTGCTCGGGCCCTGTCGGGCTCCGTCGGGCCCTGTCGGATTTGCTCAGGCCCTGTCGGGTTTGCTCGAGCCCTGTCGGGCTCCATCGGGTCCTGTCGGGTTTGCTCGGGCTCTGTCAGGCTCCGTCGGGCCCTGTCGGGTTTCCTCGGGCCCTGTCGGGCTCCAGCGAGCCCTGTCAGGCTTCGTCGGGCCCTTTCGGGTTTGCTCGCGCCCTGTCGGGCTCCGTCAGGCCCTGTCGGGTTTGCTCGGGCCCTTTCGGGCTCCGTCGGGCCCTGTCGGGTTTCCTTGGGCCCTGTCGGGCTCCATCGAGCCCTGTCAGGCTCCGTCGGGCCCTTACGGGTTTGCTCGGGCCCTGTCGGGCTCCGTCGGGCCCTGTCGGGTTTGCTCGGGCCCTGTCGGGTTTGCTCGGGCCCTGTCAGGCTTTGTCAAGCCCTGTCGGGTTTGCTAGGGCCCTGTCGGGCTCCGTCGGGCCCTGTCTGGTTTCCTCAGGCCCTGTCGGGCTCCGTCGGGCCCTGTCCGGTTTGCTCAGGCCCTGTCGGGTTTGCTAGGGCCCTGTCGGGCTCCGTCGGGCCCTGTCTGGTTTCCTCAGGCCCTGTCGGGCTCCGTCGAGCCCTGTCGGGTTTGCTCGGGCCCTGTCAGGCTCCGTCGCGCCCTGTCGGGTTTCCTCGGGCCCTGTCGGGCTCCATCGAGCCCTGTCGGGTTTGCTCGGGCCCTGTCGGTCTCCATCGGACCATGTCAGGCTTTGTCGGGTCCTGTCGGGTTTGCTCAGGCCCCGTCGGGCCTTGTCAGGCCCTGTCGAGTTTGCTCGGGCCCTGTCGGGTATGCCCGCGTCCTGTCGGGCTGCGTCGGGCCCTGTCAGGTTTGCTCAGGCTTTGTCAGGATCCGTTGGGCCCTGTCGGGTTTGCTCGGGCCCTGTCGGGCTCCTTCGTGCCCTGTCAGGTTTGCTCGGGCCCTGTCGGGTTTGCTCGTGCCCTGTCAGGCTCCGTCGAGCTTTGTCAGGTTTGCTCGGGCCCTGTCGGGTTTGCTCGGGCTCTGTCAGGCTCCGTCAGGCCCTCTCGGGTTTGTTCGTGTCCTCTCGGGCTCCGTCGGGCCCTGTCAGGTTTGCTTGGGCACTGTCGGGCTCTGTCGGGCCCTGTCGGGTTTCCTTGGGCCCTGTCGGGCTCCATCGAGCCCTGTCAGGCTTTGTCGAACCCTGTCGGGTTTGCTCAGGCCCTGTCGGGTTTGCACGGGCCCTGTCGGGCTCTGTCGGGCCCTGTCTGGTTTCCTCGGGCCCTGTCGGGCTCCGTTGGGCCCTGTCGGTTTGCTCGGGCCCTGTCGGGTTTTCTGAAGCCCTGTCAGGCTTCGTCAAACCCTGTAGAGTGTGCTCGGGCCCTGTCGGGCTCCGTCGGGCCCTGTCGGGTTTGCTCGGGCCCTGTCGGGCTCCGTCGGGCCCTGTCTGGTTTCCTCGGGCTCTGTCGGGCTCCGTCGGGCCCTGTCGGGTTTGCTCGGGCCATGTCGGGTTTGCTGAAGCCCTGTCAGGCTTCGTCGGACCCTGTCGGGTTTGCTCGAGCCCTGTCGGGCTCCATCGGGTCCTGTCGGGTTTGCTCGGGCCCTGTCAGGCTCCGTCGGGCCCTGTCGGGTTTCCTCGGGCCCTGTCGGGCTCCATCGAGCCCTGTCAGGCTTCGTCGGGCCCTTTCGGGTTTCCTCGGGCCCTGTCCGGCTCCGTCAGGCCCTGTCGGGTTTGCTCGGGCCCTATCGGGCTCCGTCGAGCCCTGTCGGGTTTGCTCGGGCTCTGTCAGGCTCCGTCGGGCCCTGTCGGGTTTCCTCGCGCCCTGTCGGGCCCCATCAAGCCCTGTCAGGCTTTGTCGAACCCTGTCGGGTTTGCTCAGGCCCTGTCGGGTTTGCACGGGCCCTGTCGGGCTCTGTCGGGCCCTGTCTGGTTTCCTCGGGCCCTGTCGGGCACCGTCAAGCCCTGTCGGGTTTGCTCGGGCCCTGTCGGGTTTGCTGAAGCCCTGTCAGGCTTCGTCGGACCCTGTCGGGTTTGCTCGGGCCCTGTCGGGCTCCGTCGAACCCTGTCGGGTTTGCTCGGGCCCTGTCAGGCTCCGTCGCGCCCTGTCGGGTTTCCTCGGGCCTTGTCGGGCTCCATCGGACCCTATCAGGCTTTGGCGGGTCCTGTCGGGTTTGCTCAGGCACTGTCGGGCCTTGTCATCCCCTGTCGGGTTTGCTCGCGCCCTGTCGGGCTCCGTCGGGCCCTGTCAGGTTCTCTCGGGCCCTGTCAGGTTTGCTCGGGCCCTGTCAGGCTCCGTCAGGCCCTATCGGGTTTGCTCGACCCCTGTCGGGCTCCGTCAGGCCCTGTCAGGTTTGCTTGGGCCCTGTCGGGCCTTGTCAGGCCCTGTCGGGTTTGCTCGGGACCTGTCGGGTTTGCCCGCGTCCTGTCGGGCTCCGTCGGGCCCTGTCAGATTCGCTCGGGCCCTGTCGGGTTTGCTCGGGCCCTGTCAGGCTCCGTCAGGCCCTGTCGGGTTTGCTAGTGCCCTGTCGGGCTCCGTTGGGCCCTGTCAGGTTTGCTCAGGCCCTGTCGGGATCCGTTGGGCCTTGTCGGGTTTGCTCGGGCCCTGTCGGGCTCCTTTGTGCCCTGTCAGGTTTGCTCGGGCCCTGTCGGGTTTGCTCGGGCCCTGTCAGGCTCCGTCGAACCCTGTCGGGTTTGCTCGGGCCCTGTCAGGCTCCGTCGGGCCCTGTCGGATTCCCTCTGGCCGTCTCGGGTTCCGTCGGGCCCTCTCGGGTTCCGTCGGGCCCTGTCGGGTTTCCTCGGGCCCTGTCGGACTCTATCAAGCCCTGTCAGGCTCTGTCGGGCTCTTTCGGGTTTGCTCAGGCCCTGTCGGGCTCCGTCGGGCCCTGTCGGGTTTGCTCGGGCCCTGTCGGGCTCCGTCGGGCCCTGTCGGGTTTCCTCGGGCCCTGTCGGGCTCCGTCGGGCCCTGTCGGGTTTGCTCGGGCCATGTCGGGTTTGCTGAAGCCCTGTCAGGCTTCGTCGGACCCTGTCGGGTTTGCTCGAGCCCTGTCGGGCTCCATCGGGTCCTGTCGGGTTTGCTCGAGCCCTGTCAGGCTCCGTCGGGCCCTGTCGGGTTTCCTCGGGCCCTGTCGGGCTCCATCGAGCCCTGTCAGGCTTCGTCGGGCCCTTTCGGGTTTCCTCGGGCCCTGTCGGGCTCCATCAAGCCCTGTCAGGCTTTGTCGAACCCTGTCGGGTTTACTCAGGCCCTGTCGGGTTTGCTCGGGCCCTGTCGGGCTCTGTCGGGCCCTGTCTGGTTTCCTCGGGCCCTGTCGGGCACCGTCGGGCCCTGTCGGGTTTGCTCGGGCTCTGTCGGGTTTGCTGAAGCCCTGTCAGGCTTCGTCGGACCCTGTCGGGTTTGCTCGGGCCCTGTCGGGCCTTGTCAGGCCCTGTCGGGTTTGCTCGGGACCTGTCGGGTTTGCCCGCGTCCTGTCGGGCTCCGTCGGGCTCTGTCAGATTCGCTCGGGCCCTGTCGGGTTTGCTCAGGCCCTGTCAGGCTTTGTCAGGCCCTGTCGGGTTTGCTAGTGCCCTGTCGGGCTCCGTTGGGCCCTGTCAGGTTTGCTCAGGCCCTGTCGGAATCCGTTGGGCCTTGTCGGGTTTGCTCGGGCCCTGTCGGATTTGCTCGGGCCCTGTCAGGTTCCGTCGAACCCTGTCGGGTTTGCTCGGGCCCTGTCAGGCTCCGTCGGGCCCTGTCGGATTCCCTCTGGCCCTCTCGGGTTCCGTCGGGCCCTCTTGGGTTCCGTCGGGCCCTGTCGGTTTTCCTCGGGCCCTGTCGGACTCTATCGAGCCCTGTCAGGCTCTGTCGGGCTCTTTCGGGTTTGCTCAGGCCCTGTCGGGCTCCGTCGGGCCCTGTGAGGCTTTGTCAGGTCCTGTCAGGTTTGCTCGGGCCCTGTCGGGCCTTGTTGGGCCCTATCGGGTTTGCTCGGGCTCTGTCGGGCTCCAGCGTGCCCTGTCGGGTTTGCCCGGGCCCTGTCAGGGCTCCGTCAGGCCCTGTCGGGTTTGCTCGGGCCCTATCGGGCTCCGTGGGGCCCTGTCGGGTTTCCTCAGGCCCTGTCGGGCTCCATCGAGCCCTGTCAGGCTCCGTCGGGCCCTTTCGGGTTTGCTCGGGCCCTGTCGGGTTCCGTCGGGCCCTGTCGGATTTGCTCAGGCCCTGTCGGGTTTGCTCGAGCCCTGTCGGGCTCCATCGGGTCCTGTCGGGTTTGCTCGGGCTCTGTCAGGCTCCGTCGGGCCCTGTCGGGTTTCCTCGGGCCCTGTCGGGCTCCAGCGAGCCCTGTCAGGCTTCGTCGGGCCCTTTCGGGTTTGCTCGCGCCCTGTCGGGCTCCGTCAGGCCCTGTCGGGTTTGCTCGGGCCCTGTCGGGTTTGCTCGGGCCCTGTCAGGCTTTGTCAAGCCCTGTCGGGTTTGCTCGGGCCCTATCGGGCTCCGTGGGGCCCTGTCGGGTTTCCTCAGGCCCTGTCGGGCTCCATCGAGCCCTGTCAGGCTCCGTCGGGCCCTTTCGGGTTTGCTCGGGCCCTGTCGGGTTCCGTCGGGCCCTGTCGGATTTGCTCAGGCCCTGTCGGGTTTGCTCGAGCCCTGTCGGGCTCCATCGGGTCCTGTCGGGTTTGCTCGGGCTCTGTCAGGCTCCGTCGGGCCCTGTCGGGTTTCCTTGGGCCCTGTCGGGCTCCATCGAGCCCTGTCAGGCTCCGTCGGGCCCTTACGGGTTTGCTCGGGCCCTGTCGGGTTTGCTCGGGCCCTGTCAGGCTTTGTCAAGCCCTGTCGGGTTTGCTAGGGCCCTGTCGGGCTCCGTCGGGCCCTGTCTGGTTTCCTCAGGCCCTGTCGGGCTCCGTCGGGCCCTGTCCGGTTTGCTCAGGCCCTGTCGGGTTTGCTAGGGCCCTGTCGGGCTCCGTCGGGCCCTGTCTGGTTTCCTCAGGCCCTGTCGGGCTCCGTCGAGCCCTGTCGGGTTTGCTCGGGCCCTCTCAGGCTCCGTCGCGCCCTGTCGGGTTTCCTCGGGCCCTGTCGGGCTCCATCGAGCCCTGTCGGGTTTGCTCGGGCCCTGTCGGTCTCCATCGGACCATGTCAGGCTTTGTCGGGTCCTGTCGGGTTTGCTCAGGCCCCGTCGGGCCTTGTCAGGCCCTGTCGAGTTTGCTCGGGCCCTGTCGGGTTTGCCCGCGTCCTGTCGGGCTGCGTCGGGCCCTGTCAGGTTTGCTCAGGCCCTGTCGGGATCCGTTGGGCCCTGTCGGGTTTGCTCGGGCCCTGTCGGGCTCCTTCGTGCCCTGTCAGGTTTGCTCGGGCCCTGTCGGGTTTGCTCGTGCCCTGTCAGGCTCCGTCGAGCTTTGTCAGGTTTGCTCGGGCCCTGTCGGGTTTGCTCGGGCTCTGTCAGGCTCCGTCAGGCCCTCTCGGGTTTGTTCGTGTCCTCTCGGGCTCCGTCGGGCCCTGTCAGGTTTGCTTGGGCACTGTCGGGCTCTGTCGGGCCCTGTCGGGTTTCCTTGGGCCCTGTCGGGCTCCATCGAGCCCTGTCAGGCTTTGTCGAACCCTGTCGGGTTTGCTCAGGCCCTGTCGGGTTTGCACGGGCCCTGTCGGGCTCTGTCGGGCCCTGTCTGGTTTCCTCGGGCCCTGTCGGGCTCCGTTGGGCCCTGTCGGTTTGCTCGGGCCCTGTCGGGTTTTCTGAAGCCCTGTCAGGCTTCGTCAAACCCTGTAGAGTGTGCTCGGGCCCTGTCGGGCTCCGTCGGGCCCTGTCGGGTTTGCTCGGGCCCTGTCGGGCTCCGTCGGGCCCTGTCTGGTTTCCTCGGGCTCTGTCGGGCTCCGTCGGGCCCTGTCGGGTTTGCTCGGGCCATGTCGGGTTTGCTGAAGCCCTGTCAGGCTTCGTCGGACCCTGTCGGGTTTGCTCAAGCCCTGTCGGGCTCCATCGGGTCCTGTCGGGTTTGCTCGGGCCCTGTCAGGCTCCGTCGGGCCCTGTCGGGTTTCCTCGGGCCCTGTCGGGCTCCATTGAGCCCTGTCAGGCTTCGTCGGGCCCTTTCGGGTTTCCTCGGGCCCTGTCCGGCTCCGTCAGGCCCTGTCGGGTTTGCTCGGGCCCTATCGGGCTCCGTCGAGCCCTGTCGGGTTTGCTCGGGCTCTGTCAGGCTCCGTCGGGCCCTGTCGGGTTTCCTCGCGCCCTGTCGGGCCCCATCAAGCCCTGTCAGGCTTTGTCGAACCCTGTCGGGTTTGCTCAGGCCCTGTCGGGTTTGCTCGGGCCCTGTCGGGCTCTGTCGGGCCCTGTCTGGTTTCCTCGGGCCCTGTCGGGCACCGTCGGGCCCTGTCGGGTTTGCTCGGGCCCTGTCGGGTTTGCTGAAGCCCTGTCAGGCTTCGTCGGACCCTGTCGGGTTTGCTCGGGCCCTGTCGGGCTCCGTCGAACCCTGTCGGGTTTGCTCGGGCCCTGTCAGGCTCCGTCGCGCCCTGTCGGGTTTCCTCGGGCCTTGTCGGGCTCCATCGGACCCTATCAGGCTTTGGCGGGTCCTGTCGGGTTTGCTCAGGCACTGTCGGGCCTTGTCATCCCCTGTCGGGTTTGCTCGCGCCCTGTTGGGCTCCGTCGGGCCCTGTCAGGTTCTCTCGGGCCCTGTCAGGTTTGCTCGGGCCCTGTCAGGCTCCGTCAGGCCCTATCGGGTTTGCTCGACCCCTGTCGGGCTCCGTCAGGCCCTGTCAGGTTTGCTTGGGCCCTGTCGGGCCTTGTCAGGCCCTGTCGGGTTTGCTCGGGACCTGTCGGGTTTGCCCGCGTCCTGTCGGGCTCCGTCGGGCCCTGTCAGATTCGCTCGGGCCCTGTCGGGTTTGCTCGGGCCCTGTCAGGCTCCGTCAGGCCCTGTTGGGTTTGCTAGTGCCCTGTCGGGCTCCGTTGGGCCCTGTCAGGTTTGCTCAGGCCCTGTCGGGATCCGTTGGGCCTTGTCGGGTTTGCTCGGGCCCTGTCGGGCTCCTTCGTGCCCTGTCAGGTTTGCTCGGGCCCTGTCGGGTTTGCTCGGGCCCTGTCAGGCTCCGTCGAACCCTGTCGGGTTTGCTCGGGCCCTGTCAGGCTCCGTCGGGCCCTGTCGGATTCCCTCTGGCCGTCTCGGGTTCCGTCGGGCCCTCTCGGGTTCCGTCGGGCCCTGTCGGGTTTCCTCGGGCCCTGTCGGACTCTATCAAGCCCTGTCAGGCTCTGTCGGGCTCTTTCGGGTTTGCTCAGGCCCTGTCGGGCTCCGTCGGGCCCTGTGAGGCTTTGTCAGGTCCTGTCAGGTTTGCTCGGGCCCTGTCGGGCCTTCTTGGGCCCTGTCGGGTTTGCTCGGGCTCTGTCGGGCTCCAGCGTGCCCTGTCGGGTTTGCCCGGGCCCTGTCAGGGCTCCGTCAGGCCCTGTCGGGTTTGCTCGGGCCCTATCGGGCTCCGTGGGGCCCTGTCGGGTTTCCTCGGGACCTGTCGGGCTCCATCGAGCCCTGTCAGGCTCCGTCGGGCCCTTTCGGGTTTGCTCGGGCCCTGTCGGGTTCCGTCGGGCCCTGTCGGATTTGCTCAGGCCCTGTCGGGTTTGCTCGAGCCCTGTCGGGCTCCATCGGGTCCTGTCGGGTTTGCTCGGGCCCTATCGGGCTCCGTCGGGCCCTGTCGGGTTTCCTCGGGCCCTGTCGGGCTCCAGCGAGCCCTGTCAGGCTTCGTCGGGCCCTTTCGGGTTTGCTCGCGCCCTGTCGGGCTCCGTCAGGCCCTGTCGGGTTTGCTCGGGCCCTTTCGGGCTCCGTCGGGCCCTGTCGGGTTTCCTTGGGCCCTGTCGGGCTCCATCGAGCCCTGTCAGGCTCCGTCGGGCCCTTACGGGTTTGCTCGGGCCCTGTCGGGCTCCGTCGGGCCCTGTCGGGTTTGCTCGGGCCCTGTCGGGTTTGCTCGGGCCCTGTCAGGCTTTGTCAAGCCCTGTCGGGTTTGCTCGGGCCCTGTCGGGCTCCGTCGGGCCCTGTCTGGTTTCCTCAGGCCCTGTCGGGCTCCGTCGGGCCCTGTCCGGTTTGCTCAGGCCCTGTCGGGTTTGCTAGGGCCCTGTCGGGCTCCGTCGGGCCCTGTCTGGTTTCCTCAGGCCCTGTCGGGCTCCGTCGAGCCCTGTCGGGTTTGCTCGGGCCCTGTCAGGCTCCGTCGCGCCCTGTCGGGTTTCCTCGGGCCCTGTCGGGCTCCATCGAGCCCTGTCGGGTTTGCTCGGGCCCTGTCGGGCTCCATCGGACCATGTCAGGCTTTGTCGGGTCCTGTCGGGTTTGCTCAGGCCCCGTCGGGCCTTGTCAGGCCCTGTCGAGTTTGCTCGGGCCCTGTCGGGTTTGCCCGCGTCCTGTCGGGCTGCGTCGGGCCCTGTCAGGTTTGCTCAGGCCCTGTCGGGATCCGTTGGGCCCTGTCGGGTTTGCTCGGGCCCTGTCGGGCTCCTTCGTGCCCTGTCAGGTTTGCTTGGGCCCTGTCGGGTTTGCTCGTGCCCTGTCAGGCTCCGTCGAGCTTTGTCAGGTTTGCTCGGGCCCTGTCGGGTTTGCTCGGGCTCTGTCAGGCTCCGTCAGGCCCTCTCGGGTTTGCTCGTGTCCTGTCGGGCTCCGTCGGGCCCTGTCAGGTTTGCTTGGGCACTGTCGGGCTCTGTCGGGCCCTGTCGGGTTTCCTTGGGCCCTGTCGGGCTCCATCGAGCCCTGTCAGGCTTTGTCGAACCCTGACGGGTTTGCTCAGGCCCTGTCGGGTTTGCACGGGCCCTGTCGGGCTCTGTCGGGCCCTGTCTGGTTTCCTCGGGCCCTGTCGGGCTCCGTTGGGCCCTGTCGGTTTGCTCGGGCCCTGTCGGGTTTTCTGAAGCCCTGTCAGGCTTCGTCAAACCCTGTAGAGTGTGCTCGGGCCCTGTCGGGCTCCGTCGGGCCCTGTCGGGTTTGCTTGGGCCCTGTCAGGCTCCGTCGGGCCCTGTCTGGTTTCCTCGGGCTCTGTCGGTCTCCGTCGGGCCCTGTCGGGTTTGCTCGGGCCATGTCGGGTTTGCTGAAACCCTGTCAGGCTTCGTCGGACCCTGTCGGGTTTGCTCGAGCCCTGTCGGGCTCCATCGGGTCCTGTCGGGTTTGCTCGAGCCCTGTCAGGCTCCGTCGGGCCCTGTCGGGTTTCCTCGGGCCCTGTCGGGCTTCATCGAGCCCTGTCAGGCTTCGTCGGGCCCTTTCGGGTTTCCTCGGGCCCTGTCCGGCTCCGTCAGGCCCTGTCGGGTTTGCTCCGGCCCTATCGGGCTCCGTCGAGCCCTGTCGGGTTTGCTCGGGCTCTGTCAGGCTCCGTCGGGCCCTGTCGGGTTTCCTCGGGCCCTGTCGGGCTCCATCGAGCCCTGTCAGGCTTCGTCGGGCCCTTTCGGGTTTCCTCGGGCCCTGTCCGGCTCCGTCAGGCCCTGTCGGGTTTGCTCGGGCCCTATCGGGCTCCGTCGAGCCCTGTCGGGTTTGCTCGGGCTCTGTCAGGCTCCGTCGGGCCCTGTCGGGTTTCCTCGCGCCCTGTCGGGCCCCATCAAGCCCTGTCAGGCTTTGTCGAACCCTGTCGGGTTTGCTCAGGCCCTGTCGGGTTTGCTCGGGCCCTGTCGGGCTCTGTCGGGCCCTGTCTGGTTTCCTCGGGCCCTGTCGGGCACCGTCGGGCCCTGTCGGGTTTGCTCGGGCCCTGTCGGGTTTGCTGAAGCCCTGTCAGGCTTCGTCGGACTCTGTCGGGTTTGCTCGGGCCCTGTCGGGCTCCGTCGAACCCTGTCGGGTTTGCTCGGGCCCTGTCAGGCTCCGTCGCGCCCTGTCGGGTTTCCTCGGGCCTTGTCGGGCTCCATCGGACCCTATCAGGCTTTGGCGGGTCCTGTCGGGTTTGCTCAGGCCCTGTCGGGCCTTGTCATCCCCTGTCGGGTTTGCTCGCGCCCTGTCGGGCTCCGTCGGGCCCTGTCAGGTTCTCTCGGGCCCTGTCAGGTTTGCTCGGGCCCTGTCAGGCTCCGTCGGGCCCTATCGGGTTTGCTCGACCCCTGTCGGGCTCCGTCAGGCCCTGTCAGGTTTGCTTGGGCCCTGTCGGGCCTTGTCAGGCCCTGTCGGGTTTGCTCGGGACCTGTCGGGTTTGCCCGCGTCCTGTCGGGCTCCGTCGGGCCCTGTCAGATTCGCTCGGGCCCTGTCGGGTTTGCTCGGGCCCTGTCAGGCTCCGTCAGGCCCTGTCGGGTTTGCTAGTGCCCTGTCGGGCTCCGTTGGGCCCTGTCAGGTTTGCTCAGGCCCTGTCGGGATCCGTTGGGCCTTGTCGGGTTTGCTCGGGCCCTGTCGGGCTCCTTCGTGCCCTGTCAGGTTTGCTCGGGCCCTGTCGGGTTTGCTCGGGCCCTGTCAGGCTCCGTCGAACCCTGTCGGGTTTGCTCGGGCCCTGTCAGGCTCCGTCGGGCCCTGTCGGATTCCCTCTGGCCCTCTCGGGTTCCGTCGGGCCCTCTCGGGTTCCGTCAGGCCCTGTCGGGTTTCCTCGGGCCCTGTCGGACTCTATCAAGCCCTGTCAGGCTCTGTTGGGCTCTTTCGGGTTTGCTCAGGCCCTGTCGGGCTCCGTCGGGCCCTGTGAGGCTTTGTCAGGTCCTGTCAGGTTTGCTCGGGCCCTGTCGGGCCTTGTTGGGCCCTATCGGGTTTGCTCGGGCTCTGTCGGGCTCCAGCGTGCCCTGTCGGGTTTGCCCGGGCCCTGTCAGGGCTCCGTCAGGCCCTGTCGGGTTTGCTCGGGCCCTATCGGGCTCCGTGGGGCCCTGTCGGGTTTCCTCGGGCCCTGTCGGGCTCCATCGAGCCCTGTCAGGCTCCGTCGGGCCCTTTCGGGTTTGCTCGGGCCCTGTCGGGTTCCGTCGGGCCCTGTCGGATTTGCTCAGGCCCTGTCGGGTTTGCTCGAGCCCTGTCGGGCTCCATCGGGTCCTGTCGGGTTTGCTCGGGCCCTATCGGGCTCCGTCGGGCCCTGTCGGGTTTCCTCGGGCCCTGTCGGGCTCCAGCGAGCCCTGTCAGGCTTCGTCGGGCCCTTTCGGGTTTGCTCGCGCCCTGTCGGGCTCCGTCAGGCCCTGTCGGGTTTGCTCGGGCCCTTTCGGGCTCCGTCGGGCCCTGTCGGGTTTCCTTGGGCCCTGTCGGGCTCCATCGAGCCCTGTCAGGCTCCGTCGGGCCCTTACGGGTTTGCTCGGGCCCTGTCGGGCTCCGTCGGGCCCTGTCGGGTTTGCTCGGGCCCTGTCGGGTTTGCTCGGGCCCTGTCAGGCTTTGTCAAGCCCTGTCGGGTTTGCTCGGGCCCTGTCGGGCTCCGTCGGGCCCTGTCTGGTTTCCTCAGGCCCTGTCGGGCTCCGTCGGGCCCTGTCCGGTTTGCTCAGGCCCTGTCGGGTTTGCTAGGGCCCTGTCGGGCTCCGTCGGGCCCTGTCTGGTTTCCTCAGGCCCTGTCGGGCTCCGTCGAGCCCTGTCGGGTTTGCTCGGGCCCTGTCAGGCTCCGTCGCGCCCTGTCGGGTTTCCTCGGGCCCTGTCGGGCTCCATCGAGCCCTGTCGGGTTTGCTCGGGCCCTGTCGGGCTCCATCGGACCATGTCAGGCTTTGTCGGGTCCTGTCGGGTTTGCTCAGGCCCCGTCGGGCCTTGTCAGGCCCTGTCGAGTTTGCTCGGGCCCTGTCGGGTTTGCCCGCGTCCTGTCGGGCTGCGTCGGGCCCTGTCAGGTTTGCTCAGGCCCTGTCGGGATCCGTTGGGCCCTGTCGGGTTTGCTCGGGCCCTGTCGGGCTCCTTCGTGCCCTGTCAGGTTTGCTTGGGCCCTGTCGGGTTTGCTCGTGCCCTGTCAGGCTCCGTCGAGCTTTGTCAGGTTTGCTCGGGCCCTGTCGGGTTTGCTCGGGCTCTGTCAGGCTCCGTCAGGCCCTCTCGGGTTTGCTCGTGTCCTGTCGGGCTCCGTCGGGCCCTGTCAGGTTTGCTTGGGCACTGTCGGGCTCTGTCGGGCCCTGTCGGGTTTCCTTGGGCCCTGTCGGGCTCCATCGAGCCCTGTCAGGCTTTGTCGAACCCTGACGGGTTTGCTCAGGCCCTGTCGGGTTTGCACGGGCCCTGTCGGGCTCTGTCGGGCCCTGTCTGGTTTCCTCGGGCCCTGTCGGGCTCCGTTGGGCCCTGTCGGTTTGCTCGGGCCCTGTCGGGTTTTCTGAAGCCCTGTCAGGCTTCGTCAAACCCTGTAGAGTGTGCTCGGGCCCTGTCGGGCTCCGTCGGGCCCTGTCGGGTTTGCTCGGGCCCTGTCGGGCTCCGTCGGGCCCTGTCTGGTTTCCTCGGGCTCTGTCGGTCTCCGTCGGGCCCTGTCGGGTTTGCTCGGGCCATGTCGGGTTTGCTGAAACCCTGTCAGGCTTCGTCGGACCCTGTCGGGTTTGCTCGAGCCCTGTCGGGCTCCATCGGGTCCTGTCGGGTTTGCTCGAGCCCTGTCAGGCTCCGTCGGGCCCTGTCGGGTTTTTTCGGGCCCTGTCGGGCTCCATCGAGCCCTGTCAGGCTTCGTCGGGCCCTTTCGGGTTTCCTCGGGCCCTGTCCGGCTCCGTCAGGCCCTGTCGGGTTTGCTCCGGCCCTATCGGGCTCCGTCGAGCCCTGTCGGGTTTGCTCGGGCTCTGTCAGGCTCCGTCGGGCCCTGTCGGGTTTCCTCGGGCCCTGTCGGGCTCCATCGAGCCCTGTCAGGCTTCGTCGGGCCCTTTCGGGTTTCCTCGGGCCCTGTCCGGCTCCGTCAGGCCCTGTCGGGTTTGCTCGGGCCCTATCGGGCTCCGTCGAGCCCTGTCGGGTTTGCTCGGGCTCTGTCAGGCTCCGTCGGGCCCTGTCGGGTTTCCTCGCGCCCTGTCGGGCCCCATCAAGCCCTGTCAGGCTTTGTCGAACCCTGTCGGGTTTGCTCAGGCCCTGTCGGGTTTGCTCGGGCCCTGTCGGGCTCTGTCGGGCCCTGTCTGGTTTCCTCGGGCCCTGTCGGGCACCGTCGGGCCCTGTCGGGTTTGCTCGGGCCCTGTCGGGTTTGCTGAAGCCCTGTCAGGCTTCGTCGGACTCTGTCGGGTTTGCTCGGGCCCTGTCGGGCTCCGTCGAACCCTGTCGGGTTTGCTCGGGCCCTGTCGGGCTCCGTCGAAACCTGTCGGGTTTGCTCGGGCCCTGTCAGGCTCCGTCGCGCCCTGTCGGGTTTCCTCGGGCCTTGTCGGGCTCCATCGGACCCTATCAGGCTTTGGCGGGTCCTGTCGGGTTTGCTCAGGCCCTGTCGGGCCTTGTCATCCCCTGTCGGGTTTGCTCGCGCCCTGTCGGGCTCCGTCGGGCCCTGTCAGGTTCTCTCGGGCCCTGTCAGGTTTGCTCGGGCCCTGTCAGGCTCCGTCGGGCCCTATCGGGTTTGCTCGACCCCTGTCGGGCTCCGTCAGGCCCTGTCAGGTTTGCTTGGGCCCTGTCGGGCCTTGTCAGGCCCTGTCGGGTTTGCTCGGGACCTGTCGGGTTTGCCCGCGTCCTGTCGGGCTCCGTCGGGCCCTGTCAGATTCGCTCGGGCCCTGTCGGGTTTGCTCGGGCCCTGTCAGGCTCCGTCAGGCCCTGTCGGGTTTGCTAGTGCCCTGTCGGGCTCCGTTGGGCCCTGTCAGGTTTGCTCAGGCCCTGTCGGGATCCGTTGGGCCTTGTCGGGTTTGCTCGGGCCCTGTCGGGCTCCTTCGTGCCCTGTCAGGTTTGCTCGGGCCCTGTCGGGTTTGCTCGGGCCCTGTCAGGCTCCGTCGAACCCTGTCGGGTTTGCTCGGGCCCTGTCAGGCTCCGTCGGGCCCTGTCGGATTCCCTCTGGCCCTCTCGGGTTCCGTCGGGCCCTCTCGGGTTCCGTCAGGCCCTGTCGGGTTTCCTCGGGCCCTGTCGGACTCTATCAAGCCCTGTCAGGCTCTGTTGGGCTCTTTCGGGTTTGCTCAGGCCCTGTCGGGCTCCGTCGGGCCCTGTGAGGCTTTGTCAGGTCCTGTCAGGTTTGCTCGGGCCCTGTCGGGCCTTGTTGGGCCCTATCGGGTTTGCTCGGGCTCTGTCGGGCTCCAGCGTGCCCTGTCGGGTTTGCCCGGGCCCTGTCAGGGCTCCGTCAGGCCCTGTCGGGTTTGCTCAGGCCCTATCGGGCTCCGTGGGGCCCTGTCGGGTTTCCTCGGGCCCTGTCGGGCTCCATCGAGCCCTGTCAGGCTCCGTCGGGCCCTTTCGGGTTTGCTCGGGCCCTGTCGGGTTTCCTCGGGCCCTGTCGGGCTCCATCGAGCCCTGTCAGGCTCCGTCGGGCCCTTTCGGATTTGCTCAGGCCCTGTCGGGTTTGCTCGAGCCCTGTCGGGCTCCATCGGGTCCTGTCGGGTTTGCTCGGGCCCTATCGGGCTCCGTCGGGCCCTGTCGGGTTTCCTCGGGCCCTGTCGGGCTCCAGCGAGCCCTGTCAGGCTTCGTCGGGCCCTTTCGGGTTTGCTCGCGCCCTGTCGGGCTCCGTCAGGCCCTGTCGGGTTTGCTCGGGCCCTTTCGGGCTCCGTCGGGCCCTGTCGGGTTTCCTTGGGCCCTGTCGGGCTCCATCGAGCCCTGTCAGGCTCCGTCGGGCCCTTACGGGTTTGCTCGGGCCCTGTCGGGCTCCGTCGGGCCCTGTCGGGTTTGCTCGGGCCCTGTCGGGTTTGCTCGGGCCCTGTCAGGCTTTGTCAAGCCCTGTCGGGTTTGCTCGGGCCCTGTCGGGCTCCGTCGGGCCCTGTCTGGTTTCCTCAGGCCCTGTCGGGCTCCGTCGGGCCCTGTCCGGTTTGCTCAGGCCCTGTCGGGTTTGCTAGGGCCCTGTCGGGCTCCGTCGGGCCCTGTCTGGTTTCCTCAGGCCCTGTCGGGCTCCGTCGAGCCCTGTCGGGTTTGCTCGGGCCCTGTCAGGCTCCGTCGCGCCCTGTCGGGTTTCCTCGGGCCCTGTCGGGCTCCATCGAGCCCTGTCGGGTTTGCTCGGGCCCTGTCGGGCTCCATCGGACCATGTCAGGCTTTGTCGGGTCCTGTCGGGTTTGCTCAGGCCCCGTCGGGCCTTGTCAGGCCCTGTCGAGTTTGCTCGGGCCCTGTCGGGTTTGCCCGCGTCCTGTCGGGCTGCGTCGGGCCCTGTCAGGTTTGCTCAGGCCCTGTCGGGATCCGTTGGGCCCTGTCGGGTTTGCTCGGGCCCTGTCGGGCTCCTTCGTGCCCTGTCAGGTTTGCTTGGGCCCTGTCGGGTTTGCTCGTGCCCTGTCAGGCTCCGTCGAGCTTTGTCAGGTTTGCTCGGGCCCTGTCGGGTTTGCTCGGGCTCTGTCAGGCTCCGTCAGGCCCTCTCGGGTTTGCTCGTGTCCTGTCGGGCTCCGTCGGGCCCTGTCAGGTTTGCTTGGGCACTGTCGGGCTCTGTCGGGCCCTGTCGGGTTTCCTTGGGCCCTGTCGGGCTCCATCGAGCCCTGTCAGGCTTTGTCGAACCCTGACGGGTTTGCTCAGGCCCTGTCGGGTTTGCACGGGCCCTGTCGGGCTCTGTCGGGCCCTGTCTGGTTTCCTCGGGCCCTGTCGGGCTCCGTTGGGCCCTGTCGGTTTGCTCGGGCCCTGTCGGGTTTTCTGAAGCCCTGTCAGGCTTCGTCAAACCCTGTAGAGTGTGCTCGGGCCCTGTCGGGCTCCGTCGGGCCCTGTCGGGTTTGCTCGGGCCCTGTCGGGCTCCGTCGGGCCCTGTCGGGTTTCCTCGGGCTCTTTCGGGCTCCGTCGGGTCCTGTCGGGTTTGCTCGGGCCATGTCGGGTTTGCTGAAGCCCTGTCAGGCTTCGTCGGACCCTGTCGGGTTTGCTCGAGCCCTGTCGGGCTCCATCGGGTCCTGTCGGGTTTGCTCGAGCCCTGTCAGGCTCCGTCGGGCCCTGTCGGGTTTCCTCGGGCCCTGTCGGGCTTTATCGAGCCCTGTCAGGCTTCGTCGGGCCCTTTCGGGTTTCCTCGGGCCCTGTCGGGCTCCGTCAGGCCCTGTCGGGTTTGCTCGGGCCCTATCGGGCTCCGTCGAGCCCTTTCGGGTTTGCTCGGGCTCTGTCAGGCTCCGTCGGGCCCTGTCGGGTTTCCTCGGGCCCTGTCAAGCTCCATCAAGCCCTGTCAGGCTTTGTCGAACCCTGTCGGGTTTGCTCAGGCCCTGTCGGGTTTGCTCGGGCCCTGTCGGGCTCTGTCGGGCCCTGTCTGGTTTCCTCGGGCCCTGTCGGGCACCGTCGGGCCCTGTCGGGTTTGCTCGGGCCCTGTCGGGTTTGCTGAAGCCCTGTCAGGCTTCGTCGGACCCTGTCGGGTTTGCTCGGGCCCTGTCAGGCTCCGTCGGGCCCTGTCGGGTTTGCTCGGGCCCTGTCGGGCTCCGTCGAGCCCTGTCAGGTTTTCTCGGGCCTTGTCAGGCTTTGTCGGGCCCTGTCGGGTTTGCTCGGGCCCTGTCGGGTTTGCTCAGGCCCTGTCGGGTTCCGTCGGGCCCTGTCGGGTTTCCTCGGGCCCTGTCGGACTCCACTGAGCCCTGTCATGCTCCGTCGGGCTCTTTCGGGTTTCCTCGGGCCCTGCCGGACTCCGTCGGGCCCTGTCGGGCCTTGTCGGGCCCTGTCGGGTTTGCTCGGGCTCTGTCGGGCTCCAGCGTGCTCTGTCAGGTTTGCCCGGGCCCTGTCAGGCTCCGTCAGGCCCTGTCGGGTTTGCTCGGGCCCTATCGGGCTCAATCAGGCCCTGTCGGGTTTCCTCGGGCCCTGTCGGGCTCCATCGAGCCCTGTCAGGCTCCGTCGGGCCCTTTCGGGTTTGCTCGGGCCCTGTCGGGCTCCGTCAGGCCCTGTCGGGTTTGCTCGGGCCCTGTCGGGCTCCGTCGGGCCCTGTCTGGTTTCCTCGGGCTCTGTTGGGCTCCGTCGGGCCCTGTCGGGTTTGCTCGGGCCATGTCGGGTTTGCTGAAGCCCTGTCAGGCTTCGTCGGACCCTGTCGGGTTTGCTCGAGCCCTGTCGGGCTCCATCGGGCCCTGTCGGGTTTGCTCGGGCCCTATCGGGCTCCGTCGGGCCCTGTCGGGTTTCCTCGGGCCCTGTCGGGCTCCATCGAGCCCTGTCAGGCTTCGTCGGGCCCTTTCGGGTTTGCTCGGGCCCTGTCGGGCTCCGTCGGGCCCTGTCAGGTTTACTCAGGTTCTTTCGGGATCCGTTGGGCCTTGTCGGGTTTGCTCGGGCCCTGTCGGGCTCCTTCGTGCCCTGTCAGGTTTGCTCGGGCCCTGTCGGGTTTGCTCGGGCCCTGTCAGGCTCCGTCGGGCTCTGTCGGGTTTCCTCGGGCCCTGTCGGGCTCCGTCGGGCCCTGTCGGATTTCCTCGGGCCCTCTCGGGTTCCGTCCGGCCCTGTCGGGTTTCCTCGGGCCCTGTCGGACTCTATCGAACCCTGTCAGGCTCCGTCGGGCTCCTTCGGGATTGCTCAGGCCCTGTCGGGCTCCGTCGGGCCCTGTCAGGCTTTGTCAGGTCCTGTCAGGTTTGCTCGGGCCCTGTCGGGCCTTGTCGGGCCCTGTCGGGTTTGCTCGGGACCTGTCGGGTTTGCTCGGGCCCTGTCAGGCTTTGTCAAGCCCTGTCGGGTTTGCTAGGGCCCTGTCGGGCTCTGTCGGGCCCTGTCTGGTTTCCTCAGGCCCTGTCGGGCTCCGTCGGGCCCTGTCCGGTTTGCTCAGGCCCTGTCGGGTTTGCTCGGGCCCTGTCGGGCTCCGTCGGGCCCTGTCTGGTTTCCTCAGGCCCTGTCGGGCTCCGTCGAGCCCTGTCGGGTTTGCTCGGGCCCTGTCAGGCTCCGTCGCGCCCTGTCGGGTTTCCTAGGGCCCTGTCGGGCTCCATCGAGCCCTGTCGGGTTTGCTCGGGCCCTGTCGGGCTCCATCGGACCCCGTCAAGCTTTGTCGGGTCCTGTCGGGTTTGCTCGCGCCCTGTCGGGCCTTGTCAGGCCCTGTCGGGTTTGCTCGGGCCCTGTCGGGTTTGCCCGCGTCCTGTGGGGCTCCGTCGGGCCCTGTCAGATTCGCTCGGGCCCTGTCGGGTTTGCTCGGGCCCTGTCAGGCTTTGTCAGGCCCTGTCGGGTTTGCTCGGGCCCTGTCAGGCTCCATCGGGCCCTGTCAGGTTTGCTCAGGCCCTGTCGGGATCCGTTGGGCCCTGTCGGGTTTGCTCGGGCACTGTCGGGCTCCGTCGGGCCCTGTCAGGCTTTGTCGAACCCTGTCGGATTTGCTCAGGCCCTGTCGGGTTTGCTCGGGCCCTGTCGGGCTCTGTCGGGCCCTGTCTGGTTTCCTCAGGCCCTGTCGGGCTCCGTCAGGCCCTGTCGGGCTCCGTCGAACCCTGTCGGGTTTGCTCGGGCCCTGTCAGGCTCCGTCGCGCCCTGTCTGGTTTCCTCGGGCCCTGTCGGGGTCCATCGAGCCCTGTCAGGTTTGCTCGGGCCCTGTCGGGTTTGCTCGGGCCCTGTCGGGCTCCATCGGACCCTATCAGGCTTTGGCGGGCCCTGTCGGGTTTGCTCGGGCCCTGTCGGGCTCCATCGGACCCTATCAGGCTTTGGCGGGTCCTGTCGGGTTTGCTCAGGCCCTGTCGGGCCTTGTCAGCCCCTGTCAGGTTTGCTCGCGCCCTGTCGGGCTCCGTCGGGCCCTGTCAGGTTCTCTCGGGCCCTGTCAGGTTTGCTCGGGCCCTGTCGGGATCCGTTGGGCCTTGTCGGGTTTGCTCGGGCCCTGTCGGGCTCCTTCGTGCCCTGTCAGGTTTGCTCGGGCCCTGTCGGGTTTGCTCGGGCCCTGTCAGGCCTTGTCAGGCCCTGTCGGGTTTGCTCGGGACCTGTCGGGTTTGCCCGCGTCCTGTCGGGCTCCGTCGGGCCCTGTCAGATTCGCTCGGGCCCTGTCGGGTTTGCTCGGGCCCTGTCAGGCTCCGTCAGGCCCTGTCGGGTTTGCTCGTGCCCTGTCGGGCTCCGTCGGGCCCTGTCAGGTTTGCTCAGGCCCTGTCGGGATCCGTTGGGCCTTGTCGGGTTTGCTCGGGCCCTGTCGGGCTCCTTCGTGCCCTGTCAGGTTTGCTCGGGCTCTGTCGGGTTTGCTCGGGCCCTGTCAGGCTCCGTCGAGCCCTGTCGGGTTTGCTCGGGCCCTGTCGGGCTCCATCGAGCCCTGTCAGGCTTTGTCGAACCCTGTCGGGTTTGTTCGGGCCCTGTCGGGTTTGCTCGGTCCCTGTCGGGCTCCGTCGGGCCCTGTCAGGTTTGCTCGGGCCCTGTCAGGATCTGTCGGGCATGGAGACCCCCGCTTGTCCTCAGGGTCCATTGTGACATCTTGGGCACCTCCCATTGACCCCAGGACCCATTGTGACACCATGGGGACCCCCCTTGTCACTGGGGACCCATTGTGACACCATGGAGACCCCCGCTTGTCCTCAGGGTCCATTGTGACATCTTGGGCACCTCCCATTGTCCCCAGGACCTATTGTGACATCCTGGGGACCCCCTTGCTCCCAGGGCCCATTATGGCACCATGAGGACATCACCTTTGTCCCCAGGAACCATTGTGACATCCCAGGACCCCACTTTGTCCCCAGGGCCTATTGTGACACCATGGGGACCCCTCCTTGTCACTGGGGACCCATTATGACACCATGGGGACCCCCCCTTGTCCTCAGGACTCATTCTCACATCCTGAGCACCCCCCATTGTCCCCAGGGCCCATTGTGACATCCTGGGGACCCTCATTGTCCCCAGGGCCCATTGTGACATCCCAGAACCTCCTATTGTCCCCAGGGCCCATTGTGACATCCTGGGGACCCTCATTGTCCCCAGGGCCCATTGTGACATCCCAGAACCTCCTATTGTCCCCAGGGCCCATTGTGACATTCCAGGACCCCCCATTGTCCCCAGGGCCCATTGTGACATCCACTGCACCCCCTTGTCCCCAGGGCCCATTGTGACATTCAGGGGACCCTCTTTGTCCCCAGGGCCCATTGTGACATCCTGGGGACCCCCCCTTGTCACTGGGGCCCATTGTGACGTCCCAGGACCCCCCGTTGTCCCCAGGGTTCATTGTGACGTCTTAGGACCCCCCATTGTCCCCAGGGCCCATTGTGACATCCTGGGGACCCCTCTTTGTCCCCAGGGCCCATTGTGACATCCTGGGGACCCCCCCTTGTCACCAGGGCCCATTGTGACGTCCCAGGATCCCTCCTTGTCCCCAGGGCCCATTGCGACGTCTCAGGACCCCCCATTGTCCCCAGGGCCCATTGTGACATTCAGGGCACCCCCTTGTCCCCAGGGCCCATTGTGACATTCCGGGGACGCCTCTTTGTCTCCAGGGCACATTGTGACATCCTGGGGACCCCCCCTTGTCACTGGGGCCCATTGTGACGTCCCAGGATCCCCCATTGTCCCCAGTGCCCATTGTGACATTCAGGGCACCCCCTTGTCCCCAGGGCCCATTGTGACATTCTGGGGACGCCTCTTTGTCCCCAGGGCCCATTGTGACGTCCCAGGACCCCCCATTGTCCCCAGGACCCATTGTGACATTCAGGGGGCCCCTTTGTCACTGGGGCCCATTGTGACATCCCAGGACCCCCCTTTGTCCCCAGGGCCCATTGTGACATCGAAGGACCCCTCTGGTCCCCAGGGCCCATTATGACATCCTGGGGATGCCCCCTTATCACTGGGGCCCATTGTGACGTCCCAGGACCCCCCATTGTCCCCAGGGCCCATTGTGACATCCTGGGGATCCCTGTTTGGCCCCAGGGCCCATTGTGACATCCCAGGACCCCCCATTGTCCCCAGGGCCCATTGCGACATTCAGGGGACGCCTCTTTGTACCCAGGGCACATTGTGACATCCTGGGGACCCCCCCTTGTCCCCAGGGCCCATTGTGACATCCCAGGACCCCACATTGTCCCCAGGGCCCATTGTGACATCCTGGGGACCCCACTTGTCCCCAGGACCCATTGCGACACTATGGGCACCCCGCCTTGTTCCCAGGGCTCATTGTGACACCGTGGGTACCACCCTTGTCCCCAGAGCCCATTGTGACATCCAGGGGACCCCCTTTGTCCCCAGGGCCCATTGTGACATCGCAGGACACCCCCTGGTCCCCAGGGCCCATTGTGACATCCTGCGGACCCCTTTTGTCCCCACGGCCCATTGTGGCACCATGGGGACCCCCTTTGTCACTGGGGCCCATTGTGACATCCCAGGACCCCACTTTGTCCCCAGGGCTCGTTCTGACACCTTGGGCACTCCCTTTGTCCCCAGGGTCCATTGTGACATCCTGGGCAACCCCATTGTCCCCACGGCCCATTGTGACATCTGGGGGACCCCCTTGTCCCCAGGACCCATCGTGGCACCGTGGGGCCCTCCTTGTCACTTGGGCCCATTGTGACACCATGGGGATGCCCCCTTTGTCCCCAGTGCCCATTGTGACATCCTGCGGACCCCCCGTTTGTCCCCAGGGCCCATTTTGACATTCAGGGCACCCACCATTGTTCCCAGGGCCCATTGTGACGTCCTGGGGACCCCCTCTGTTCCCAGGGCTCATTGTGACTTTCAGGGGACCCCCCCCTTGTCCCCAGGGCTGATTGTGATGTCCTAGGGCCCCTCTGTGTCCCCAGGGCCCATTGGGACACTTTAGAGACCCCTCTTTGTCCCCAGGGCCCATTGTGACATCCTGGGGACCCCCCCTTGTCCCCAGGGCCCATTGTGACATCCTCGGCACCCCCTTGTCCCCAGGGCCCATTGTGATATTCAGGGGACCCCTCTTTGTCCCCAGGGCCCATTGTGACATCCTGGGGACCCCCTTGTCCCCAGGGCCCATTGTGACGTCCCAGGACCCCCCATTGTCCCCAGGGCCCATTGTGACATCCTGGGGATCCCTCCTTGTCCCCAGGGCCCATTGTGACGTCCCAGGACCCCAGATTGTCCCCAGGGCCCATTGTGACATCCTGGGGACCCCCTCTTGTCACTGGGGCCCATTGTGACGTCCCAGGACCCCACATTGTCCCCAGGGCCCATTGTGACATCCTGGGGACCCCCTTTGTCTCCAGGGCCCATTGTGACGTCCCAGGACCCCCCATTGTCCCCAGGGTCCATTGTTACATCCTGGGGACCCCCTTGTCCCCAGGACCCATCGTGACACCATGGGGACCCTCCTTGTCACTGGGGACCCATTACGACACCCTGGGGAGCCCCCCTTGTCCTCAGGGCCCATTGTGACATCCTGGGCATCCCCCTTTGTCCCCCGGGACCATTGTAACACCGTGGGGACCCCCTTTGTCCCCAGGGCCCATTGTGACACTGTGGGGACCCTCCTTGTCCCCAGGGCCTATTATTCCGTCCCGGGACCCCCATTGTCCCCAGGGCCCATTGTGACACCTTGGGGACCCCCCTTGTCACTGGGGACCCATTGTGACACCATGGGGACCACCCCTTGTCCTCACGGCCTATTGTGAACATCCTGGGGAACCTCCATTGTCCCCAGAGCCCACTGTTAGTCCTGGGAACCCCTTGTCCCCAGGTCCCATTGTGACATCCTGTGGAGCCTCTTTGTCCCCAGGGCCCATTGTGACATCCTGGGGACCTCCTTTGTCCCCAGGGCCCATTGTGATGTCCCAGGACCCCACATTTTCCCCAGGGCCCATTGTGACATCCTGGGGACCCTCTTTGTCCCCAGGGCCCATTGTGACATTCAGGGGACCCCCTTTGTCCCCAGGGCCCATTGTGACGTCCCAGGACCCCCCATTGTCGCCAGGGCCCATTGTGACATCCTGGGGATCTCCCATTGTCCTCAGTGCCCATTGAGACATCCTGGGGACCCCCTTTGTCACTGGGGACCCATTGTGACATCCCAGGAACCCCATTGTCCCAAGGGCCCATTGTGACATCCAGGGGACCCCCCTTTGTCTCCAGGACGCATTGTGACACCGTGGGGACCTCATTAGTCCCCGGGGACCATTGTGACATCCTAGGGACCTCCCTTTGTCCCCAGGGCTCATTGTGGCACCATGGGGACCCCCTTTGTCACTGTGGCACATTGTGATATCCCAGAACCCCACTTTGTCCCCATGGCTCATTTTGACATCCTGGGGACCCCCTTTCTCCCCAGGGCCCATTGTGACATTCAGGGGACCCCCCCTTCTCCCCAGGGCCTATTGTTACGTTCCAGGACCCCCATTGTCCCCAGGGCCCATTGTGACACCATGGGGACCACCCCTTGTCCTCAGGGCCTATTGTGAACATCCTGGGGAACCTCCATTGTCCCCAGAGCCCATTGTGAGATCCTGTGGAGCCCCTTGTCCCCAGGGCCCATTGTGGCATCCTGGGGACCTCCTTGTCCCCAGGACCCATCGTGGCACCGTGGGGACCTCCCTTGTCACTGGGGACCCTTTGTGACACCATGGGGACCTCCCATTGTCCTCAGGGCCCATTGAGACATCCTGGGGACCCCCTTTGTCACTGGGGACCCATTGTGACATCCCGGGGACCCCATTGTTCCAAGAGCCCATTGTAACATCCTGGGGACCCCCCTTTTTCTCCAGGACGCATTGTGACACCGTGGGGACCTCATTAGTCCCCAGGGCCCATTGTGACATCGTAGGGACCTCCCTTTGTCCCCAGGGCTCATTGTGGCACCATGGGGACCCCCCCTTGTCACTGGGGACCCATTGTGACACCATGGAGACCCCCCCTTGTCCTCAGGGTCCATTGTGACATCCTGGGCACCCCCCATTGTCCCCAGGACCCATTGTGACATCCTGGCCACCCCCTTGCTCCCAGGGCCCATTTTAGCACCATGGGGACCGCCTTTGACCCCAGGGCCCCTTGTGGCAGCATGGCAACCACTTTTGTTCCCAGGGCCCATTGTGACATTCAGGGGACCCCATTGTCCCCAGGGCCTATTGTGACACCATGGGGACCCCTCCTTGTCACTGGGGACCCATTGTGACACCATGGGGACCCCCCCATGTCCTCAGGACTCATTTTCACATCCTGGGCACCCCCCATTGTCCCCAGGGCCCATTGTGACATCCCAGAACCTCCTATTGTCCCCAAGGCCCATAGTGACATCCTGGGGACCCCCATAGTCCCCAGTGCCTATTGTGACATTCCAGGACCCCCCATTGTCCCCAGGGCCCATTGTGACATCCTCGGCACGCCCTTGTCCCCAGGGCCCATTGTGACATTCAGGGGACCCCTCTTTGTCCTCAGGGCCCATTGTGACATCCTGGGGACCCCCCCTTGTCACTGGGGCCCATTGTGACGTCCCAGGACCCCCCATTGTCCCCAGGGCCCATTGTGACATTTTGGGGATCCCTCCTTGTCCCCAGGGCCCATTTTGACGTCCTAGGATCCCCCATTCTCCCCAGGACCCATTGTGACATTCAGGGGGACCCCCTTTGTCACTGGGGCCCATTGTGACATCCCAGGACCCCACATTGTCCCCAGGACCTATTGTGACATCCTGGGGACCCCACTTGTCCCCAGGACCCATTGTGACACTATGGGGACCCCCCCTTGTTCCCAGGGCCCATTGTGACAGCATCGACACCCCCCTTGTCCGCAGGGGTCATTGTGACATCCTGGGGACCCTCCTTGTCCCCAGAGCCCATTGTGACATCCAGTGGACCCCCTTTCTCCCCAGGGCCCATTGTGACATCGCAGGACCCCCCTGGTCCCCAGGGCCCATTGTGACATCCTGGGGATCCCCCTTTGTCCCCAGGGTCCATTGTGACATCCTGGGCAACCCCATTGTCCCCACGGCCCATTGTGACATCTGGGGGACCCCTTGTCCCCAGGACCCATCGTGGCACCGTGGGGACCCTCCTTGTCACTTGGGCCCATTGTGACACCATGGGGACCTCCCCTTTGTCCCCAGTGCCCATTGTGACATCCTGCGGACCCCCCTTTGTCTCCAGGGCCCATTTTGACATTCAGGGGACCCACCATTGTCCCCAGGGCCCATTGTGACCTTCAAGGGACCCCCATTGTTCCCAGGGCCCATTGTGACGTCCTGGGGAGCCCCCTCTGCTCCCAAGCCTCATTGTGACTTTCAGGGGATCCCCCCATGTACCCAGGGCTGATTGTGACGCTGTAGGGCCCCTCTTTGTCCCCAGGGCCCATTGTGACATCCTGGGGAACCCCCTTGTTCCCCGGGCCCATTGTGATGTCCCAGGACCCCCCATTGTCCCCAGGGCCCATTGTGACATCCTGGGGATCCCTCCTTGTCCCCAGGGCCCATTGTGACGTCCCAGGACCCCCCATTGTCCCCAGGGCCTATTGTGACATCCTCTGCACCCCCTTGTCCCCAGGGCCCATTGTGACATTCAGGGGACACCTCTTTGTCCCCAGGGCCCATTCTGACATCCTGGGGACCCCCTCTTGTCCCCAGGGCCCATTGTGACGTCCCAGGACCCCCCATTGTCCCCAGGGCCCATTGTGAAATCCTGGGGATCCCTCCTTGTCCCCAGGGCCCATTGTGACGTCCCAGGACCCCCCCATTGTCCCCAGGGCCCATTGTGACATTCAGGGGACCCCCTTTGTCACTGGGGCCCATTGTGACATCCCAGGACCCCACATTGTCCCCAGGGCCCATTGTGACATCCTGGGGACCCCTCTTTGTCCTAAGGACCCATTGTGACGTCCCAGGACCCTGCATTGTCCCCAGAGCCCATTGTGACATCCTGGAGACACCCTTTGTCCCCAGGACCCATTGTGACGTCCCAGGACCCCCCATTGTCCCCAGGGTTCATTCTTACATCCTGGGGACCCCCTTGTCCCCAGGACCCATCGTGACACCATGGAGACCCTCCTTGTCACTGGGGACCCATTGTGACACCATGGAGACCCCTCCTTGTCCTCAGGGCCCATTGTGACATTCTGGGCATCCCCCTTTGTCACCCGGGACCATAGTAACACCGTGGGGACCCCCTTTGTCCCTAGGGCCTATTGTTACGTCCCAGGACCCCCCATTGTTCCCAGGGCCCATTGTGACACCTTGGGGACCCCCTTGTCACTGGGGACCCATTGTGACACCATGGGGACCACCCCTTGTCCTCAGGGCCTATTGTGAACATCCTGGGGAACCTCCATTGTCCCCAGAGCCCATTGTGAGTTCCTGGGGACCCCCTTGTCCCCAGGTCCCATTGTGACATCCTGGGGAGTCTCTTTGTCCCCAGGGCCCATTGTGACATCCTGGGGACCCCCTTTGTCCCCAGGGCCCATGGTGACATCCTGGGGACCTCCTTGTCCGCAGGACCCATCCTGGCACCGTGGGGACCTCCCTTGTCACTGGGGACCCTTTGTGACACCATGGGGACCTCCCATTGTCCTCAGGGCCCATTGAGACATCCTGGGGACCCCCTTTGTCACTGGGGACCCGTTGTGACATCCCAGGAACCCCATTGTCCCAAGGGCCCATTGTGACATCCTAGGGACCTCCCTTTGTCCCCAGGGCTCATTGTGGCACCATGGGGACCCCCTTTGTCACTGTGTCACATTGTGATATCCAAGAACCCCACTTTGTCCCCAAGGCCCATTTTGACATCCTGGGGACCCCCTTTCTCCCCAGGGCCCATTGTGACATTCAGGGGACCCCCCCCTTGTCCCCAGGGCCCATTGTGACTTCCCAGGACCCCCCAATGTCCCTAGAGCCCATTGTGACATCCTGGGGATCCCTCCTTGTCCCCAGGGCCCATTGTGACATCCTGGGGATCCCTCCGTGTCCCCAGGGCCCATTCTGACGTCCCAGGATCCCCCATTGTCCCCAGGGCCCATTGTGACATTCAGGGGACCCCCTTTGTCACTGGGGCCCATTCTGACATCCCAGGACCCCACATTGTCCCCAGGGCCCATTGTGACATTCAGGGGTCCCCCCCTTGTCCCCAGGACCCATTGTGATGTCCCAGGACCCCTCATTGTCCCCACGGCCCATTGTGACATCCTGGGGACCCCCCCTTGTCACTGGGGACCCATTGTGACACCATGGAGACCCCTGCTTGTCCTCAGGGTCCATTCTGACATCTTGGGCACCTCCCATTGTCCCCAGGACCCATTGTGACATCCTGGGGACCCCCTTGCTCCCAGGGCCCATTGTGGCACCATGGGGACATCCCCTTTGTCCCCAGGGCCCATTGTGACATTCCAGGACCCCCCCTTGTCCCCAGGGCCCATTGTGACATTCCAGGACCCCCCATTGTCCCCAGGGCCCATTGTGACATCCACTGCACCCCCTTGTCCCCAGGGCCCATTGTGACATTCAGGGGACCCCTCTTTGTCCCCAGGGCCCATTCTGACATCCTGGGGACCCCCCCTTGTCCCCAGGGCCCATTGTGACGTCCCAGGACCCCCCATTGTCCCCAGGACCCATTGTGACATCCTGGGGATCCCTCCTTGTCCTCAGGGCCCATTGTGACGTCTTAGGACCCCCCATTGTCCCCAGGACCCATTGTGACATCCTGGGGACCCCCCCTTGTCCCCAGAGCCCATTGTGACGTCCCAGGACCCCCCATTGTCCCCAGGGCCCATTGTGACATCCTGGGGATCCCTCCTTGTCCCCAGGGCCCATTGTGACGTCCCAGGACCCCCCATTGTCCCCAGGACCCATTGTGACAGTCAGGGGGCCCCTTTGTCACTGGGGCCCATTGTGACATCCCAGGACCCCACATTGTCCCCAGGACCTATTGTGACATCCTGGGGACCCCACTTGTCCCCAGACCCATTGTGACACTATGGGGACCCCCCCATTGTCCCCAGGGCCCATTGTGACATCCTGGGGATCCCTCCTTGTCCGCAGGGCCCATTGTGACGTCCCAGGACCCCTTTTGTCCCCAGGGCCCATTGTGACATCCTCGGTACCCCCTTGTCCCCAGGGCCCATTGTGACATTCAGGGGACCCCTGTTTGTTCCCAGGGCCCATTGTGACATCCTGGGGACCCCCTCTTGTCACTGGGGCCCATTGTGACGTCCCAGGACCCCCCATTGTCCCCAGGGCCCATTGTGACATTCAAGGGACCCCTCTTTGTCCCCAGGGCCCATTGTGAAGTCTAAGGACCCCCCATTGTCCCCAGGGCCCATTGTGACATCCTGGGGATCCCTCCTTGTCCCCACGGCCCATTGTGACATCCTGGGGACCCTCCTTGTCCCCAGAGCCCATTGTGACATCCAAGGGACCCCCTTTGTCTCCAGGGCCCATTGTGGCACCATGGGGACCCCCTTTGACACTGGGGCCCATTGTGACACCGTCGACACCCCCCTTTGTCCCCAGAGCCCATTGTGACATCCAGGGGACCCCCTCTTGTCCCCAGGGCCCACTGTGACGTCCCAGGACCCTCCATTGTCCCCAGGGCCCATTGTGACATCCTGGGGATCCCTCTTTGTCCCCAGGTCCCATTGTGACGTCCCAGGACCCCCCATTGTCCCCAGGACCCATTGTGACATTCAGGGGACCCCCTTTGTCACTGGGGCCCATTGTGACATCCCAGGACCCCACATTGTCCCCAGGGCCCATTGTGACATCCTGGGGACCCCACTTGTCCCCAGGACCCATTGTGACACTATGGGGAACCCCCTTGTCCCCAGGGCCCATTGTGACGTCCTGGGGATCCCTCCTTGTCCGCAGGGCCCATTGTGACGTCCCAGGACCCCCCATTGTCCCCAGGGCCCATTGTGACATCCCAGGACCCCCCTTTGTCCCCAGGGCCATTGTGAAATCCTGGGGACCCCTTTTGTCCCCAGGGCCCATTGTGGCACCATGGGGAACCCCTTTGTCACTGGGGGCCATTGTGACATTCCAGGATTCCACTTTGTCCCCAGGGCTCGTTCTGACACCTTGGGGACTCCCATTGTCCCCAGGGCCCATTGTGACATCCCAGGACCCCACTTTGTCCCCAGGGCTTATTGTGACATCTGGGGGACGCCCTTGTCCCCAGGACCCATCGTGGCACCGTGGGGACCCTCCTTGTCACTTGGGCCCATTGTGACACCATGGGGACCCACCCTTTGTCCCCAGTGCCCATTGTGACATCCTGCGGACCCCCCGTTGTCCCCAGGGCCCATTGTGACATTCAGGGGACCCACCATTGTCCTCAGGACCCATTGTGATGTCCCAGGACCCCCCATTGTCCCCAGGGCCCACTGTGACATCCTCAGCACCCCCTTGTCCCCAGGGCCCATTGTGACATTCAGGGGACCCCTCTTTTTCCCCAGGGCCCATTGTGACATCCTGGGGACCCCCCTTGTCCCCAGGGCCCATTGTGATGTCCCAGAACCCGCCATTGTCCCCAGGGCCCATTGTGACATCCTGGGGATCCCTCCTAGTCCCCAGGGCCCATTGGGACGTCCCAGGACCCCCATTGTCCCCAGGGCCCATTGTGACATTCAGGGGCCCCCGTTTGTCACTGGGGCCCATTGTGACATCCCAGGACCCCACATTGTCCCCAGGGCCCTTGTGACATCCTGGGGACCCCACTTGTCCCCAGGACCCATTGTGACACTATAGGGACCCCCCCTTCTGCCCAGTGACCATTGTGACACCGTGGGTACCACCCTTGTCCGCACGGCCCATTGTGACATCCTAGGGACACCCCCTTGTCTCCAGGGCCCATTGTGACATTCAGGGGACCCCCCATTGTCCCCAGGGCCCATTGTGACATTCAGGGGACCCCTCTTTGTCCCCAGGGCCCATTGTGACATCCTGGGGATCCCTCCTTGTCCCCAGGGCCCATTGTGACGTCCCAGGACCCCCCATTGTCCCCAGGACCTATTGTGACATTCAGGGGAGCCCCTTTGTCACTGGGGCCCATTGTGACACCATGGAGACCCCCGCTTGTCCTCAGGGTCCATTGTGACATCCTGGGCACCCCCCATTTTCCCCAGGACCCATTGTGACATCCTGGCCACCCCCTTGCTTCCAGGGCCCATTGTGGCACCATGGGGACACCCCCTTTGTCCCCAGGGCCCATTGTGACATCCCAGGACCCCCCTTTGACCCCAGGGCCCATTGTGGCACCATGGCAACCCCTTTTGTCCCCAGGGCCCATTGTGACATTCTTGGACCCCACTTTGTCCCCAGGGCCTATTGTGACACCATGGGGACCCCTCCTTGTCACTGGGGACCCATTGTGACACCATGGGGACCCCCCCTTGTCCTCATGACTCATTCTGACATCCTGGACACCCCCCATTGTCCCCAGGGCCCATTGTGACATCCACTGCACTACCTTGTCCCCAGGGCCCATTGTGACATTCAGGGGACCCCTCTTTGTCCCCAGGGCCCATTCTGACATCCTGGGGACCCCCCCTTGTCCCCAGGGCCCATTGTGACATCCACTGCACCCCCTTGTCCCCAGGGCCCATTGTGACATTCAGGGGACCCCTCTTTGTCCCCAGGGCCCATTCTGACATCCTGGGGACCCCTCCTTGTCCCCAGGGCCCATTGTGACGTCCCAGGACCCGCCATTGTCCCCAGGGCCCATTGTGACATCCTGGGGACCCCTCCTTGTCCCCAGGGCCCATTGTGACGTCCCAGGACCCCCCATTGTCCCCAGGGCCCATTGTGACATTCAGGGGCCCACGTTTGTCACTGGGGCCCATTGTGACATCCCAGGACCCCACATTGTCCCCAGGTCCCATTGTGACTTTCAGGGGACCCCACTTGTCCCCAGGACCCATTGTGACTACTATAGGGACCCCCCCTTGTGCCCAGTGCCCATTGTGACACCGTGGGTACCACCCTTGTCCGCAGGGCCCATTGTGACATCCTGGGGACACCCCCTCGTCCCCAGGGCCCATTGTGACATCCTGGGAATCCCTCCTTGTCCCCAGGGCCCATTGTGACGTCCCAGGACCCCCATTTTCCCCAGGGCCCATTGTGACATCCTCGGCACCCCCTTGTCCCCAGGGCCCTTTGTGACGTTCAGGGGACCCCTCTTTGTTCCCAGGGCCCATTGAAATGTCCCAGGACCACCCTTTGTCACCAGGGTTCATTGTGACATCCTTGGGACCCCATTTGTCCCCACGGCCCATTGTGGCACCATGGGGACCCCGTTTGTCACTGGGGCCCATTGTGACATCCCAGGACCCCACTTTGTCCCCAGGGCCCATTGTGGCACCATGGGGAACCCCTTTGTCACTGGGGGCCATTGTGACATTCCAGGATTCCACTTTGTCCCCAGGGCTCGTTCTGAACACCTTGGGGCCTCCCATTGTCCCCAGGGCCCATTGTGACATCCTGGGCAACCCCATTATCCCCAGGGCCCATTGTGACATCTGGGGGACGCCCTTGTCCCCAGGACCCATCGTGGCACCGTGGGGACCCTCCTTGTCACTTGGGCCCATTGTGACACCATGGGGACCCCCCCTTTATCCCCAGTGCCCATTGTGACATCCTGCGGACCCCCCTTTGTCCCCAGGGCCCATTGTGACATTCAGGGGACCCACCATTGTCCTCAGGGCCCATTGTGACACTATGGGGACCCCCCCTTGTGCCCAGGGCCCATTGTGACACCATGGGTACCACCCTTGTCCCCAGGGCTCATTGTGACATCCCAGGACCCCCCATTGTCCCCAGGGCCCATTCTGACATCGTGGGGACCCCCTTTGTCCCAAGACTTCATTGCGACATCCTGGGGTCCCCCCTTGTCCTCAGGGTCCATTGTGACAGCCCAAACCTTACATTGTCCCCAGGGCCCATTGTGATATCTGGGGGACCCCCTTCTTCCCAAGGCCCATTGTGACATCCTGGGGACCCCCCCTTGTCCCCAGGGCCCATTGTGACATCCTGGGGATCCCTCCTTGTCCCCAGGGCCCATTAGGGGTACTCCTGGGTCCCCATTCCTGAACTCCTCGGTCCTTAGGGGCACTCCTGGGTCCCTCCTGACCTGAATCCCCGCCTGAACTCCTGGGTCCCTTTCCCAGACTCCTGGGTCCTCTCTCCTGAACTCCTGGGTCCCTTGGGGCACTCCTGGGTCCCCACCCAACTACTGGGTCCATAGGGGTACTCCTGGGTCCCTCCTGAACTGAATCCCCACCTGAACTCCTGGGTCCTCTCTCCTGAACTCCTGGGTCCCTTTCCCAAACTCCTGGGTCACCCCCCAACTACTGGGTCCTTAGGGGCACTCTTGGGTCCCCTTTCCCGAACTCCTGGGTCCCTTGGGGCACTCCTGGGTCCCCTTTCCCGAACTCCTGGGTCCTTTGGGGCACTCCTGGGTCCCCTTTCCCGAACTCCTGGGTCCCTCCTGACCTGAATCCCCTCCTGAACTCCTGGGTCCCTTTCCCAGACGCCTGGGTCCCCTCTCCAGGACTCCTGGGTCCTCTCTCCCGAACTCCTGGGTCCCTTGGGGCACTCCTGGGTCCCCCCCCAACTACTGGGTCCTTAGGGGTACTCCTGGGTCCCCTTTCCTGAACTCCTGGGTCCCTCCTGAACTGAATTCCCGCCTGAACTCCTGGGTCCGCTCTCCTGAATGCCTGGGTCCCTTTCCAGAACTCCTGGGTCCCTTTCCCGAACTCCTGGGTCCCTTTCCAGAACTCCTGGGTCCTCTCTCCTGAACTCCTGGGTCCCCTTTCCCGAACTCCTGGGTCCCTCCTGAACTGAATCCCCACCTGAACTCCTGGGTCCCCTTTCCCGAACTCGTGGGTCCCTTGGGGCACTCCTGGGTCCCCCCTCAACTACTGGTTCGTTAGGGGCACTCCTGGGTCCCTCCTGACCTGAATCCCCGCCTGAACTCCTGGGTCCCTTTCCCAGACTCCTGGGTCCTCTCTCCTGAACTCCTGGGTCCCTTGGGGCACTCCTGGGTCCCCCCCCAACTACTGGGTCCTTAGGGGTACTCCTGGGTCCCCTTTCCCAAACTCCTGGGTCCCTCCTGACCTGAATCCCCACCTGAACTCCTGGGTCCCCTCTCCAGGACTCCTGGGTCCTCTCTCTCGAACTCCTGGGTCCCTTGGGGCACTCCTGGGTCCCCACCCAACTACTGGGTCCATAGGGGTACTCCTGGGTCCCCTTTCCTGAACTCCTGGGTCCTCTCTCCTGAACTCCTGGGTCCCTTTCCCGAACTCCTGGGTCCCCCCCCAACTACTGGGTCCTTAGGGGTACTCCTGGGTCCCCTTTCCTGAACTCCTGGGTTCTTAGGGGCACTCCTGGGTCCCCCCCCAACTACTGGGTCCTTAGGGGTACTCCTGGGTCCCCTTTCCCGAACTCCTGGGTCCCTTGGGGCACTCCTGGGTCCCCCCTCAACTACTGGGTCCTTAGGGGCACTCCTGGGTCCCCTTTCCCGAACTCCTGGGTCCCTCCTGACCTGAATCCCCACCTGAACTCCTGGGTCCCCTCTCCAGGACTCCTGGGTCCTCTCTCTCGAACTCCTGGGTCCCTTGGGGCACTCCTGGGTCCCCCCCCAACTACTGGGTCCTTAGGGGTACTCCTGGGTCCCCTTTCCCGAACTCCTGGGTCCCCCCTCAACTACTGGGTCCTTAGGGGTACTCCTGGGTCCCCTTTCCTGAACTCCTGGGTTCTTAGGGGCACTCCTGGGTCTCCCCCCAACTACTGGGTCCTTAGGGGTACTCCTGGGTCCCCTTTCCTGAACTCCTGGGTCCCTCCTGAACTGAATCCCCACCTGAACTCCTGGGTCCTCTCTCCCGAACTCGTGGGTCTCTTGGGGCACTCCTGGGTCCCCCCCCAACTCCTGGGTCCTTAGGGGCACTCCTGGGTCCCCTTTCCCGAACTCCTGGGTCCCTCCTGACCTGAATCCCCGCCTGAACTCCTGGGTCCTCTCTCCCCAACTCCTGGGTCCCTTGGGGCACTCCTGGGTCCCCCCCCAACTACTGGGTCCTTAGGGGTACTCCTGGGTCCTCTTTCCTGAACTCCTGGGTCCTTCGGGGCACTCCTGGGTCCCTCCTGACCTGAATCCCCGCCTGAACTCCTGGGTCCCTTTCCCAGACTCCTGGGTCCTCTCTCCTGAACTCCTGGGTCCCTTGGGGCACTCCTGGGTCCCCCCTCAACTACTGGGTCCTTAGGGGTACTCCTGGGTCCCCTTTCCCGAACTCCTGGGTCCCTTGGGGCACTCCTGGGTCCCCCCTCAACTACTGGGTCCTTAGGGGCACTCCTGGGTCCCCTTTCCCGAACTCCTGGGTCCCTCCTGAACTGAATCCCCACCTGAACTCCTGGGTCCTCTCTCCTGAACTCCTGGGTCCCTTTCCCGAACTCCTGGGTCTCTTGGCGCACTCCTGGGTCCCCCCCCAACTACTGGGTCCATAGGGGTACTCCTGGGTCCCTCCTGAACTGAATCCCCACCTGAACTCCTGGGTTCTCTCTCCTGAACTCCTGGGTCCCCTTCCCGAACTCCTGGGTCCCTTGGGGCACTCCTGGGTCCCCCCCCAACTACTGGGTCCTTAGGGGTACTCCTGGGTCCCCTTTCCCGAACTCCTGGGTCCCTCCTGACCTGAATCCCCTCCTGAACTCCTGGGTCCCTCTCCCAGACGCCTGGGTCCTCTCTCCTGAACTCCTGGGTCCCTTTCCCGAACTCCTGGGTCCCTTGGGGCACTCCTGGGTCCCCCCCCAACTACTGGGTCCATAGGGGTACTCCTGGGTCCCTCCTGAACTGAATCCCCACCTGAACTCCTGGGTCCTCTCTCCTGAACTCCTGGGTCCCTTTCCCGAACTCCTGGGTCCCTTGGGGCACTCCTGGGTCCCCCCCCAACTACTGGGTCCATAGGGGTACTCCTGGGTCCCTCCTGAACTGAATCCCCACCTGAACTCCTGGGTCCTCTCTCCTGAACTCCTGGGTCCCTTGGGGCACTCCTGGGTCCCCCCCCAACTACTGGTTCCTTAGGGGCACTCCTGGGTCCCCTTTTCCGAACTCCTGGGTCCCTCCTGACCTGAATCCCCTCCTGAACTCCTGGGTCCCTCTCCCAGACGTTTGGGTCCCCTCTCCAGGACTCCTGGGTCCTCTCTCCCGAACTCCTGGGTCCCTTGGGGCACTCCTGGGTCCCCCCCCAAGTACTGGGTCCTTAGGGGTACTCCTGGGTCCCCTTTCCCAAACTCCTGGGTCCCTCCTGAACTGAATCCCCACCTGAACTCCTGGGTCCTCTCTCCTGAACTCCTGGGTCCCTTGGGGCACTCCTGGGTCCCCCCTCAACTACTGGGTCCTTAGGGGCACTCCTGGGTCCCCTTTCCCGAACTCCTGGGTCCCTCCTGACCTGAATCCCCACCTGAACTCCTGGGTCCTCTCTCTCGAACGCCTGGGTCCCTTGGGGCACTCCTTGGTCACCCCCAACTACTGGGTCCATAGGGGTACTCCTGGGTCCCTCCTGAACTGAATCCCCACCTGAACTCCTGGGTCCTCTCTCCTGAACTCCTGGGTCCCTTTCCCGAACTCCTGGGTCCCCCCCCAACTACTGGGTCCTTAGGGGCACTCCTGGGTCCCTCCTGACCTGAATCCCCTCCTGATCTCCTGGGTCCCTTTCCCAGACGCCTGGGTCCCCTCTCCAGGACTCCTGGGTCCTCTCTCCCGAACTCCTGGGTCCCTTGGGGCACTCCTGGGTCCCCCCCCAACTACTGGGTCCTTAGGGGTACTCCTGGGTCCCCTTTCCTGAACTCCTGGGTCCCTCCTGAACTGAATCCCCACCTGAACTCCTGGGTCCGCTCTCCTGAATGCCTGGGTCCCTTTCCGGAACTCCTGGGTCCCTTTCCCGGAACTCCTGGGTCCTCTCTCCTGAACTCCTGGGTCCCCTTTCCCGAACTCCTGGGTCCCTCCTGAACTGAATCCCCACCTGAACTCCTGGGTCCTCTCTCCTGAACTCGTGGGTCCCTTGGGGCACTCCTGGGTCCCCCCTCAACTACTGGGTCCTTAAGGGTACTCCTGGGTCCCCTTTCCCGAACTCCTGGGTCCCTTGGGTCACTAGGGTCCCCCCTCAACTACTGGGTCCTTAGGGGCACTCCTGGGTCCCCTTTCCCGAACTCCTGGGTCCCTCCTGACCTGAATCCCCACCTGAACTCCTGGGTCTGCTCTCCAGGACTCCTGGGTCCTCTCTCTCGAACTCCTGGGTCCCTTGGGGCACTCCTTGGTTCCCCCCCAACTACTGGGTCCATAGGGGTACTCCTGGGTCCCTCCTGAACTGAATCCCCGCCTGAACTCCTGGGTCTGCTCTCCCGAAGCTTAAGGAGGAGGTTGAGACGCTGAGGTCCATCAGGGAGTGCGAAAGGGAGTTCGACTGGTGGAGTAACACCCTGACGTGCCGGTCGGAAAGGCCCCAGGGAGGTACCCCCGAAAAGGAGATGGACCTCCTGCCCTCCCGGACAGAGGCGGAGGTCCTGAGACAGCCCCACCCTTGTCGCTGTCGGGCAGAGGTAAACGACCTAAAAGAAGATGAGGGTTGGAAGCTTATTCCAGTTCGGCATCACAGGCAGCCCCCCTCCCTGCCTGATTTGCCTCCCCAGGTGCCCCTCCGTAATAGGTTTGAGGCCCTGGATCTTGAAGAAGAGGTAGGTGAGGAGGTGGTGCCAAGCCTGCCTACAAGATCACATAGGAAGAGGCGGTTGACTACACAACTGAAGACTGCCTCTGATAAGAAAGATAGAAGGGTGATTGTAATAGGAAATTCCCTTCTGAAAGGAACAGAGGGCCCAATATGCAGGGTTGACCCTCATCTTAGGGAAGTCTGTAGTCTACCTGGAGCCCGGATCAAGGATATTGCTAGAGAGCTCCCCAGACTGGTGCACCCGACAGACTACTACCCGCTGCTGGTCTTCCAGACAGATGGGGAGGAAGCTGCTTCCCGTAGTCTGAGGGGAATGAAGAACGATTGCAAGGTCTTGGGAAGGATGGTGAAAGATTCAGGGGCTCAAGTGATCTTCTCTTCACTCCTTCCCTCTTCAAGTGACGATGTGGGGTGGAATGGGAAAATTCAATCTCTAAATGGTTGGCTCCAAGACTGGTGCTACAGGCAGGGCTTTGGTTTTTTTGATAATGGCTGGTTTTATAAGACTCCAGTCCGGACAGTGTTATGTAGGAAAGGCTTATCTCGCAGGGGCAAAAGGATGCTGGGGCAGGAATTAGCTGGGCTCATTTGGAGAGCTTTGAACTAGGCTCGAAGGGGGATGGGGTTGTAGCTGGGCTTGCCCCAGTGGGGCAGCATTCTAAAACAGATGAGGACCGGGTGGCCTCCTGTGCCCCTAGGGAGAAATTGGTGTGCTCTGCTCGCTCCCTGAAATGCCTGTGCACCAATGCGCGCAGCATGGGGAATAAGCAGGAGGAGTTAGAATCCTATGTTCGGTCGGGAGATTATGATCTGGTGGTGTTGCTTTATCCATGCGAGCCACGGAACCTGACACACCAATATGATGTTCACAGAGTTCGCTTTATTGTCGGACCGGGCTGGCTTTATAGCAAAGCTGCCCTGTCCACGCGCCTTACAACAACGTGATTGGTTGTAACTCGTGTTATACAATAACATGATAGGCTGCATGTACCGTCCACGCGCTCTGCACGCATGTGTCCGGCGATTGCTCACTCATTATTACATTCTAATGGTGCTCCTTTAGTCTCTTTTGTCTCTGGCTTCACCTCTCAGCCAGGCTGGCGACAACCCCATCCCCCTGGGGTGGGGGGGGGCTCTGCCACTACATGGTGGCAATTACAGAAACGTGGTGGGACAGTTCACATGACTGGAATGTGGTCACGGATGGCTACGCCCTTTTCAGGAAAGACAGGCCAGCCAGGCGTGGTGGTGGAGCTGCTCTCTATGTGAGAGAGCAACTGCAATGTACTAAATTCTGCCCAGGAGCGGATGAGGAACGAGTTGAGAGTGTATGGGTCAGGATCAAGGGACAGGCTGGCAGGGGTGATACTGTTGTAGGTGTCTAATACAGGCCACCAGATCAGGCTGAGGAAGTTGATGAGGCCTTCTATGCGCAGCTGAGAGTGGCCTCGCAGTCACAGGCCCTGGTTGTTGTGGGTGATTTTAACTCCCCTGATGTTTGCTGGAAGGACCATTCAGCCAGCCAGCCACAGTCCAGGAGGTTCCTCCAGCGCATTGATGATAACTTCCTCATGCAGATGGTGGAGGAGCCGACCAGGAGAGGTGCACTGCTGGTCTCATCCTCACTAACAAAGAGGGTCTGGTCGAAGCAGTAAAGGTCGAGGGCTGCCTGGGTTGCAGTGACCACGAGAGGGTGGAGTTCAGCATCTCGTGTGGCAGGAACAGAACAGCAAGTAGAATTGCAACCCTGGACTTTGGCAGGGCTAATTTCGGCCTTTCCAAGCAATTGCTGGGGGAAATCCCATGGGCAAGACTGCTTGAAGGAAAAGGGGCCCAAGAGAGCTGGATTGCATTCAGAGATTGCTTCTTCCATGCTCAGGATCAGAGCATCCCCACACGTAGGAAGTCGAGGAAGGGAGCCAGGAGGCCTGCGTGGTTGAATAGGGGTCTGTTGGGTATGCTCAAGCAGAAGAGGTGAGTTTACAGGTCATGGAAGCAGGGGCTGACCACTTGGGAGGAATATAAGGCTGCTGTTAGAGGATGCAGGAGGGCAGCCAGGATAGCCAAGGCCTCCTTAGAATTACAGCTGGCGAGAGGGGTCAAGGACAGCAAGAAGAACTTTTCCAAATACACAGCAGATAAAACTAATACCAGAGGCAATGTAGGCCCACTGATGAATGAGGTGGGTGCCCTGGTGGCAGAAGACACAGAGAAGGCAGAATTGCTGAATGCCTTCTTTGTCTACTCCGCTGGAGGCTGTCCTGGGGAACCCTGTACCCCTGAGACCCCGGATGAAGCCAGGTTAATGGAGGAGTTTGCTTTAGTCGATGAGGACTGGGTTAGGGAACAATAAAGTAGTCTGGACATCCATAAATCCCTGGGTCCAGATGGGATGCATCCGCGGGTGCTGAGGGAGCTGGCTGAAGTCATTGCTGGACCGCTCTCCATCATTTTTGCCAAGTCTTGGGAAACGGGAGAGGTGCCCGAGGATTGGAGGAAAGCAAATGTCACTGCAGGCTTCAAAAAGGGCAAGAAGGAGGACCCGGGTAATTATAGAGCGGTCAGCCTCACCTCTGTCCCTGGGAAAGTAATGGAACAGCTTATCCTTGGTGCCATCTGAAGGCATATCAGGGATAAGAGGGTCATTAGGGGCAGTCAGCACGGCTTTACCAAGGGTAAGTCATGCTTGACCAACCTCATAGCCTTTAATGAGAATGTACCAAGGTGGATGGATGATGGCAGAGCGGTGGATGTGGTCTACCTTGACTTCAGTAAAGCCTTTGACACAGTCTGCACAGCATCCTCACCGCTAAGTTGAGGAGGTGTCGTGTAGACAATAGAGTAGTGAGGTGGTCAATGGTGCGGAGTCCACTTGGAGGCCTGAACCTAGTGCAGTGCCTCAGGGGTCAGTACTGGGGCCAATGTTATTCAATATATTCATTAATGATTTAGAGGAGGGAATTGAGTGTACGATCAGCAAGTTTGCTGATGACACGAAGCTGGGAGGAGTGGCTGACACTGGAAGCTGTGCTGCCATCAGAGACCTGGACAGGCTGGAGAGTTGGGCGGGGGATAACCTGATGGAATTTAACAAGGGAAAGTGTAGAGTCCTGCATCTGGGCAGGAACAACCCCAGGTTCCAGTATAGGTTGGGGAATGAGCTGTTAGAGAGCAGTGTAGGGGAAAGTGACCTGGGGGTCCTGGTGGACAACAGGGTGACCATGAGCCAGCACTGGGCCCTTGCGGCCAGGAAGGCAATGGCATCCTTGGGTGTATAACAAGGGGGGTGGTCAGTAGGTCAGAGAGGTCCTCCTTCCCCTCTACTCCGCCCTGGTGAGACCCCATCTGGAATATTGTGTCCAGTTCTGGGCCCCTCAGTTCCAGAAGGACAGGGAACTGCTGGAGAGGGTCCAGCGTAGGGCAACAAAGATGATTAAGGGAGTGGAGCATCTCCCTTATGGAGAAAGGCTGAGGGAGCTGGGGCTCTTTAGTTTGGAGGAGACTGAGGGGTGACCTTATTAATGTTTATAAATATATAAAGGGTGAGTGCCACGAGGATGGAGTCAGGCTCTTCTCAGTGGCAAACAATGGTAGGACAAGGGGCAATGGGATCAAGCTGGAACACAAGAGGTTCCACTGAAAGATGAGAAGAAACTTGTTCATGGTGAGGGTGTCAGAGCCTGGCCCAGGCTGCCCAGGGAGGTTGTGGAGTCTCCTTCTCTGCAGACATTCAAACCCCCTGGACCCCTTCCTGTGGAACCTCAGCTGGGTGTTCCTGCTCCATGGGGGGATTGCACTGGATGAGCTTCCCAGGTCCCTTCCAATCCCAAACATACTGTGATACTGTGAGACTGTGATCCTTAATAAATACTGATCGCCGTTAATAAATACTGACCATCATTAATAAATACTGGTCGTTATTAATAAATGCTGATCACCGTTGATAAATATTGATCCTTATTAATAATGCTGATCATCATTAATAAATACTGACCATCATTAATAAATACTGATCATCATTAATACTGATCGTTATTAATAAATACTGATCACCATTAATAAATACTGACCATCATTAATAAATACTGATCATCATTAATACTGACCCTTATTAATAAATACTGGTCACCATTAATAAATACTGACCATCATTAATAAATACTGATCACCATTAATAAATACTGACCATCATTAATAAATACTGATCGCCATTAATAAATACTGACCATCATTAATAAATACTGGTCGTTATTAATAAATGCTGATCACCGTTGATAAATATTGATCCTTATTAATAATGCTGATCATCATTAATAAATACTGGCCATCATTAATAAATACTGATCATCATTAATACTGATCGTTATTAATAAATACTGATCGCCATTAATAAATACTGACCATCATTAATAAATACTGATCATCATTAATATTGATCGTTATTAATAAATACTGATCACCTTTAATAAATACTGACCATCATTAATAAATACTGATCATCATTAATATTGATCGTTATTAATAAATACTGGTCACCATTAATAAATACTGACCATCATTAATAAATACTGATCGCCATTAATAAATACTGACCATCATTAATAAATACTGGTCGTTATTAATAAATGCTGATCACCATTAATAAATATTGATCCTTATTAATAACGCTGATCATCATTAATAAATACTGATCATCATTAATAAATACCAATCGTTATTAATAAATACTGACCGTCATTAATAAATACTGATTGTCATTAATAAATACTGATCGTTATTAATAAATACTGACCATCATTAATAAATACTGATCGCCATTAATAAATACTGACCATCATTAATAAATACTGATCGTTATTAATAAATGCTGATCACCGTTAATAAATATTGATCCTTATTAATAATGCTGATCATCATTAATAAATACTGACCATCATTAATAAATACTGATCATCATTAATATTGATCATTATTAATAAATACTGATCACCATTAATAAATACTGACCATCATTAATAAATACTGATCATCATTAATACTGACCCTTATTAATAAATACTGGTCACCATTAATAATACTGACCATCATTAATAAATACTGATCATCATTAATATTGATCGTTATTAATAAATACTGATCACCATTAATAAATACTGACCATCATTAATAAATACTGATCACCATTAATAAATACTGACCATCATTAATAAATACTGATCATCATTAATATTGATCGTTATTAATAAATACTGGTCACCATTAATAAATACTGACCATCATTAATAAATACTGATCGCCATTAATAAATACTGACCATCACTAATAAATACTGATCGTTATTAATAAATGCTGATCACCATTAATAAATATTGATCCTTATTAATAATGGTGATTGTCATTAATAAATACTGACCATCATTAATACTGATCATCATTAATACTGATCGTTATTAATAAATACTGATCACCATTATAAAAACTGACCATCATTAATAAATACTGATCATCATTAATATTGATCGTTATTAATGTATACTGGTCACCATTAATAAATACTAACCATCGTTAATAAATGCTGATCGCCATTAATAAATACTGACCATCATTAATAAATATTGGTCGTTATTAATAAATGCTGATCACCATTAATAAATATTGATCCTTATTAATAATGGTGATTGTCATTAATAAATACTGACCATCATTAATAAATACTGACCATCATTAATACTGATCATCATTAATACTGATCATTATTAATAAATACTGATCACCATTAATAAATACTAACCATCGTTAATAAATACTGATCGCCATTAATAAATACTGACCATCATTAATAAATACTGATCGCCATTAATAAATACTGACCATCATTAATAAATACTGATCGCCATTAATAAATACTGACCATCATTAATAAATACTGATCGCCATTAATAAATACTGACCATCACTAATAAATACTGATCATTATTAATAAATGCTGATCACCATTAATAAATATTGATCCTTATTAATAATGCTGATCATCATTAATAAATACTGACCATCATTAATAAATACTGATCATCATTAATACTGACCCTTATTAATAAATACTGGTCACCATTAATAAATACTGACCATCATTAATAAATACTGATCACCATTAATAAATACTGACCATCATTAATAAATACCGATTGCTATCAATAAATACTGATCATTATTAATACTGATCACCATTAATAAATATTGATCCTTATTAATAATGCTGATTGTCATGAATAAATACTGACCATCATTAATAAATACTGATTGTCCTTAATAAATACTGATCACCATTAATAAATACTGACCATCACTAATAAATACTGATTGTTATTAATAAATACTGATCACCATTAATAAATACTGACCATCACTAATAAATACTGATTGTTATTAATAAATACTGATCACCATTAATAAATACTGACCATCACTAATAAATACTGATTGTTATTAATAAATACTGATCACCATTAATAAATATTGATCCTTATTAATAATGCTGATCGTCATTAATAAATACTGGCCATCATTAATAAATACTGACCGTTATTAATAATTACTGATCACCACTAATAAATACTGATCATCATTAATAAATACTGACCCTCATTAATAAATACTGAGCGTCATTAATAAATACTAGCCGTTATTAATAGTTACTGATCATCATTAATAAATACTGACCATCATTAGTAAATACTGATCATTAGTAAATACTGAGCTCAAGGCTCAGGTTGGGCTCCAGGTCAGGCTCCAGGCTCAGGTTGGGCTCCAGGTCAGGCTCCAGGCTCAGGTTGGGCTCCAGGCTCAGACTGGGCTCCAGGCTCAGCCTGGGCTACAGGCTCAGGTCGGGCTCCAGGCTCAGGTTGGGCTCCAGGTCAGGCTCCAGGCTCAGGTTGGGCTCCAGGCTCAGACTGGGCTCCAGGCTCAGGTTGGGCTCCAGGCTCAGGTTGGGCTCCAGGTCGGGCTCCAGGCTCAGGTCGGGCTCCAGGCTCAGGTCGGGCTCCAGGCTCAGGTTGGGCTCCAGGTCAGGCTCCAGGCTCAGACTGGGCTCCAGGCTCAGGTCCAGCGCTTCCCCGCAGAGCAGCCCGGGGCTCTGGGCAAAGCCACGCAGCTCGTCGCCCAAGGGAAACAGGTCCATGGTCACCGGGCTCCAAACACCCCGGAGCAAAAACCAGAGCGGCCCCAGGACACCCGGGCTCCCAAAGAGCCTGGAAAAGGGACACAAAGAGTTAAATTGGGGGGAGTGAAGTGGCTGCTGATGCTGAGAAACCCCCGGGGGTTCGGGGCTGGGGGGAAAGGAGGGATCTGTATGAAAACTGCTCTGGGGAAAAGGGGGGAAGGGGTTGGGCTGCACGGGAATGGGAGGAGGGACGGGAAAACGGGAGAGGGAAACGGGGAAGAGGGAAAAGGGGGAAAAGGGGGAAAAAGGGGGGAAAGAGGGAAAAGGGGGAAAAAGGGGGGAAGAGGGAAAAGGGGGAAAAGCAAGGAAAGAGGGAAAAGGGGGGAAAAGGGAAGAAACAGGGATAAAGGGGGAAAAGAGGGAAAAGATGGAAAGAGGGGGGAAGAGGGAAAGGGGGGAAAGAAGGGAAAAGAGGGAAGAGGGAAAAGGGGAGAAAGGGGGGGAAGAGGAAAAAGAGGGAAAAAGGGGGGAAAAGGGAAAAAGGGGGAAGAGGGAAAAGGGGGGGAAAGAGGGAAAAGGGGGGGAAAGAGGGAAAAGAGGGATAAAGGGGGAAAGAGGGAAAGGGGGAAAAGAGGGGGAAGAGGGAAAAAGGGGGGAAAGGGGGAAAAAGGGGGGAAACAGGGATAAAGGGGGAAAGAGCGAAAAGAGGAAAAAACGGTGGAAAGAGGGAAAAGAGGGAAAAAGGGGGGAAGGGAAAAAGGGGGGAAAGAGGCATAAAGGGGGAAAGAGGGAAAAGAGGGAAAAGGGGGAGGAAAGAGAGAAAAAGTCTGTGGGGGGATTGATGGCGGATCCGCCCCAGCCCCGGGGTCTCTCCTGGAGGGGAGGGACGGGCGGGCTCCAGCGGGGGTGCTGAGGAGATGAGGGGACACGAGGGGGCCCGAGGGACACGAGGGGACGATGAGGGGACCCGAGGGACACGAGGGGACACGATGGGACATGAAGGGACACGAGGGACCCGAGGGGACGCGATCTCCTCACCCGGTGTTTCCCGCCCCGGTGCTTCCCGCCCGCCGGCGCCGCGGCCACGCCCCCTCGCCGCCGGCCACGCCCCCTCGCCGGCGTCACGTGCCGGGAGTGTGTGGCGGGAAAAGGCGGGAGGGAGGAGAGGGAGGCGCCGCCGTTTTGGTGGAGGTTGTGAGGGGAGCTGGGGGTCGGCGTGAGGGGCATTGGGGGTCGGTGTGGGGGGAGGAATTGGGGTCGGCGTGAGGGGCACTGGGGGTCGGTGTGAGGGGGGGATTTGGGGGGCAGTGTGGTGGTGGGGATTTGGGGTCGGTGTGAGGGGGGAATTGGGGGGCGGTGTGGGGGAGGAACTGAGGGTCGGTGTGAGCGGGACATTGGGGGTCGGTGTGGGGAGGAATTGAGGATCGGTGGGGGGGGCTTGGGGGGTCGGTGTGAGGGGGAATTGGGGGTCGGTGTGGGGGAAGTTGGGGGTTGGTCTGGGGAGGATTTGAGGGGTCAGTGTGGGGAGGATTTGGGGGTCGATGTGAGGGGCATTAGGGGTTGGTGTGGGGGGCAGGAACTGGGGGTCAGTGTGTGGGGGGCGTTGGGGGTCGGTGCGAGGGGGAATTAGGGTCCAGTGGGGGGGCACTGGGGGTCGGTGTTTGAGGGGGGAATCGGGGGGTCGGTGTGGGGGGGTCAGTGCAGGGGGGGCCTTGGGGGTCGGTGTGAGGGGGCATTGGGGGTCAGTCTGGGGAGGAATTGGGGGTCGGTGTGTGGGGGGGCATTGGGGATCAGTATGGGGGGGAATTGGGGGTCGGTGTGGGGGGGAATTGGGGTCTGGTGTGGGGGGGGGACATTGGGGGTCGGTGTGAGGGGGAATTGGGGGTCGGTGTGGGGGGGAAGTTGGGGGTTGGTCTGGGGAGGATTTGAGGGGTCAGTCTGGGGAGGATTTGGGGGTCGATGTGAGGGGCATTAGGGGTTGGTGTGGGGGGCGTTGGGGGTCGGTGCGAGGGGGAATTAGGGTCCGGGGGGGGATTGGGGGTCGGTGTTTGAGGGGGGAACTGGGGGGTTGGTGTGCGGGGGCGGCCTTGGGGGTCGGTGTGAGGGGGCATTGGGGGTCAGTCTGGGGAGGAATTGGGGGTCGGGGGGGCATTTGGGGGTCGGTGGGGGGGAGCTGGGGGTCGGGGTTTGGGGGGAGCTGGGGGTCGGGTGGGGGGTGGATTGAGGGTCGGTGTGAAGGGAATGGGGGGGCCATGAGGGGAACGGAGGCGCAGAAACAACTTTACAGCCTCCGGAGCCATGAACCTTCACACCCCGCAGGGCTCCAGAGCAGCTGCGTTCGTTTCGCCGTCGGGCGCAAGGGGAGCAATGGTTCCACCCCTCGTGCGCCGCTCCGAGCGGCAGGAGCTGCGTTTAAATACAGCGAGGTGCTCGTGTCCCAACGACCCCGGAGCGCCCGCACACATCCAGAACCTTTCCCGCTCATCACTGCCGTAGTCTCCGCCTGGACGCCCCCTGTTCGCCTGCGCGGCGCCACCTGGTGCTCTGGAGGAGGGGTCTTTGGATGAAGGCTCCTTCAGCTTCCTCAGGTTTGGCTCCTTGTGTTGAATGGACTGGGACCCAAGCTCCAGGTCGGTTGAACCCAGCCTGGCACCCCCTTTTTGCTGTAAATCTCGGTTCTCTCGTCCCCTCGAGTTCACAGCTGGTGCCGTAAAACTCCTGATCCTGGCACTGCTGGGTTCTGGTTTCCTTACCATGAGTTCACCTAAAGCTCTGAACTAAGGGCTCGTGTGGCTCAGCCCTAAAGTGTTGGCTCGTTAGTGGGCACCCAATTATGTTTTGTTAACCCTTAAAATGTTCGTTCCCTCTATCAGACCCAGGAGTTCGGGCGGGGATTCAGTTCAGGAGGGACCCGGGAGTAACCCTAAGGACCCAGTAGTTGGGGGGTGTCAAGGGTTAAGATCATGGAACTGTGGGGACCCCTAATGTCCCCAGGGGCCATTGTGACATCCTGGGGACCCTGCATTGTCCCCAGGGTGTTGTGACACCATGGGGACCCACTTTGTCCCCAGGGCCCATTGTGACGTCTCAGGATCCCCCATTGTCCCCAGGGCCCATTGTGACATTCTGGGGACCCCAAATGTCCCCAGGGCCCATTGTGACATTCTGGGGACCCCCTTTGTCCCCAGGGCCCATTGTGACATCCCAGAACCCCAATTTGTCCTCAGGGCCCATTGTGACATCCTGGGGACCCCCTTGTCCCCAGGGCCCATCGTGGCACCGAGGGGACCCCCCCCCCCCCTAGTCCCCAGGGCCCATTGTGGCACCATGGACACCCCCTTTGTCCCCAGGGCCCACTGTGACATCCCAGGACCCCACCTTGTCCCCAGGGTCCCTTCTGACAGGGTGGGGACCCCCCTTTCTCCCCAGGGCTCATTGTGACGTCCCAGGACCCCTCGTTGTCCCCAGTGCCCATTGTGACATCCTGGGGACCCCCCTTGTCCCCAGGGCCCATTGTGAAATCCGGGGAACCCCCTGGTCTCCAGGGCCCATAGTGGTACCGTGGGGACTCGTCCTGTCACTTGGGTCCATTGTGACACCATGGGGACCCCGCCTTTGTCCCCGGGGCCCATTGTGACATCCTGGGGACCCCTTTGTCCCCGGGGCCCATTGTGACATCCTGGGGACCCCCCTTTGTCCCCAAGGCCCATTGTGACACCGTGGGGACCCCACTTCTTTCCAGGACCCATTGTGGCATTCTGGGGACTTCCTTTGTCCCCAGGGCCCATTGTGACTTCCTGGAGACCCCCTTTATCCCCAGAGCTCGTTGTCGCACCATGGGGACCCCCTTTGTCACTGGGGCCCATTGTGACATCCCAGGACCCCCCATTGTCCCCAGGGCCCATTGTGACACCGTGGGGACCCCGCCATTTCCCCAGGGCCCATTGTGACGTCTCAGGACCCCCTTTGTCCCCAGGGCCCACTGTGGCACCATGGGGACCCCCTTTGTCCTCTGGGCCCATTGTGACATTCCAGGACCCCACTTTGTCCCCAGGGCCCATTGTGACACCGTGGGGACCCCCCTTGTCCCCAGGGCCCATTGTGACAATTAAGGGACCCCCTTTGTCCCCAGGGCCCATTTTGACATCCCAGGACCCCACTTTGTCCCCAGTGCTCATTGTGAAATTCTGGGGACCCCCCTTGTCCTCAGGGCTCATTGTGACAGCCGAGGACCTTACTTTGTCCCCAGGGCCCATTGTGACATCCCAGGACCCCCCACTGTCTCCAGTGCCCATTGTGACATCATGGGGACCACCCTTTTTCCCCAGGGCTCATTGTGACGTCCCAGGACCCCTCGTTGTCCCCAGGCCCCATCGTGACATCCTGGGGACCCCCCTTGTCTCCAGGGCCCATAGTGGCACTGTGGGGACTCATCACTTGGGCCCATTGTGACATCCTGGAGACCCCCCTTTATCCCCAGGGCCCATTGTGACACCGTGGAGACCCCATTTGTCACTGGGGCCCATTGTGACATCCCAGGACACCCCATTGTCCCCAGGGCCCACTGAGACATCCCGGCGACCACCCTTTGTCCCCAGGGCCCATTATGCACATTCAGGGGACACCCCTTTGTCCCCAAGGCCCATTGTGACATCCTGGGGAGACCCCATTGTCCCCAAGGCCCATTGTGGCACCATGGGGACCCCCTTTGTCCCCAGTGCCCATTGTGACATCTTAGGACCCCACTTTGTCCCCAGGGCCCATTGTGACATCCTGGGGACCACCTGTGTCCCCAGGGCCCATTGTGACATCCTGGGGACCCCCTTGTCCCCAGTGTCCATTGTCGCATCCTGGGACCCCCGTTGTCCCCAGGGCCCATTGTGGCACCATGTGGACCCCCTTTTTCCCGAGGGCCCATTATAACGTCCCAGGACCCCCCATTGTCCCCTGGGCCCATTGTGACATCCTGGGGTCCCCCTTTTGTCCCCTGGGCCCATTGTGACACTGTGGGGATCTCCTTTGTCCCCAGGGACCATTGTGACACTGTGGGGACCTCCTTTGTCCCCAGGGCCCATTGTGACATCCTGGGGAATCCCTTTGTCTCCAGGGCCCATTGTGACGTCCCAGGACCCTGCTTTGTCCCCGGGGCCCATTGTGACATCCTGGGGAACCGCTTTGTCCCCAGGACCCATTGTGACGTCCCAGGACCCCCCTTGTCCCCAGGGCTCATTGTGATGTCCCAGGATCCCCATTGTCCCCAGAGCCCATTGTGATGTCCTGGGAACCCCCTTTGACCCCAGGGTCCATTGTGACACCATGGGGACCCCCTCTTGTCCCCAGGGCCCATCGTGGCACCGTGGGGACCCCCTTGTCACTGGGGACCCATTGTGACACTATGGGGACCCCCCTTTGTGCCCAGGGCCCATTGTAACATCCTGGGGACCCCCTTGCCTCCAGGGCCCCTTGTGACATCAAAGGATCACCCTTTGTCCCCAGGACCCATTGTGACATCCCAGGACCCCACTTACTCCCCAGGGCCCATTGTGGCACCATGAGGACCCCCTTTGTCACTGGTGCCCATTGTGACATCCCAGGACCCCCCATTGTCTGCAGAGCCCATTGTGACACTATAGGGACCCCCCTTGTCACTGAGGACCCATTGTGACACCATGGGCACCTCCCCTTGTCGTCAGAGCCCATCGTGACATCCCAAAACCCCCAATTGTCTCCAGGGCCCATTGTGACATCCTGGGGACCTCCCTTTCTCCCCAGGGCCCATTGTGACGTTCCAGGAACCCCCATTGTCCTCAGGGCCCATTGTGACATTCAGGGGACCCCCTTTGTCTTCAGGGCCCATTGTGACACCATGGAGACCCCATTTGTCACTCGGGCCCATTGTGACATCCTAGGACCCCCCATTGTCCCCAAGGCCCATTGCGACATCCTGGGGACCCCCCTTTGTCCTCAGGGCCCATTGTGACATTCAGGGCACCCCTCTTTGTCCCCAGGGCCCATTCTGATACCATGGGGACCACTTTGTCCCCAGGGCCCACTGTGACATCCTGGGGACGCCCTTTGTCCCCAGGGCCCATTTTGACACCATGAGCACCCCCCTTTGTGCCCAGGGCCGATTGTGACATCCTGGGGACCCCCTTTGTCCTCAGGGCCCGTTGTGAACATCCTGGGGACCCCCTTGTCCACACGACCCATCGTGGCACCGTGGGGACCCCCCGTTGTCCCCAGGGCCTATAGTGACACCGTGGGTACCCCCTTTATCCCATGAGCCCATTGTGACATCCTGGGGACCCCCTTGTCCCCAGGGCCCATTGTGACACCATGGGGATCGCCTTTGTCCCCGTGGCCCATTGTGACATCCCAGGACCCCGCGTTGTCCCCAGGGCCCATTCTGACATCCTGGGGACCCCCCTTGTCCCCAGGGCTTATTGTGACATCCTGGGGACCCCTTTGTCCCAGGGGCACATTGTGGCACCATGGGGACCCCCTTTATCCCCAGAGCCACTTGTGACATCCTGGGGACCCCCCTTGTCCCCAGTGCCCATTATGACATTCTGGGGACCCGCTTTGTCCCAGGGGCACATTGTGGCACCACGGGGACCCCCTTTGTCACCGGGGCCCGTTGTGACATCCCAGGACCCCAAGTTGTCCCCAGGGCCCATTGTGACACCATGGGTACCCCCTTTGTCCCATGGGCCCATTGTGACATCCTGGGGACCCCCTTGTCGCCAGGGCCCATCATGGCACCGTGGGGACCCCCCTTTGTCCCCAGTGCCCATTGTGACATCCTGGGGACCCCCCTTGTCCCCATGGCTTATTGTGACACCCTGGGACCGCCTTTGTCCCAGGGGCACATTGTGGCACCATGGGGACCCCCTTTATCCCCAGGGCCACTTGTGACATCCTGGGGACCCCCCTTGTCTCCAGTGCCCATTATGACATTCTGGGGACCCCCTTTGTCCCAGGGGCACATTGTGGCACCACGGGGACCCCCTTTGTCACCGGGGCCCATTGTGACATCCCAGGACACCCCATTGTCCCCAGGGCCCACTGAGACATCCTGGCGACCACCCTTTGTCCCCAGGGCCCATTATGCACATTCAGGGGACACCCCTTTGTCCCCAAGGCCCATTGTGACATCCTGGGGAGACCCCATTGTCCTCAAGGCCCATTGTGGCACCATGGGGACCCCCTTTGTCCCCAGTGCCCATTGTGACATCTTAGGACCCCACTTTGTCCCCAGGGCCCATTGTGACATCCTGGGGACCACCTGTGTCCCCAGGGCCCATTGTGACATCCTGGGGACCACCTGTGTCCCCAGGGCCCGTTGTGACATCCCAGGAGCCACCTGTGTCCCTAGGGCCCATTGTGACATCCTGGGGACCCCCATGTCCCCAGTGTCCATTGTGGCATCCTGGGACCCCCGTTGTCCCCAGGGCCCATTGTGGCACCATGTGGACCCCCTTTTTCCCGAGGGCCCATTATAACGTCCCAGGACCCCCCATTCTCCCCTGGGCCCATTGTGACATCCTGGGGTCCCCCTTTTGTCCCCTGGGCCCATTGTGACACTGTGGGGACCCCCTTTGTCCCCAGGGCCCATTGTGACGTCCTGGGGAACCGCTTTGTCCCCAGGACCCATTGTGAGGTCCCAGGACTCCCCCTTGTCCCCATGGCTCATGTCCCAGGATCCCCATTGTCCCCAGAGCCCATTGTGATGTCCTGGGAACCCCCTTTGACCCCAGGGTCCATTGTGACACCATGGGGACCCCCTCTTGTCCCCAGGGACCATCATGGCACCGTGGGGACCCCCTTGTCACTGGGGACCCATTGTGACACTATGGGGACCCCCCTTTGTGCCCAGGGCCCATTGTAACATCCTGGGGACCCCCTTGCCTCCAGGGCCCCTTGTGACATCAAAGGATCACCCTTTGTCCCCAGGACCCATTGTGACATCCCAGGACCCCACTTACTCCCCAGGGCCCATTGTGGCACCATGAAGGACCCCCTTTGTCACTGGTGCCCATTGTGACATCCCAGGACCCCCCATTGTCTGCAGAGCCCATTGTGACACTATAGGGACCCCCCTTGTCACTGAGGACCCATTGTGACACCATGGGCACCTCCCCTTGTCGTCAGAGCCCATCGTGACATCCCAAAACCCCCAATTGTCTCCAGGGCCCATTGTGACATCCTGGGGACCTCCCTTTCTCCCCAGGGCCCATTGTGACGTTCCAGGAACCCCCATTGTCCTCAGGGCCCATTGTGACATTCAGGGGACCCCCTTTGTCTTCAGGGCCCATTGTGACACCATGGAGACCCCATTTGTCACTCGGGCCCATTGTGACATCCTAGGACCCCCCATTGTCCCCAAGGCCCATTGCGACATCCTGGGGACCCTCCTTTGTCCTCAGGGCTTATTGTGACATCCTGGGGACCGCCTTTGTCCCCAGGGCCCATTGTGACATCCCAGGACCCCAAGTTGTCCCCAGGGACCATTGTGACATCCTGGGGACCCCCCTTGTCCCCAGGGCCCATTGTGAAATCCGGGGAACCCCCTGGTCTCCAGGGCCCATAGTGGTACCGTGGGGACTCGTCCTGTCACTTGGGTCCATTGTGACACCATGGGGACCCCGCCTTTGTCCCCAGTACCCATTGTGACATCCTGGGGACCCCTTTGTCCCCGGGGCCCATTGTGACATCCTGGGGACCCCCCTTTGTCCCCAAGGCCCATTGTGACACCGTGGGGACCCCACTTCTTTCCAGGACCCATTGTGGCATTCTGGGGACTTCCTTTGTCCCCAGGCCCATTGTGACATCCTGGAGACCCCCTTTATCCCCAGAGCTCGTTGTCGCACCATGGGGACCCCCTTTGTCACTGGGGCCCATTGTGACATCCCAGGACCCCCTTTGTCCCCAGGGCCCATTTTGACATCCCAGGACCCCACTTTGTCCCCAGTGCTCATTGTGAAATTCTGGGGACCCCCCTTGTCCTCAGGGCTCATTGTGACAGCCGAGGACCTTACTTTGTCCCCAGGGCCCATTGTGACATCCCAGGACCCCCCACTGTCTCCAGTGCCCATTGTGACATCATGGGGACCACCCTTTTTCCCCAGGGCTCATTGTGACGTCCCAGGACCCCTCGTTGTCCCAAGGCCCCATCGTGACATCCTGGGGACCCCCCTTGTCTCCAGGGCCCATAGTGGCACTGTGGGGACTCATCACTTGGGCCCATTGTGACATCCTGGAGACCCCCTTTATCCCCAGGGCCCATTGTGACACCGTGGAGACCCCATTTGTCACTGGGGCCCATTGTGACATCCCAGGACACCCCATTGTCCCCAGGGCCCACTGAGACATCCCGGCGACCACCCTTTGTCCCCAGGGCCCATTATGCACATTCAGGGGACACCCCTTTGTCCCCAAGGCCCATTGTGACATCCTGGGGAGACCCCATTGTCCCCAAGGCCAATTGTGGCACCATGGGGACCCCCTTTGTCCCCAGTGCCCATTGTGACATCTTAGGACCCCACTTTGTCCCCAGGGCCCATTGTGACATCCTGGGGACCACCTGTGTCCCCAGGGCCCATTGTGACATCCTGGGGACCCCCTTGTCCCCAGTGTCCATTGTCGCATCCTGGGACCCCCGTTGTCCCCAGGGCCCATTGTGGCACCATGTGGACCCCCTTTTTCCCGAGGGCCCATTATAACGTCCCAGGACCCCCCATTGTCCCCTGGGCCCATTGTGACATCCTGGGGTCCCCCTTTTGTCCCCTGGGCCCATTGTGACACTGTGGGGATCTCCTTTGTCCCCAGGGCCCATTGTGACATCCTGGGGAATCCCTTTGTCTCCAGGGCCCATTGTGACGTCCCAGGACCCTGCTTTGTCCCCGGGGCCCATTGTGACATCCTGGGGAACCGCTTTGTCCCCAGGACCCATTGTGACGTCCCAGGACCCCCCCTTGTCCCCAGGGCTCATTGTGATGTCCCAGGATCCCCATTGTCCCCAGAGCCCATTGTGATGTCCTGGGAACCCCCTTTGACCCCAGGGTCCATTGTGACACCATGGGGACCCCCTCTTGTCCCCAGGGCCCATCGTGGCACCGTGGGGACCCCCTTGTCACTGGGGACCCATTGTGACACTATGGGGACCCCCCTTTGTGCCCAGGGCCCATTGTAACATCCTGGGGACCCCCTTGCCTCCAGGGCCCCTTGTGACATCAAAGGATCACCCTTTGTCCCCAGGACCCATTGTGACATCCCAGGACCCCACTTACTCCCCAGGGCCCATTGTGGCACCATGAGGACCCCCTTTGTCACTGGTGCCCATTGTGACATCCCAGGACCCCCCATTGTCTGCAGAGCCCATTGTGACACTATAGGGACCCCCCTTGTCACTGAGGACCCATTGTGACACCATGGGCACCTCCCCTTGTCGTCAGAGCCCATCGTGACATCCCAAAACCCCCAATTGTCTCCAGGGCCCATTGTGACATCCTGGGGACCTCCCTTTCTCCCCAGGGCCCATTGTGACGTTCCAGGAACCCCCATTGTCCTCAGGGCCCATTGTGACATTCAGGGGACCCCCTTTGTCTTCAGGGCCCATTGTGACACCATGGAGACCCCATTTGTCACTCGGGCCCATTGTGACATCCTAGGACCCCCCATTGTCCCCAAGGCCCATTGCGACATCCTGGGGACCCCCCTTTGTCCTCAGGGCCCATTGTGACATTCAGGGCACCCCTCTTTGTCCCCAGGGCCCATTCTGATACCATGGGGACCACTTTGTCCCCAGGGCCCACTGTGACATCCTGGGGACGCCCTTTGTCCCCAGGGCCCATTTTGACACCATGAGCACCCCCCTTTGTGCCCAGGGCCGATTGTGACATCCTGGGGACCCCCTTTGTCCTCAGGGCCCGTTGTGAACATCCTGGGGACCCCCTTGTCCACACGACCCATCGTGGCACCGTGGGGACCCCCCGTTGTCCCCAGGGCCTATAGTGACACCGTGGGTACCCCCTTTATCCCATGAGCCCATTGTGACATCCTGGGGACCCCCTTGTCCCCAGGGCCCATTGTGACACCATGGGGATCGCCTTTGTCCCCGTGGCCCATTGTGACATCCCAGGACCCCGCGTTGTCCCCAGGGCCCATTCTGACATCCTGGGGACCCCCCTTGTCCCCAGGGCTTATTGTGACATCCTGGGGACCCCTTTGTCCCAGGGGCACATTGTGGCACCATGGGGACCCCCTTTATCCCCAGAGCCACTTGTGACATCCTGGGGACCCCCCTTGTCCCCAGTGCCCATTATGACATTCTGGGGACCCGCTTTGTCCCAGGGGCACATTGTGGCACCACGGGGACCCCCTTTGTCACCGGGGCCCATTGTGACATCCCAGGACCCCAAGTTGTCCCCAGGGCCCATTGTGACACCATGGGTACCCCCTTTGTCCCATGGGCCCATTGTGACATCCTGGGGACCCCCTTGTCGCCAGGGCCCATCATGGCACCGTGGGGACCCCCCTTTGTCCCCAGTGCCCATTGTGACATCCTGGGGACCCCCCTTGTCCCCATGGCTTATTGTGACACCCTGGGACCGCCTTTGTCCCAGGGGCACATTGTGGCACCATGGGGACCCCCTTTATCCCCAGGGCCACTTGTGACATCCTGGGGACCCCCCTTGTCTCCAGTGCCCATTATGACATTCTGGGGACCCCCTTTGTCCCAGGGGCACATTGTGGCACCACGGGGACCCCCTTTGTCACCGGGGCCCATTGTGACATCCCAGGACACCCCATTGTCCCCAGGGCCCACTGAGACATCCTGGCGACCACCCTTTGTCCCCAGGGCCCATTATGCACATTCAGGGGACACCCCTTTGTCCCCAAGGCCCATTGTGACATCCTGGGGAGACCCCATTGTCCTCAAGGCCCATTGTGGCACCATGGGGACCCCCTTTGTCCCCAGTGCCCATTGTGACATCTTAGGACCCCACTTTGTCCCCAGGGCCCATTGTGACATCCTGGGGACCACCTGTGTCCCCAGGGCCCGTTGTGACATCCCAGGAGCCACCTGTGTCCCTAGGGCCCATTGTGACATCCTGGGGACCCCCATGTCCCCAGTGTCCATTGTGGCATCCTGGGACCCCCGTTGTCCCCAGGGCCCATTGTGGCACCATGTGGACCCCCTTTTTCCCGAGGGCCCATTATAACGTCCCAGGACCCCCCATTCTCCCCTGGGCCCATTGTGACATCCTGGGGTCCCCCTTTTGTCCCCTGGGCCCATTGTGACACTGTGGGGACCCCCTTTGTCCCCAGGGCCCATTGTGACGTCCTGGGGAACCGCTTTGTCCCCAGGACCCATTGTGAGGTCCCAGGACTCCCCCTTGTCCCCATGGCTCATGTCCCAGGATCCCCATTGTCCCCAGAGCCCATTGTGATGTCCTGGGAACCCCCTTTGACCCCAGGGTCCATTGTGACACCATGGGGACCCCCTCTTGTCCCCAGGGACCATCGTGGCACCGTGGGGACCCCCTTGTCACTGGGGACCCATTGTGACACTATGGGGACCCCCCTTTGTGCCCAGGGCCCATTGTAACATCCTGGGGACCCCCTTGCCTCCAGGGCCCCTTGTGACATCAAAGGATCACCCTTTGTCCCCAGGACCCATTGTGACATCCCAGGACCCCACTTACTCCCCAGGGCCCATTGTGGCACCATGAGGACCCCCTTTGTCACTGGTGCCCATTGTGACATCCCAGGACCCCCCATTGTCTGCAGAGCCCATTGTGACACTATAGGGACCCCCCTTGTCACTGAGGACCCATTGTGACACCATGGGCACCTCCCCTTGTCGTCAGAGCCCATCGTGACATCCCAAAACCCCCAATTGTCTCCAGGGCCCATTGTGACATCCTGGGGACCTCCCTTTCTCCCCAGGGCCCATTGTGACGTTCCAGGAACCCCCATTGTCCTCAGGGCCCATTGTGACATTCAGGGGACCCCCTTTGTCTTCAGGGCCCATTGTGACACCATGGAGACCCCATTTGTCACTCGGGCCCATTGTGACATCCTAGGACCCCCCATTGTCCCCAAGGCCCATTGCGACATCCTGGGGACCCTCCTTTGTCCTCAGGGCTTATTGTGACATCCTGAGGACCGCCTTTGTCCCCAGGGCCCATTGTGACATCCCAGGACCCCAAGTTGTCCCCAGGGACCATTGTGACACCGTGGGGACCCCCTTGTCCCCAGGGCCCATTGTGACACCATGGGGATCGCCTTTGTCCCCGTGGCCCATTGTGACATCCCAGGACCTTCCATTGTCCCCAGGGACCATTGTGACATCCTGGGGACCCCCTTTGTCCCAAGACCCCATTGTGACATCCTGGGGACCCCGCCTTGTCCCCAAAGCCCATTGTGACATCCTGGGGACCCTCTTTGTCCCCAGGGCCCATTGTGGCACCATGGGGACACCCTTTGTCACTGGGGCCAATTGTGACATCCCAGGACCCCACTTTGTCCCCAGGGCTTATTGTGATACCATGGGGACCCCCCTTGTTCCCAGGGCCCATTGTGACATTCAGGGGGACTCCTCTTTGTCCCCAGGGCCTATTGTGTCATCCTGGGGATCTCCCCTTGTCTCTAGGGCCCATTGTGAGACTGTGGAAGACCCCCTTTGTCCCCAAGTCCCATTGTGACGTCCCAGGACGCCTCGTTGTCCCCAGGACCCATTGTGACTCCATAGGAACCCCCCCTTGTCCCCAGGGCCCATTGTGACATCATGGGACCCCCCTTTGTCCCCAGTGCTCATTGTGAAATCCTGGGGACCCACTTTGTCCCCAGGGCCCATTGTGGCACCATGGGGAGCGCCTTTGTCACTGGGGACCATTGTGACATTCCAGGATTTTACTTTGTCCCCGGGGCCCATTGTGACATCCTGGGGATCCCCCTTTGTCGCCAGAGCCCACTGTGACACCGTGGGCACCCTCTTTGTCCCATGGGCCCATTGTGACCTTCAAGGGACCCCCCATTGTCCCCAGGGCCCATTGTGACATCCTGGGTACCCCCTTTGTCCCCAAGACCCATTGTGACATCCTAGTACCCCCCGCAGTCCCCAGGGTCCATTGTGACATCCTGGGGATCCCCGTTGTCCCCAGGGCCCATTGTGAAACCGTGGGGACCCTCTTGTCCCCAGGGCCCATCGTGGCACCGTGGAGACCCCCCCTTTGTCTCCAGTGCCCATTGTGACATCCTGGGGACCCCCTTTGTCCCCAGTGCTCATTGTGACAGGTTGCGACCCCCCTTGTACCCAGGGCCCATTGTGACATCCTGGGGACCCCCTTTGTCCCCAGGGCCTATTGTGACATCCTGGGGAGTCCCCTTTATCCCCAGGGCCCATTGTGACATCCTGGGGACCCCCTTTGTCCCTAGGGTTCATTGTGACATCCCAGGACCCCCATTGTCCCCAGGGCCCATTGTGAACAACCTGGGGACCCCCCTTTTTCCCCGGGCCCATTGTGGCGTCCCAGGATGCTTCGTTGTCCCCTGGGCCCATTGTGACATCCTGGGGACCCCTTTTGTCCCCAGGGTCCATTGTGACTTCCTGGGGCCTCCCTTTGTCCCCAGGGCCCATTGTGACATCGCAGGAGCCCCCATTGTCCCAAGGGCACATTGTTACATCCTGGGGACCCCCTTGTCCCCAGGACCCGTTGTGACATCTTGGGGACCCCTATGTCACCAGAGCCCATTGTGATATCCTGGGGAGCCCCCTTTGTCCCCAGGGCCCATTGTGCACATCCTGTGGACCCCTCTTTTTCCCCAGGGCCTATTGTGACATCCTGGGGACCGCCTTTGTCCCCCGGGCTCATTGTGACATCCTGAAGATCCCCTTTGTCCCCAGGGCCTATTGTGACATCCCAGGACCCCCCCCTTTTCTCCAGGGCCCATTGTGATGTCCCAGGACCCCCTATTGTCCCCAGAGCCCATTGTGACATCCCAGGACCCCCCATTGTCCCCAGGCCCCATTATACACATCCTGGGGTCCCCCTTTATCCCCAGGGCCATTGTGACACCATGGGGACCCCCTTTGTCCCCAGGGCCCATTGTGACGTCCCAGGATGCCCCATTGTCCCCTGGGCCCATTGTCAAATCATGGGGACCCCCTTTATCCCCAGGGCCTGTTGTGACATCCCAGGACCCCCCATTGTCCCCAGGGCCCATTGTGACATCCCAGGACCCCCCATTGTCCCCAGGGCCCATTCTGACACCATGGGGACCCCCTTTGTCCCCAGGGCCCATTGTGATATCCTGGGGACTCCCTTTGTCCCCAGGGCCCATTGTGACACCGTGGAGACCCTCCTTGTCCTCAGGGCCCATTATGACATTCAGGGGACTCCTCTTTGTCCCCAGGGCCTATTGTGACATCCTGGGGACCCCCCTTTTCTCCAGGGCCCATTGTGACGTCCCAGGACCCCCTGTTGTTCCCCGGGCTCATTGTGAAATCCTGGGGACCCCCTCTTTTTCCCCAAGGCCCATTGTGACATCCCACGACCCCCCATTGTCCCCAGGCCCCATTATGCACATCCTGCGGTCCCCCTTTATCCCCTGGCCCCATTCTGACACTGTGGGGACCCCCGTTGTCCCCAGGACCCATTGTGACATCCTGGGGACCCCCTTTGTCCCCAGGGCCTATTGTGACATCCCAGAATCCCTCATTGTCCCCAGGGCTCATTGTGACACCGTGGGGAACCCCCTTTGTCCCCAGGGCCCATTGTGACACCGTGGGGACCCCTTTGTCCCCAGGACCCATTGTGACATCCCATGACCCCCCCTTGTCCCCAGGGCCCATTGTGACATCCTGGGGACCCCTTTGTCCCCAGGGACCATTGTGACAGGGTGGGACACCCCTTGTCTCCAAGGCCCATTGTGACATCATGTGGACCCCCCTTTGTCCCCAGGGCCCATTGTGACATCCTGGGGATCCCGTTTGTCCCCAGGGCCCATTGTTACATCCTGGGGACCCCCTTTGTCCCCAGGGGCCATTGTGACATCCTGGGGACCCCCCTTGTCCCCAGAGCCCATTGTGACATTCAGGGGACCCTCTCTTTGTCTCCAGGGCCGATTGTGACATCCTTGGGACCTCGTTTGTCCCCAGGGCCCATTGTTGTACCATGGGGACCCCCTTTGTCCCCAGGGCCCATTGTGGCACCATGGTGAACCCCTTTGTCACTGGGGCTCATTGTGACATCCCAGGACCCCCCGTTGTCCCCAGGGGCCATTGTGACATCCCAGGACCCCCCGGTGTCCCCAGGGGCCATTGTGACATCCTGGGTCCCCCTTTGTCCCTGTCGAGGGTTAGGATTGCGGGGTGACAATCAAACCCTGGCAGATGTGTTGTCAACCTCCTCTCCCCCCCACTTCTTCCTTCTGCCCCTCCCTCTCCCCCCTTCCCACTCAGCACAGGCGATCGGGAGGGGAAGAAGCACAGAGGGGAGAGAGTTGGAAAAGTTCAAGATGTTTTACTGATGCTACTGATGAGAACAGAGAAAATAATACAAATATACAAAACCCATCTTGTAAGTCTGAGCAACGGCAGAGCCAGCACCCAAAGTCCTGGATCAGACTCTGCAGCCAACCGGAGCTGGATTCAGTCTCTCACTGGCCTCCGTTCGCAGGGACGACCAGCAAGGTCCTCTCCTAATGTCGGCCATGAGCAGAAGGGAAGGAAAAAGGCAAAAGGGAAGGAAAAGGGACGAGATCCTCGTGATCTCCCGCTTTTATATGAAGTATTCACGTGAACGGAATGTTATACACAGTTGGTCACCGGTTTCTCATTGCCCCTCTCGCGAGATGTCCACCCGTGCTTATCAATAAGTTTCCATTCCATTGCTGGGTTTACCAAAACATGTGTCTGGTTCTCCAGGAAAATGCAGCTGACATGAAGGCTTTGGCTGACAGGCAAAATTCACTAAAAGAGAAACTTGTTTTTACCAAAACCAGGACAGGTGGGGGCGCAGAGGCTGCTGAGACATGGAGATGGACTGGGACACGGGGGTGGGCTGGGACATAGAGATAGGCTGGGACATGGATGGCCTGGGTCACAGAGACTGCTGGGATGTGCAGATGGGCTGGGTCATGGGAACGAGTCAGAGCCAGCACAGGAGCAGGGAGGCTGGGGCAGCTCCATCCTGCAGACGTGCTTGTCCTGGCCATGCCAGCCATGGGATACGTGCCCCAGCACAGACACACACCCGTGGGACACACAGCTGGCCACAGGGACCCCAGAGACACACACACGCCCCGTGCCATCATTCCAGTTCACTGGTGGAGCCGTGGGGGTCACTGGGGTGGCGGTGGCGGTGGCCAAGGGTGGCGAGGGTGGCACCAAGGTGCTCACAGTCCAAACTGATCACTGTGTTTAAAAAGATAATCGAGGGGGAAGGGCAACCAAAGAGCCAGGAATCCATATTTCAAATAAATCAATAAGGTGAGAGGGTTGTTAATTAGATGAATGAGACAGGTAAACTGAGGCCAGCCCTGGGGAGTCTGTAACCCCTGCAGTGCCAAGCGCTGGGGAGCAGGGCAGGGAATGTGCAGCTGGGGTTGGTGGATGTGTAAGCGGGGGCTTTTTGTCCCATTCCCTGTGCTGTCTTTGGGTAGAACACCTGGTCTTGCCAAATCGTTTATAAAATACGCTTTGCTGAGAGATCCTGCCCGGGGCTGTTCTCTTGGCAAGGGGATTGTTTCCCACAGCAGGCTTTGGCAGCAGAAGTTTGGCAGGACAAGAGGGCCCATGAGGTCAGAAAGCACAGCAGAGCTGGAACGTGGGGTCACGGGCACCAAACCCAGCTCGGGTGGGAGCCAAGAGGGTCCCCTCGTGTGCAGGGCCCAAAGCGCCATCTGTGGCATCTGCCCGTCCTTCTGAGCGCCCAGAGCCTCCCTCTTGGGGCCAAATCCTCATGTTTAGGGTCCCAACGCGTCTTTCATCACCCACGGCCTTTGGTCAGGGCCCGCAGCTTCATTTTCAGGTGGAGCCGCTGCCTGGCAACAACCGCCCGGAAGTCTGTGGACAGCCAGGGGATGAAATGCAGCCAATCACATTTGAGGAGGCGGGGCAAGTCATGTGATTGAAATGTAAGCAGCCAATCGAGCTTTGAGACCTGCAGGACAGTTGGCGACAGTTGGACAAACTGGGCAGCGCTCAGGGGCGGGCTGTGCTGGCTGCACCAATCACACCTGGTGGGAGTGCAGCAGAGGGATGATTGACAAATAACCTGACCAATTATTTGGTGGGGGGAGCCAGTGGGAAATCCCAGACAGCCAATCAGAGAAAAGAGCGGCTCAGGGAAGGCGGACACTGTGGGGGGAGTAACCCCTCAGGCCGCCAATCAGAGAGAGTATCACCTCAGGGCAGGGCGAGCCCCAAAGCAGGACAGAATCACTGCCCAGGCAGCCAATCAGCTCAGGGGAGGAGACTGACAGCCCTCCCGACCAATGGTGGCGCAGCCCAGGCTGAGCAGGCGGTTGCTCTGCAGGCGGCCAGCGTGAGCTTTGCCATGGCGCCCGTGGAGCTGCCCGAGGCCGAGCAGCGCCCGGCCCAGCCCTGGGGCCCTTTTTCCTCCCTCTGGGGCCCTGGAGATGTCTTGCTGCCTCTGGCCCAGGTGTGTGTGGGCTGCTCTGGCCTTGTTCTCCTGGGCGGGGGAGGGGGCAGGGGGCACTTGCTGGAGAGGAGCTGCTGGGGCTGGAGCTGGAGAGAGCAGGAGAAGGGGAAGCAGCTGGAGGGTGAAGTGCAGGGGATCCCCACAGCTGCTGCTGCAGCTGCACCAGAGACAGCTGCCCCTCTGGGTGAGGAAGAGTCCCTGTGAGCAGCCTCAGCAGAGCAGATCACAAACGTGCACCGCAGGGTCTGTGTAAGTGGGGAAAATCACTGTCCGGCCGTATAGTGTGTGTGTGTGTGGGGTGCGTCTGGGGAGCCTCGTGCTGTGAGAGCTGTCAGACACCCATGTGTTCTCTTAGGTGCGGGATGGACAAACGGCTGGAGCTACAGAATAGGAGGGGAGGGAAAGACAGGCAGACAGAAGGGCCTGAACTGCACAGCTTGCCTGGCAGTGCAGAGAGCAGGAACTGTGGTGAGTACTGGGCCCTTGGGCTCATTTCGTCCTGTTTTGTGCTCCCCTCCCTCCCTCCCTGCTCCCTCCTCTTTCCTACCGTGTCCTTCTCCCTCTTCATCTCTTCTCTCTCTGCCCCTCTCTGCTTCTTCCTCACCGTTTCCTCCACCCGTCTCCACCTCTGTGCAGGGTTTCTCGTATCTCCCTCTCTGTCTCCGCTGCTCTGTGCTTCTCATCATCCCTGGTTTCTCTTTGTCACCATTCTGCTCTGTTGCTGTGTCCTGCTCCCTGCCCCATCATTTCTCACTGTATCCCTCTGTCCTGCTCCCTGCACCTATTCCTGCCCCTCTTCTTTTTTACTCCCTCTCCATCTTGCTGCCCGCCCCAGGATTTTTTCCCCAATCTCTGTCCTGCCCCCAACCCTTGTTGTTCTTTCTCTCTCCTGCTCCCCTTCTGTCTTCTGCCTGTCTTCCCTTTCCCGGCTGCTTCTTTCTCCAGCTCTGTCCAGATTACTGCCCCTCTTCCTTTTGATGTCTTTCTGTCCTGGTTTTCTTTCTGTCTCCCATCCCTGTTCCCAGTGCCATCCCTTCTCACTATATCACCCCTGTCCAGCTGGCTCTGCCTTTTCTTTGTCTTCTCTTCCTCTTTCCTGCTCCTCAGCCCTCTTTTCCTCTTTCTCCAGCTCCTTGCTGCATGTTTCCCCTTTCCAGTCTCTTCATTTGGATCCCCACTTTGCTTTATTTCTCACTCCCTTTGTTCTGTTCCCTGTCTTTCTTTTTGTCTCTCCATCTGTGCATCCCCCTCCCTGTCTTTCTCCAGCCCCTTCCTGCTTCTCCTCCTCCCCCCTCCCCATCCCTCTGTCCTGCTCATCAGCCCTGCTGGTTCTTCCTCCCTGTCTCATCCCAGCTCATTGTGCCTTTTTGCCTTCATCTCTCCGTCCTTTTCCCTGTGTGTTTGTTTCTCTCTCAGCTCCTCTGTCTTCTCTCTTGTCTGATTTGTCCCTTGCTAGTCCTCTGTCCTTCTCCCCAGCAGCTTCAACTGAATGGCCAGGTGTCCCTGCACTCTGGTGGTTCCTCATCACTGCCCTGGGCTGTGTCTGTAGGGCTGGGGATCATTTAGGAGCTGCTCTCCTTCTGCAGACAGCAGAGCCTGGTGCAGCTACAGCAGAGGTTGTTCTCAGCTGCTGCTTATGCAGCTCGTTGGAAGAGCAGCTGTGGGCCTTCTTTGGAAGGGAGGTTTCTTGTTCTGTGCTTACTGCTCCTGGGGACCCTGCACAGGAGCGGTGTTGGGGTCTGCAGGGACGGGTGGGAGCTGCTGTGATTCCTGGTGAACGTGAACTGAACTTGTCCTGATGTACTCGAATGAAAACAGACTGACTGGAGATGGTTTACTGCCCTGTTTCAGTTCCAAACTACATGCTTGGCACTGGAGAACATGAGACTTTGTGCTGCTTTCCAGATGTCAGCTGAGAACATCACTGCCTTTGGTACCAGGGCAGGTGGTCTGTGATCAGGGGTGCGGACTTGCATGGCACTGCTTTAATGAACATTTTATGGTCTTGCCACTTCAAAGCCCTTCATTTTCCTAGAAATTTGAAGATGGCATTTCTCATTCGGAGGTTCAGACTTCGGTTGGACTTGATGTTGAATGGTCCATACAATGGGGTGCATAAAAGAAGAATCTCGCTTCCTTGTTGTTGTTGTTTTCTAACGCTGTCTGAATTTGGTAAGCAAGAGGAAGAGTGGCTTGCAGTGTCTGCTTTTGAGAGGAACGTATTCCTGACTGTCTCCATCTCTGTATGGTGAAGCTTTCTGCCTGCACTATGATTTTGCTGGGCTGTGAGGCTGTGTTGGAGCAGCAGAGGTCAGAAGTGGTGGCTTTAAAGGCATTGAAGCTGTGGTCAAACTAGCAGGAAAAGCTGGTTTCTTCCCAGAGAGCTGCCTGACAAATATAGCTACAAGTAAAGACCCTTGAAGTTGGCTTTTTTTATTTAAATTTACTATTAATATGTAGCTTTTGGGATTGATTGATTGATTGATTTCTGGGAAGCAAGAAGTGAGAGCCTGTGCACTCCCACAGGCAGAGCTGCCTCCCAAAATAGGTGCCCCCTTCTCCACCTCGGTTCCTTCCATGCTGGTGTAGCACAAGGCCATGCAGCAGTGTGCAGATGTGGTGATTCCAATGTGACTGTGAGGTCAGAGCCCCTCGGTGACGTGCTGTGCTGTGTCTTGGCAGCAGCAGCATCATGGGGCGAGCGTGGGGGCCATGGTCCTCACCCTGTTCCTCCTCCTGGTGTCCCTGCCAGCCCGGGACGCCCAGGCTGCTCCAGCCGAGCGCAGGGAGCAGGTGGGCGAGCAGGGGCAGCACCCAGCCCCGAGCAGCTCAGCAGGGCAGCAGTGGGGCCAGGGCTGGGGCTGGGGCCGGGAGAGCAGCCGGGCTGGGCCGGGCAGGGCGAGCCAGGCAGCACCAGGGTGTGGGCAGGGGGCAGACACCCGCAGGGAGGGGAGAGGGGCTGCGGCTGCTTCAGGGGCAGGTTCTGGGCAAGCAGGGGCTGGGAGTGCTGGCACAGGGCAGAAACCAGCACTGAGTCCCTGTGGGGCCCTCCCTGCCCCCCAGCCTCGTGCCACACGGCCCCATCCCAGGGCGCGCTTTGAGCCTTTGGGCCCGTTTCAAATCAAAGCTGGGATTGCTTTGGCACTTTGGGCCACTTTAGAGCTAAACCTGGGCACATTTGTGCCCTTTGGGATCGTTTCTGCCTATATCTGGGAGTTCTTTGGTTTTCCAGTTTTGTTTATACCCAAATCTGGGGGTGTTTGGGCCATTTTTGGCCATTTTTTTACCCAAATCTGGGCATACTTCGACTCTTTGGTCCAGTTTCACCCTGAATCTGGGGATGTTATACCCCTTTTTGGCCAGTTTTGCTCAAATCTAGTGGTGCTTTGGTTTTTTCTGCCTCTCTTGACCCGATATACTCAGGTGCTTTTGCCCATTTTTTCCCCTGATATGGGCACTGTGATCCCAAATATGGGATGTTTTCATGTTTGCCGACAGCTTTGCACCCAAGTGTGGATGTTTTTGCCTCTTTGGGCCACTTTTTGCCCAAATACTCAGATTGTTTTGCCTGTGTTGACCAATTTAGCCCCCAAATATTTGGAATATTTTGTCGTTTTGCCAGTTTTTTCCCCAAATACGGCTATTTTTCTGCAAGATATGGGCACTGTTGTCCTAAATATGTTGTGTTGTGTTTTGTTTTTTCTCTCTTGTCTATGTCCTCTTTTACCTGGAATGCAGGAGTGTTGCTCGGTGAGCCTGGAAACCTCTCTGATCTGTGCTTGACTCCAGGACATGGCCTTGGCAGAGTTGATCGAGCTTCTCAGCTGGGTCCTGGTTAGGAGCCTTGGGCTGTCCCAGAGGTGAGTTGTCACTGTCTGTCTGCTTGAGCGAATAAACACTCGTGTTTTAATAGGTTATTCATGTGTGATTGTAGCCAAGATCCTCTCAGAGGCTTTCCAAAAGCTTTTTGTGCCTTGGTGGTATTACACAGACAAGTCATGAATGTTCAATTTGCCTGAAAACCTGCTAGGTCTCAGCAAAAAGGTCACCCGTGCTCTGTTTCTAGCTGTGGGAACACACACCTCTGTATGTGTCTCGTGTCATTATCTCACCCTCTCCCATCACAGCAGGTGACTGAGGAAGCAGGAGATCACAACGTGCCATGGAAGCTCCCCACCCGTGTTTGACTCCCTGTTTGGTTCCTGCAGTCCATGCTGATCAAGCCTCTTGGTGTAATCCTGTTCCTGAGCCTGAGGGGAATCGCAGGGGTAAGTGTTCAGTGTTCATTGGTTACTGGCCTTTTGCGTTTGTTAGTATTTGGTTTATTATTTGTGAACGTTTTCTTGCAGTAGTTGAGCCTTGCAGTAGCCAGCAGGCTCTGATTTAGGAGAAACATGGATGATCATTTTTTGCCCTGGTGCTCCATGCTCCCACGTTAGTGTGGTTTCCTTTTGTGTGTGTGAGAGGTCTCCTGGTCAGAAGGCCCTGAGAGGCCCCGTGTTGGTCCATCTGGTCCTTGAGGGGTGTTGCATGTGGCCTGGACACAGTAGTTTGGAAGCTGCCAGGTCCCAGACAAGGGGTCTGCAGCCCCTCTGCAGCTTTGGCAATTTCAGCATGCGTCTGGGTCCCGTGTTGTTGCCTGACCCCCGTCCAGGCGCTGCAGGTCATTTCACAACGTGAAATGGAAACGCTTTTCCTTTCTGCTCGATTCCAGCCGTCCCTGTAGGCAGCGGCTCCTTGACTGCTTCACCTGAGTGTGCCCGTGAGCCTCGGGGCGATCCCACAGGTACGACCTGGGAACAAATGAGCGTTTCCATGTTAATTTTCCGTTCCTGTGAAATTTAGCTTGCTGCTTTCTTGGCTGACGCTCGGTCACGCAGAGGGGAAGTGGGTCCAGCTCAGTGCTGTGCCCCAGAGGGCTCTGCCTTGCAAAGCTCTTTGCCAACTGCTCCGTCTCTGCGCCGCTCGCAGTGCCGGCTGCCGAGGCAGCAGCAGGTTGGGGCTGAGTTTAGAGCTGGGTGAGCTCCAGGGAGTCCTTTCTCCTGACAGCTCCAGGCCTGCTTAGTGGCCACTGAGTTTGGGTTTGGGTTAGGGTTAGGCTTAGGTTTTGGAGTTTGGGTTAGGGTTAGGCTTAGGAGTTTGGGTTAGGCTTAGTCTTAAGCTTAGGAGTTTGGTTTAGGCTTAGACTTAGGGTTAGGAGTTTGAGTTACGATTTAGGGTTAGTCTTAAGGCTAGGAGTTTGGGTTAGGGTTAGGAGTTTCCGTTAGGGTTAGGCTTAGTGTTAGGAGTTTGGCTTAGGCGTCTGGGTTGGGCTTAGGCTTAGAGTTAGGAGTTTGGGTTAGGGTTAAGGGATTGGGATAAGGGTTAAGAGATTGGGTTAGGGTTAAGGGATTGGGTTAGGATTGTGTTTAGGGTTAGGAATTAGGCTTAGGTTTAGGATTAGGATTAGCGTTATGGTCTGGGTTAGGAGTTGGGGTTAGGAGTTGGGGTTAGGAATCTTAACCCTCGACAGGGACAAAGGGGGTCCCTAGGATGTCACAATGGGCCCTGGGGACAACATGGGGCCCTGGGAATTCACAATGGGCCCTGGGGACAAAGAGGGGTCCTCTGAATGTCACAATGGGCCCTGGGGACAAATGGGGGTCCCGATGGTGTCACAATGGGCCCTGGGGACAAAGTAAGGTCCTGGAATGTCACAATGGGACCCAGTAACAAAGGGGGTCCCCATGGTGCGAAAATGGGCCCTGGGGACAAAGGGGGTCCCTAGGATGTCACAATGGGCTCTGGGGACAATGGGGGGTCCTGGGATGTCACAATGGGCCCTGGGGACAAGGGGGTCCCCCGAATATCACAATGGGCCCTGGGGACAAAGGGGGTCCCCACGGTGTCCCAATGATCCCTGGGGACAATGGGGGGTCCTAGGAAGTCACAATGCGCCCAGGGGAGAAAGCGGGGTCCTCTGGATGTCACAATGGGCCCTGGGGACAAGGGGGAGTCATGGGACGTCCAATGGGCCCTGGGGACAAAGGGGGTCCCCAGGATGTCACAATGGGCTCTGGGGACAAGGCGGGGTCCCCATGGTGTCACAAAACACCGTCCTCAGGGATACGGGTCAGTGCCAGGGGTGGGTTATGCTTGGCCTCCATGACCTCGAGGGTCTTTTCCAACCAAAATGAGTTTTTAGGGTTTATCCCAAATGATGGGAACCCCCGCTTCCAGCTCTGCTCTTTACCAAACACCTTTTAGAGGATGAAGAGGAAGGAGACGCAACACCTCAGCATACGGAGGGTCTTCCCCAAAGGGGTGGTCTGGGGTATCCAAAACACAAGGGGTGGTGTGGGCATCCGAAGCACAAGGGGTGGTCTGGGGTATCCAAAACACAAGGGGTGGTGTGGGCATCCGAAGCACAAGGGGTGGTCTGGGGTATCCAAAGCTCTCCTGGAGCGACTGCTGCTTCTTCTTGCTTTCCATCAGCTTCTTGATGTCTTCCCGCGTGGGGACACGCTCGTCATCTTCGTCATCTTCGTCATCTTCGTCATCTTCGTCATCTTCGTCATCTTCGTCATCTTCGTCATCTTCGTCATCTTCGCCATCAGATTCCGAGGATTCTGGAGGAGCGAACAGAGAGAAATGGGCTGGGGAGGGTCCAGCACCGGCCCTGGCTCTTCCTGCCCAGCATCCCAGGCCCATCCCCAGCTGCTCCAGCTTCATCCAAAAGAGGTGGCGAGCTCCAAAAACTCAGTGGCTCCTCCAAGAGCGTCCAATGGGAAGAGGCCCCAGGCAGAGAAGTCGTGGGCTCAAAGGAAAGCACCACGTTGCGAGGATCTCCAGAGGATCCCTGGCCTGCTCCAGAAGATCCCCATCATCAACAAGGTGAGGTCGTCCATGTTGTTTTCAAAGGCGAGGAGGAGCTCAAGGGCCCTCAGCATCGGGGCTCGCGTGCGGTTATGAGAGGGCAAGGAGGGAAGGAAGGAGGGAAGGAAGTAAGGAAGGAAGGAAGGAAGGAAGGAAGGAAGGAAGGAAGGAAGGAAGGAAGGAAGGAAGGAAGGAAGGAAGGAACCGGGGGTTCCCATCATTTGGGATAAACCCTAAAAACTCATTAATCACTTTGGTTGGAAAAAAGCACCCACCTCCATAGGACCCCATAGGGACCCATAGAGACCATAGAGGCCCATAGGGAGCCACAGAGCCCCATGGAACCCCATAGAGACCCATAGGGACCGTAAAGCCTGTAGAGACCCATAGGGACCCATAGAGACCCATAGAACTCCATAGGACCCCATAGGGACCCATAGAGACCATAGAGGCCCATAGGGAGCCGCAGAGCCCCATGGAACCCCATAGGGACCCATAGAGACCCAAAGGGACCCATAGGGACCCATAGAGACCATAGAGACCCATAGGGACCCATAGGGACCGTAGAGCCTGTAGAGACCCATAGGGACCCATAGAGCTCCATAGGACCCCATAGGGACCCATAGAGACCATAGAGGCCCATAGGGAGCCACAGAGCCCCATGGAACCCCATAGGGACCCATAGAGACCCAAAGGGACCCATAGGGACCCATAGAGACCATAGAGACCCATAGGGACCCATAGGGACCGTAGAGCCTGTAGAGACCCATAGGGACCCATAGAGCTCCATAGGACCCCAGAGGGACCCATAGAGACCATAGAGGCCCATAGGGAGCCACAGAGCCCCATGGAACCCCATAGAGACCCATAGGGACCGTAGAGCCTGTAGAGACCCATAGGGACCCATAGAGCTCCGTAGGACCCCATAGGGACCCATAGAGACCATAGAGGCCCATAGGGAGCCACAGAGCCCCATGGAACCCCATGGAGACCCATAGGGACCGTAGAGCCTGTAGAGACCCATAGGGACCCATAGAGCTCCGTAGGACCCCATAGGGACCCATAGAGACCATAGAGGCCCATAGGGAGCCACAGAGCCCCATGGAACCCCATAGAGACCCATAGGGACCCATAGAGACCCAAAGGGACCCATAGAGAGGGAGGGTTTTAGGACCCTGGGGGTTCCATAGAGACCCATAGAGCATCAAGGAGCCCCATAGGGACCCATAGAGCCTATAGAGACCCATAGGGACCCGTAGAGACCCATAGAGACCCATAGGGACCCATAGAGACCCAAGGAGCCCCATAGAGGCCCATAGGAAACCACAGAGCCCCATGGAACCCCATAGGGACCTAGAGAGCTCCATAGGGACCCATAGGGACCCATAGAGCTCCATAGGGACCCATAGAGCCCCATAGGGACCCATAGAGAGGGAGGGTTTTAGGACCCCGGGGGTTCCTGCTGGGCTCAACTATGGCAAGAAAACCTTAACGAATAATTAACCGAATATTAATGAATGCAAAAGGCCAGGAACCAATGAGGAGTGAGCACTGAGCCCTGGGACAGCGGGGACAGGGACAGCGGGAATGCGACCCTGGGACCCATTGACCCCATTGACTCCCATTGACCCCATTGACCCCATTGACTGACCCGATTGACCCCCATTGATCCCCATTGACCGATTGACCCCCATTGACCCCATTGACCCATTGATCCCCATTGCCCCCCATTGATCCCCATTGACCCATTGACCCCATTGACCCATTGATCCCCATTGACCCCATTGACCCATTGACCCCATTGACTCCCATTGACCCATTGATCCCCATTGACCCCATTGACCCCCATTGACTCCCATTGACCCATTGACCCCACTGACCCCATTGACCCATTGATCCCCATTGACCCCCATTGAGTCATTGAGTCATTGACTTCATTGACCCCCCATTGACCCCCATTGCCCCCCATTGATCACCATTGCCCCCCATTGCCCCCCATTGATCCCCATTGCCCCCATTGCCCCCATTGACCCATTGACCCCCATTGACCCCCATTGACCCCGTTGACCCATTGATCCCCATTGCCCCCCATTGACTCCCATTGCCCCCATTGACCCCATTGACCCATTGACCCATTGACCGCATTGACTCCCATTGCCCCCATTGACCCCATTGCCCCCCATTGTCCCATTGCCCCCCATTGCCCCCCATTGCCCCCCATTGCCCCCATTGCCCCCATTGTACCCACTGCCCCCATTGTCCCCCATTGTCCCCCATTGCCCCCCACTGACCCCATTGCCCCCCACTGACCCCATTGCCCCCCATTGACCCCATTGCCCCCCATTGCCCCCATTGTCCCATTTCAGGTAAAAGAGGACATAAACAAGAGAGAAAAAACAAAACACAACACATTTGGGTACTCCTGGGTCCTTTGGGGCACTCCTGGGTCCCTCCTGAACTCCTGGGTCCTTTGGGGCACTCCTGGGTCCCTCCTGAACTCCTGGGTCCTTTGGGGCACTCCTGGGTCCCTTGGGGTACTCCTGGGTCCCTCCTGAACTCCCCATAGACCCCCATAATTTCCCCCTTAGGGACCCAGGAGTGCCCCATAGTGACCCATAAGTGACTCATGGAGCCCCCTAAGTGTGTTCGGGTCCCTTCGGGTCCCTTCGGGTGAGTGCGGGCCCCACTCGGGTCCCTTCGGGTCCCTTCGGGTGTGTTCGGGTCCCACTCGGGTCCCTTCGGGTGCGTTCGGGTCCCTTCGGGTGCGTTCGGGTCCCTTCGGGTCCCCTCGGGTGCGTTCGGGTCCCTTCGGGTGCGTTCGGGTCCCTTCGGGTCCCCTCGGGTCCCTTCGGCTCCCTTCGTGTATCTTCGGCTCCTCTCGGAGCCGCCTCCGCGCACGCCACGCACAGTGGGCGTGGCCACGCACCCCCCCCGCTTCCCATTGGCCGCCGCCTGAGGAAGGGGGCGTGGCCTCGCTCGCAGCAACCGCCGCGGCGGGAAACGATCGTGAGGCGGGAAAAGGGGAAGAAAGGGGGCGGGGGGAGGAAGAGGAGGGGCCGGGGGGGGAGCGGAACACGGGTTTTGGGGTAAAAAGGGGGGGATTTGGGAGTTTGGCGCCTTTTGGGGCACTTTCGGGTGGGTTCGGGTCCCTTCGGGGAGACTTCGGGTCCCTTCGGGGAGACTTCGGGCCCCTTCGGGTGGGTTCGGGCCCCTTCGGGGAGACTTCGGGTCCCTTCGGGTGCGTTCGGGTCCCTTCGGGTGCGTTCGGCTCCACTCGGACCCCTTCGGGTGCGTTCGGGTCCCTTCGGGTGCGTTCGGGTCCCTTCGGGTGCGTTCGGGTCCCTTCGGGTGCGTTCGGCTCCACTCGGACCCCTTCGGGAAGACTTCGGGTCCCTTCGGGTGCGTTCGGCCCCTTCGGGTGCGTTCGGGTGCGTTCGGCTCCACTCGGACCCCTTCGGGAAGACTTCGGGTCCCTTCGGGTGCGTTCGGCCCCGGCCGGGACTCGGGCGCCGCTCGGCTCCGCTCGGGCGCCGCTCGGCTCCGCTCGGGCGCCGCTCGGCTCCGCTCGGCTCTTTCCGTCTCCGCTCGTTTTCCCGCGCTTTCCCTCAGAGCGCGAAGCGAAGCGCGGGGACCCCCGGGGCCGCTTTTTTCGCGCTTTTCCCGAGGTGACAACAGCGGGGGCTTTGGGGACACAGCTCGGGGAGCCTCAGCGGGAGGGTTTTGGGTTGAAAAAGCGCTATTTTGGGTCAATTTTGAGGTGGTTTGTGGCCCTCCCGGCGGGGCAAGATGGCGGCTCCGGACATCGAGGGGCTGCTGGGTGAGTAATGAGGGGGAATTAGGGGTGATTAGCGCGAATTAGGGGGTAATTAGGGGGCAGCGGGGATACGGGGGGGTGGGGGGGGTGTTAATTAGCGCTGCTGAGGGTGTTAATTGTTAATGAATGCAGAGGAGGAGCCGTTGCAGGAGCTGCACCCCGGGCTGGCCCCGCTGAGGGGGATTGGGGGGGTGGGAGCGGAGCTGGAGAGGGAGGTGAGACAGGTAAGGGGGCATTGGGGACAATGGGGACAGAGAGAGCGAGAGTGTGCGGATCAGCAGTGATCACCCCAAACCTGCCCCGCAGACACGGCACCCAAAATCCTGCACCCCAAAATACTCTTCCCAAACCTGCACCCCAGATCCTGACCCCAAGCCCTGCACCAAAACCCTGCCCCTCAATCCTGCACCCCCAAATCCTCCACCCCCGATCCTGTCTTCCCAAACCCTGCACCCCAGATCCTGCACCCCCAAATTCGGCCCTACCAAACTCTGCACCCCTAAACCCTACAACTGAAACCTTGCACCCCCTAATCCTGCCCTCCCTACCTTCCTGAACCCCGAAACCTGCACCCCAAACCCTGCATTCCCAAATCTTTCCGTCCTATACCCTCCACCCCTAAACCTGCCCCCAAACCCTGCACCCCAAAGAATTCCCTCCCAAACCTTGCACCTCCAAATCCTGCACCTCAAAGGCCTGGCAACCCAAGCCCTTCAACCCCATCCCTGCAACACCAAATCCTGTACCCCAAACCCAGCACCCCAGAATCCTGCACCCCAAATCCTGCCTACCAAACCTTTCACTGCAAACCCCTGCACCCCAAGATTGTGCTGCCCTAAACACTGAACCCCCAAATCCTGCAGCCCCAGATCCTTGCCTCCCAAGACTCTGCACCCCCAAATCCTGCACCCAAATCTCTCACCCCCACCACCCTGCACTCCCAACCCCTGCACCCCAAAACTCCACACCTCCAAATCCTGAACCCTGAAACCCCGCACCCCCAAATCCTGTGCCCCAGTCCTGTGAACCCCACACTCTGCAACCTTAAATTTCCCCCCAAGCCCCTGCACCCCAAACGCTGCACTCTGAGACCTGACTTCTAAACCCCAAGGGCCCATTGTGACATCCCAGAACCTCCTATTGTCCCCAGGGCCCATTGTGACATTCAGGGGACTCCTCTTTGTCCCCAGGGCCCATTGTGACATCCTGGGGACCCCCCCTTGTCACTGGGGCCCATTGTGACGTCCCAGGACCCCCCATTGTCCCCAGGGCCCATTTTGACATCCTGGGGACCCCTCTTTGTCCCCAGGGCCCATTGTGACATCCTGGGGACCCCCCCTTGTCACTGGGGCCCATTGTGACGTCCCAGGATCCCTCCTTGTCCCCAGGGCCCATTGTGACGTCTTAGGACACCCCATTGTCCCCAGGGCCCATTGTGACATTCAGGGCACCCCCTTGTCCCCAGGGCCCATTGTGACATTCCGGGGACGCCTCTTTGTCCCCAGGGCACATTGTGACATCCTGGGGACCCCTCCTTGTCACTGGGGCCCATTGTGACGTCCCAGGATCCCCCATTGTCCCCAGGGCCCATTGTGACATTCAGGGGACCCCTCTTTGTCCCCAGGGCCCATTGTGACATTCCGGGGACGCCTCTTTGTCCCCACGGCCCATTGTGACATCCTGGGGATCCCTCCTTGTCCCCAGGGCCCATTGTGACGTCCCAGGACCCCCCATTTTCCCCAGGACCCATTGTGACATTCAGGGGGCCCCTTTGTCACTGGGGCCCATTGTGACATCCCAGGACCCCACATTGTCCCCAGGACACATTGTGACATCGTGGGGACCCCACTTGTCCCCAGGACCCATTGTGACACTATGGGGTCCCCCCCTTGTTCCCAGGGCCCATTCTGACACCGTGGGTACCACCCTTGTCCGCAGGGCTCATTGAGACATCCCAGGACCCCCCTTTGTCCCCAGGGCCCATTATGACATCCTGGGGATCCCTCCTTGTCCCCAGGGCCCATTGTGACGTCCCAGGACCCCCCATTGTCCCCAGGGCCTATTGTGACATCCTCTGCACCCCCTTGTCCCCAGGGCCCATTGTGACATTCAGGGGACACCTCTTTGTCCCCAGGGCCCATTGTGACATTCTGGGGACCCCCTCTTGTCCCCACGGCCCATTGTGACGTCCCAGGACCCCCCATTGTCCCCAGGACCCATTGTGACATCCTGGGGATCCCTCCTTGTCCCCAGGGCCCATTGTGACTTCCCAGGACCCCCCCATTGTCCCCAGGGCCCATTGTGACATTCAGGGCACCCCCTTTGTCACTGGGGCCCATTGTGACATCCCAGGACCCCACATTGTCCCCAGAGCCCATTGTGACATCCTGGAGACACCCTTTGTCCCCAGGACCCATTGTGACGTCCCAGGACCCCCCATTGTCCCCAGGGTTCATTCTTACATCCTGGGGACCCCCTTGTCCCCAGGGCCCATTGTGACACCATGGGGACCCTCCTTGTCACTGGGGACCTATTGTGACACCATGGAGACCCCTCCTTGCCTCAGGGCCCATTGTGACATCCTGGGCATCCCCCTTTGTCACCCGGGACCATTGTAACACCGTGGGGACCCCCTTTGTCCCTAGGGCCTATTGTTACGTCCCAGGACCCCCCGTTGTTCCCAGGGCCCATTGTGACACCTTGGGGACCCCCTTGTCACTGGGGACCCATTGTGACACCATGGGGACCACCCCTTGTCCTCAGGGCCTATTGTGAACATCCTGGGGAACCTCCATTGTCCCCAGAGCCCATTGTGAGTTCCTGGGGACCCCCTTGTCCCCAGGTCCCATTGTGACATCCTGGGGAGTCTCTTTGTCCCCAGGGCCCATTGTGACATCCTGGGGACCCCCTTTGTCCCCAGGGCCCATGGTGACGTCCTGGGGACCTCCTTGTCCGCAGGACCCATCCTGGCACCGTGGGGACCTCCCTTGTCACTGGGGACCCTTTGTGACACCATGGGGACCTCCCATTGTCCTCAGGGCCCATTGAGACATCCTGGGGACCCCCTTTGTCACTGGGGACCCGTTGTGACATCCCAGGAACCCCATTGTCCCAAGGGCCCATTGTGACATCCTAGGGACCTCCCTTTGTCCCCAGGGCTCATTGTGGCACCATGGGGACCCCCTTTGCACTGTGTCACATTGTGATATCCAAGAACCCCACTTTGTCCCCAAGGCCCATTTTGACATCCTGGGGACCCCCTTTCTCCCCAGGGCCCATTGTGACCTTCAGGGGACACCCCCCTTGTCCCCAGGGCCCATTGTGACATCCACTGCACCCCGTTGTCCCCAGGGCCCATTGTGACATTCAGGGGACCCCTCTTTGTCCCCAGGGCCCATTGTGACATCCTGGGGACCCCCCCTTGTCACTGGGGCACATTGTGACGTCCCAGGACCCCCCATTGTCCCCAGGGCCCATTGTGACATCCTGGGGATCCCTCCTTGTCCTCAGGGCCCATTGTGACGTCTTAGGACCCCCCATTGTCCCCAGGGCCCATTGTGACATTCAGGGGACGCCTCTTTGAAACCCAGGGCACATTGTGACATCCTGGGGACCCCCCCTTGTCCCCACAGCCCATTGTGACGTCCCAGGACCCCCCATTGTTCCCAGGGCCCATTGTGACATCCTGGGGATCCCTCCTTGTCCCCAGGGCCCATTGTGACACTATGGGGACCCCCCCTTGTTCTCAGGGCCCATTGTGACATCCTGGGTACCACCCTTGTCCGCAGGGCTCATTGTGACGTCCCAGGACCCCCCATTGTCCCCAGGGCCCATTGTGACATCCTGGGGATCCCTCCTTGTCCGCAGGGCCCATTGTGAACGTCCCAGGACCCCCCATTGTCCCCAGGGCCCATTGTGACATCCTCTGCACCCTCTTGTCCCCAGGGCCCATTGTGACATTCAGGGGACCCCTGTTTGTTCCCAGGGCCCATTGTGACATCCTGGGGACCCCCTCTTGTCACTGGGGCCCATTGTGACGTCCCAGGACCCCCCATTGTCCCCAGGGCCCATTGTGACATTCAGGGGACCCCTCTTTGTCCCCAGGGCCCATTGTGAAGTCTAAGGACCCCCCATTGTCCCCAGGGCCCATTGTGACATCCTGGGGACCCTCCTTGTCCCCAGAGCCCATTTTGACATCCAAGGGACCCCCTTTGTCTCCAGGGCCCATTCTGGCACCATGGGGACCCCCTTTGACACTGGGACCCATTGTGACACCGTCGACACCCCCCTTTGTCCCCAGGGCCCATTGTGACGTCCTGGGGACCCCCTCTTGTCCCCAGTGCCCATTGTGACGTCCCAGGACCGCCCATTGTCCCCAGGGCCCATTGTGACATCCTGGGGATCCCTCCTTGTCCCCAGGGCCCATTGTGACGTCCCAGGACCCCCCATTGTCCCCAGGACCCATTGTGACATTCAGGGGACCCCCTTTGTCACTGGGGCCCATTGTGACATCCCAGGACCCCACATTGTCCCCAGGGCCCATTGTGACATCCTGGGGACGCCACTTGTCCCCAGGACCCTTTGTGACACTATGGGGACCTCCCCTTGTCCCCAGGGCCCATTGTGACGTCCTGGGTACCACCCTTGTCCGCAGGGCTCATTGTGACGTCTCAGGACCCCCCATTGTCCCCAGGGCCCATTGTGACATCCTGGGGATCCCTCCTTGTCCGCAGGGCCCATTGTGACGTCCCAGGACCCCCCATTGTCCCCAGGGCCCATTGTGACATCCTCGGCACCCCCTTGTCCCCAGGGCCCATTGTGACATTCAGGGGACCCCTGTTTGTTCCCAGGGCCCATTGTGACATCCTGGGGACCCCCTCTTGTCACTGGGGCCCATTGTGACGTCCCAGGACCCCCCATTTTCCCCAGGGCCCATTGTGACATTCAGGGGACCCCTCTTTGTCCCCAGGGGCCATTGTGACGTCTAACGACCCCCCATTGTCCCCAGGGCCCATTGTGACATCCTGGGGATCCCTCCTTGTCCTCATGGCCCATTGTGACGTCCCAGGACCGCCCATTGTCCCCAGGACCCATTGTGACACTATGGGGACCCCTCCTTGTCCCCAGGGCCCATTGTGACGTCCCAGGACCCCCCATTGTCCCCAGGACCCATTGTGACATTCAGGGGACCCCCTTTGTCACTGGGGCCCATTGTGACATCCCAGGACCCCACATTGTCCCCAGGGCCCATTGTGACATGCTCTGCACCCCCTTGTCCCCAGGGCCCATTGTGACATTCAGGGGACCCCTCTTTGTCCCCAGGGCCCATTGTGACGTCCCAGCACCCCCCATTGTCCCCAGGACCTACTGTGACATTCAGGGGAGCCCCTTTGTCACTGGGGCCCATTGTGACACCATGGAGACCCCCGCTTGTCCTCAGGGTCCATTGTGACATCCTGGGCACCCCCCATTTTCCCCAGGACCCATTGTGACATCCTGGCCACCCCCTTGCTCCCAGGGCCCGTTGTGGCACCATGGGGATACCCCCTTTTTCCCCAGGGCCCATTGTGACATCCCAGGACCCCCCTTTGTCCCCAGGGCCATTGTGAAATCCTGGGGACCCCTTTTGTCCCCAGGGCCCATTGTGGCACCATGGGGAACCCCTTTGTCACTGGGGACCATTGTGACATCCCAGGATTCCACTTTGTCCCCAGGGCTCGTTCTGACACCTTGGGGACTCCCATTGTCCCCAGGGCCCATTGTGACATCCCAGGACCCCACTTTGTCCCCAGGGCTTATTGTGACATCTGGGGGACGCCCTTGTCCCCAGGACCCATCCTGGCACCGTGGGGACCCTCCTTGTCACTTGGGCCCATTGTGACACCATGGGGACCCACCCTTTGTCCCCAGTGCCCATTCTGACATCCTGCGGACCCCCCGTTGTCTCCAGGGCCATTGTGACATTCAGGGGACCCACCATTGTCCTCAGGGCCCATTGTGACGTCCCAGGACCCCCCATTGTCCCCAGGGCCCATTGTGACATCCTCAGCACCCCCTTGTCCCCAGGGCCCATTGTGACATTCAGGGGACGCCTCTTTTTCCCCAGGGCCCATTGTGACATCCCGGGGACCCCCCCTTGTCCCCAGGGCTCATTGTGACGTCCCAGAACCCGCCATTGTCCCCAGGGCCCATTGTGACATCCTGGGGATCCCTGCTTGTCCCCAGGGCCCATTGGGACGTCCCAGGACCCCCCATTGTCCCCAGGGCCCATTGTGACATTCAGGGGCCCCCCTTTGTCACTGGGGCCCATTGTGACATCCCAGGACCCCACATTGTCCCCAGGGCCCTTGTGACATCCTGGGGACCCAACTTGTCCCCAGGACCCATTGTGACACTATAGGGACCCCCCCTTGTGCCCAGTGACCATTGTGACACCGTGGGTACCACCCTTGTCCGCACGGCCCATTGTGACATCCTAGGGACACCCCCTTGTCTCCAGGGCCCATTGTGACATCCTGGGAATCCCTCCTTGTCCCCAGGGCCCATTTTGACATTCAGGGGACCCCCCATTGTCCCCAGGGCCCATTGTGACATCCTCTGCACACCCTTGTCCCCAGGGCCCATTGTGACATTCAGGGGACCCCTCTTTGTCCCCAGGGCCCATTGTGACATCCTGGGGACCCCTCTTTGTCCCCAGGGCCCATTGTGACGTCCCAGGACCTCCCATTGTCCCCAGGACCTATTGTGACATTCAGGGGAGCCCCTTTGTCACTGGGGCCCATTGTGACACCATGGAGACCCCCGCTTGTCCTCAGGGTCCATTGTGACACCCTGGGCACCCCCCATTTTCTCCAGGACCCATTGTGACATCCTGGCCACCCCCTTGCTCCCAGGGCCCGTTGTGGCACCATGGGGACACCCCCTTTGTCCCCAGGGCCCATTGTGACATCCCAGGACCCCCCTTTGTCCCCAGGGCCATTGTAGCACCATGGGGACCCCCTTTGACCCCAGGGCCCATTGTGGCACCATGGCAACCCCTTTTGTCCCCAGGGCCCATTGTGACATTCTTGGACCCCACTTTGTCCCCAGGGCCTATTGTGACACCATGGGGACCCCTCCTTGTCACTAGGGACCCATTGTGACACCATGGGGACCCCCCCTTGTCCTCAGGACTCATTCTCACATCCTGGACACCCCCCATTGTCCCCAGGGCCCATTGTGACATCCACTGCACCCCCTTGTCCCCAGGGCCCATTGTGACATTCAGGGGACCCCTCTTTGTCCCCAGGGCCCATTGTGACATCCTGGGGACCCCCCCTTGTCCCCAGGGCTCATTGAGACGTCCCAGGACCCCCCACTGTCCCCAGGGCCCATTGTGACATTCAGAGGACCCCCTTTGTCCCCAGGGCCCATTCTGATACCGTGGGGACCCCCCATTGTCCCCAGGGCCCATTGTGACATGCTGGGGACGCTCTTTGTCCACAGGGCCGATTGTGACATCCTGGGGACCCTCCTTGTCCCCAGAGCCCATTGTGACATCCAGGGGATCCCCTTTGTCCCCAGGGCCCATTGTGGCACCATGAGGACCCTCTTTGTCACTGGGGCCCATTGTGACATCCCAGGACCCCCCTTTGTCCCCAGGGCCCATTGTGACATCCTGGGGACCCTCCTTGTCCCCAGAGCCCATTGTGACATCCCAGGACCCCACTTTGTCCCCAGGGCTTATTGTGACACCATGGGGATCTCCCTTGTCCCCAGGGCCCATTGTGACATCCCATGACCCCCCTTTGTCCCCAGTGCTATTGTGAAATCCTGGGGACCCCTTTTGTCCCCAGGGCCCATTGTGGCACCATGGGGAACCCCTTTGTCACTGGGGGCCATTGTGACATTCCAGGATTTCACTTTGTCCCCAGGGCTCGTTCTGACACCTTGGAGACTCCCATTGTCCCCAGGGCCCATTGTGACATCCTGGGCAACCCCATTGTCCCCAGGGCCCATTGTGACATCCTGGGGACCCCCATTGTACCCAAGGCCCATTGTGACATTCCAGGACCCCCCATTGTCCCCAGGGCCCATTGTGACATCCACTGCACCCCCTTGTCCCCAGGGCCCATTGTGACATTCAGGGGACCCCTCTTTGTCCCCAGAGCCCATTGTGACATCCTGGGGACCCCCCTTCTCACTGGGGCCCATTGTGACGTCCCATGACCCCCCATTGTCCCCAGGGCCCATTGTGACATTCAGGGGGCTTCTTTGTCACTGGGGCCCATTGTGACATCCCAGGACCCCACATTGTCCCCAGGACACATTGTGACATGCTGGGAACGCTCTTTGTCCCCAGAGCCCACTGTGACATCCAGGGGACCCCCTTTGTCCCCAGGGCCCATTGTGGCACCATAGGGACCCCCTTTGTCACTGGGGCCCATTGTGACATCCCAGGACCCCCCATTGTCCCCAGGGCCCATTGTGACATCCTCGGCACCCCTTTGTCCCCCGGGCCCATTGTGACATCCTGGGGACCCCCCCTTGTCCCCAGGGCCCATTGTGACGTCCCAGGACCCCCCATTGTCCCCAGGGCCCATTGTGACATCCTGGGGATCCCTCCTTGTCCCCAGGACCCATTGTGACGTCCAGGATCCCCATTGTCCCCAGGACCTATTGTGACATTCAGGGGACCCCCTTTGTCACTGGGGCCCATTGTGACACCATGGAGACCCCCGCTTGTCCCCAGGGCCCATTGTGACATCCCAGGACCCCCCTTTGTCCCCAGGGCCCATTGTAGCACCATGGGGACCCCCTTTGACCCCAGGGCCCATTGTGGCACCATGGCAACCCCTTTTGTCCCCAGGGCCCATTGTGACATTCTTGGACCCCACATTGTCCCCAGGACCTATTGTGACACCATGGGGACCCCTCCTTGTCACTGGGGACCCATTGTGACACCATGGGGACCCCCCCTTGTCCTCAGGACTCATTCTCACATCCTGGACACCTCCCATTGTCCCCAGGGCCCATTGTGACATCCACTGCACCCCATTGACCCCAGGGCCCATTGTGACATTCAGGGGACCCCTCTTTGTCCCCAGGGCCCATTGTGACATGCTGGGGACGCTCTTTGTCCCCAGGGCCCATTGTGACATCCTGGGGACCCTCCTTGTCCCCAGAGCCCATTGTGACATCCAGGGGACCCCCTTTGTCCCCAGGGCCCATTGTGGCACCATGAGGACCCTCTTTGTCACTGGGTCCCATTGTGACATCCCAGGACCCCCCTTTGTCCCCAGGGCCCATTGTGACATCCCAGGACCCCACTTTGTCCCCAGGGCTTATTGTGACACCATGGGGATCTCCCTTGTCCCCAGGGCCCATTGTGACATCCCATGACCCCCCTTTGTCCCCAGTGCTATTGTGAAATCCTGGGGACCCCTTATGTCCCCAGGGCCCATTGTGGCACCATGGGGAACCCCTTTGTCACTGGGGGCCATTGTGACATCCCAGGATTCCACTTTGTCCCCAGGGCTCGTTCTGACACCTTGGGGACCCCCATTGTCCCCAGGGCCCATTGTGACATCCTGGGGACCCCCATTGTCCCCAGGGCCCATTGTGACATTCCAGGACCCCCAATTGTCCCCAAGGCCCATTGTGACATCCACTGCACCCCCTTGTCCCCAGGGCCGATTGTGACATTCAGGGCACCCCTCTTTGTCCCCAGGGCCCATTGTGACATCCTGGGGACCCCCACTTGTCACTGGGGCCCATTGTGACATCCCAGGACCCCCCATTGTCCCCAGGGCCCATTGTGACATTCAGGGCACCCCCTTGTCCCCAGGGCTCATTGTGACATTCCGGGGACGCCTCTTTGTACCCAGGGCACACTGTGACATCCTGGGGACCCCCCCTTGTCACTGGGGCCCATTGTGACGTCCCAGGACCCCCCATTGTCGCCAGGGCCCATTGTGACATCCTGGTGATCCCTTCTTGTCCCCAGGGCCCATTGTGACGTCCCAGGACCCCCCATTGTCTCCAGGACCCATTGTGACATTCAGGTGGCCCCTTTGTCACTGGGGCCCATTGTGACATCCCAGCAACCCACATTGTCCCCAGGACACATTGTCACATCTTGGGGACCCCACTTGTCCCCAGGACCCATTGTGACACTATGGGGACCCCCCCTTGTTCCCAGGGCCCATTGTGACACCGTGGGTACCACCCTTGTCCGCAGGGCTCATTGTGACATCGCAGGACCCCCCTTTGTCCCCAGGGCCCATTGTGACATCGCAGGACCCCCCTGGGCCCCAGGGCGCATTTTGACATCCTGGGGATGCCCCCTTGTCAACGGTGCCCATTGTGACGTCCCAGGACCCCCCATTGTGTCCAGGGCCCATTGTGACATCCTGGGGATCCCTGCTTGGCCCCAGGGCCCATTGTGACGTCTTAGGACCCCCCGTTGTCCCCAGGGCCCATTGTGACATCCTGGGGACCACATTTTCCCCAGGACCCATTGTGACACTATGGGTACCCCCCCTTGTCCCCAGGGCCAATTGTGACGTCCCAGGACCCCCCATTGTTCCCAGGGCCCATTGTGATGTCCTTGGGAGCCCCCTCTCTTCCCAGGGCTCATTGTGACTCTCAGGGGACCCCACCTTGTCCCCAGGACTGATTGTGACGTCCTAGGGCCCCTCTGTGTCCCCAGGGCCCATTGTGACGTCCCAGGACCCCCATTGTCCCCAGGGCCCATTGTGACATCCTCGGCACCCCCTTGTCCCCAGGGCCCATTGTGACATTCAGGGGACCCCTCTTTGTCCCCAGGGCCCATTGTGACATCCTGGGGACCCCCTCTTGTCCCCAGGGCCCATTGTGACGTCCCAGGACCCCCCATTGTCCCCAGGGCCCATTGTGACATCCTGGGGATCCCTCCTTGTCCCCAGGGCCCATTGTGACGTCCCAGGAACCCCCATTGTCCCCAGGACCCATTGTGACATTCAGGGGACCCCCTTTGTCACTGGGGCCCATTGTGACATCCCAGGACCCCACATTGTCCCCAGGGCCCATTGTGGCATCCTGGGGACCCCCATGTCACTGGGGCCCATTGTGACGTCCCAGGACCCCGCATTGTCCCCAGGGCCCATTGTGACACCTTGGGGACCCCCTTGTCACTGGAGACCCGTTGTGACAGCATGGGGACCACCCCTTGTCCTCAGGGCCTATTGTGAACATCCTGGGGAACCTCCATTGTCCCCAGAGCCCATTGTGAGTTCCTGGAGACCCCCTTGTCCCCAGGTCCCATTGTGACATCCTGGGCAGCCTCTTTGTCCCCACGGCCCATTGTGACATCCTGGGGACCTCCTTGTCCCCAGGACCCATCCTGGCACCGTGGAGACCTCCCTTGTCACTGGGGACCCATTGTGACACCATGGGGACCTCCCATTGTCCTCAGGGCCCACTGAGACATCCTGGGGACCCCCTTTGTCACTGGAGACCCATTGTGACATCCCAGGAACCCCACTGTCCCAAGGGCCCATTGTGACATCCTGGGGACCCCCCTTTGTCTCCAGGACATATTGTGACACCGTGGGGACCACATTAGTCCCAGGGGCCCATTGTGACATCCTAGGGATCCCCTCTTGTCCCCAGGGCCCATTGTGACGTACCAGGACCCCCCATTGTCCCCAGGGCCCATTGTGACATCCTGGGGACGCCCTTTGTCCCCAGGGCCCATTTTGACACCGTCGACACCCCCCTTTGTCCCCAGGGCCCATTGTGACATCCTGGGGACCCTCCTTGTCCCCAGAGGCCATTGTGACATCCAGGGGACCCCCTTTGTCCCCAGGGCCCATTGTGACATCCTGGGGTCCCCCCTTTGTCCCCGGGGCCCATTGTGATATCCTGGGGATCCCTCCTTGTCCCCAGGGCCCATTGTGACGTCCCAGGACCCCCCATTGTCCCCAGGGCCCATTGTGACATTCAGGGGACCCCCTTTGTCACTGGGGCCCATTGTGACATCCCAGGACCCCCCTTTGTCCCCAGGGCCCATTGTGACATCCTGGGGATCCCCATGTCACTGGGGCCCATTGTGACGTCCCAGGACCCCGCATTGTCCCCAGAGCCCATTGTGACATCCTGGAGACCCCCTTTGTCTCCAGGGCCCATTGTGACGTCCCAGGACCCCCCATTGTCCCCAGGGTCCATTGTTACATCCTGGGGACCCCCTTGTCACTGGGACCCATCATGACACCATGGGGACCCCCCCTTGTCCTCAGGGCCCATTGTGACATCCTGGGCATCCCCCCTATCCCCCGGGACCATTGTAACACCGTGCGGACCCCCTTTGTCCCCAGGACCTATTGTTACGTCCCAGGACCCCCCATTGTCCCCAGGGCCCATTGTGACACCTTGGGGACCCCCTTGTCACTGGAGACCCATTGTGACAGCATGGGGAGCACCCCTTGTCCTCAGGGCCTATTGTGAACATCCTGGGGAACCTCCATTGTCCCCAGAGCCCATTGTGATTTCCTGGAGACCCCCTTTGTCCCCAGGGCCCATTGTGACATCCTGGGGTCCCCCCTTTGTCCCCAGGGCCCATTGAAATGTCCCAGGATCACCGTTTGTCCCCAGGGTTCATTGTGACATCCTGGGGACCCCATTTGTCCCCACGGCCCATTGTGGCACCATGGGGAACCCCTTTGTCACTGGGGGCCATTGTGACATCCCAGGATTCCACTTTGTCCCCAGGGCTCGTTCTGACACCTTGGGGACTCCCATTGTCCCCAGGGCCCATTGTGACATCCTGGGCAACCCCATTGTCCCCAGGGCCCATTGTGACATCTGGGGGACGCCCTTGTCCCCAGGACCCATCGTGGCACCGTGGGGACCCTCCTTGTCACTTGGGCCCATTGTGACACCATGGGGACCCCCACTTTGTCTCCAGTACCCATTGTGACATCCTGGGGATCCCTCCTTGTCCCCAGGGCCCATTCTGACGTCCCAGGACCCCCCTTTGTCCCCAGGGTCCATTGTGACATTCTAGGACCCCACTTTGTCCCCAGGGCCTATTGTGACACCATGGGGAACCCTCCTTGTCACTGGGAACCCATTGTGACACCATGGGGACCCCCGCTTTGTCCCCAGTGCCCATTGTGACATCCTGCGCACCCCCCTTTGTCCCCAGGGTCCATTGTGACATCCTGGGCAACCCCATTGTCCCCAGGGCCCATTGTGACATCTAGGGGGACGCCCTTGTCCCCAGGACCCATCGTGGCACCGTGGGGACCCCCATTGTCCCCAGGGCCCATTGTGACGTCCCAGGACCCCCATTGTCCCCAGGGCCCATTGTGACATCCCAGGACCCCACTTTGTCCCCAGAGCTTATTGTGACACCATGGGGATCTCCCTTGTCCCCAGGGCCCATTGTGACATTCAGGGGCCCCCGTTTGTCACTGGGGCCCATTGTGACATCCCAGGACCCCACATTGTCCCCAGGGCCCATTGTGACTTTCAGGGGACCCCACTTGTCCCCAGGACCCATTGTGACACTATAGGGACCCCACCTTGTGCCCAGTGCCCATTGTGACACCGTGGGTACCACCCTTGTCCGCAGGGCCCATTGTGACATCCTGGGGACACCCCCTTGTCCCCAGGGCCCATTGTGACATCCTGGGGATCCCTCCTTGTCCCCAGGGCCCATTGTGACGTCCCAGGACCCCCCATTGTCCCCAGGACCCATTGTGACATTCAGGGGACCCCCTTTGTCACTGGGGCCCATTGTGAAATCCCAGGACCCCACATTGTCCCCAGGGCCCATTGTGACATCCTGGGGACCCCCCCTTTGTCCCCAGTGCCCATTGTGACATCCTGCGGACCCCCCTTTGTCCCCAGGGCCCATTTTGACATTCAGGGGACCCACCTTTGTCCTCAGGGCCCATTGTGAGGTCCCAGGACCCCCCATTGTCCCCAGGGCCCATTGTGACATTCAGGGGACCCCACATTGTCCCCAGGGCCCATTGTGACATCCTGGGGACCCCACTTGTCCCCAGGACCCATTGTGACACTCTGGGGACCCCCCCTTGTCCCCAGGGCCCATTGTGAAACCGTGGGTACCACCCTTGTCTGCAGGGCTCATTGTGACATCCCAGGACCCCCCATTGTCCCCAGGGCCCATTGTGACATTCAGGGGACCCCCCTTTGTCCCCAGGGCCCATTCTGATACCGTGGGGACCCCCTTTGTCCCCAGGGCCCATTGTGACATGCTGGGGACGCTCTTTGTCCCCAGGGCCCATTGTGACATCCTGGGGACCCTCCTTGTCCCCAGAGCCCATTGTGACATCCAGGGGACCCCCTTTGTCCCCAGGGCCCATTGTGGCACCATAGGGACCCCCTTTGTCACTGGGGCCCATTGTGACATCCAAGGACCGCCCATTGTCCCCAGGGCCCATTGTGACATCCTGGGGACCCTCCTTGTCCCCAGAGCACATTGTGACATCCAGGGGACCCCCTTTGTCCCCAGGGCCCATTGTGGCACCATAGGGACCCCCTTTGTCTCTGGGGCCCATTGTGACATCCAAGGACCGCCCATTGTCCCCAGGGCCCATTGTGATATCTGGGGGACCCCCTTGTTCCCAAGGCCCATTGTGACATCCTGGGGACCCCCCCTTGTCCCCAGGGCCCATTGTGACATCCCAGGACCCCCCATTGTCCCCAGGGCCCATTGTGACATTCTTGGACCCCACTTTGTCCCCAGGGCCCATTGTGGCACCATAGGGACCCCCCCTTGTCCCCAGGGCCCATTGTGACATCCCAGGACCCCCCCTGGTCCCCAGGCCCCATTGTGACATCCTGGGGACCCCCTTTGTCCCAAGACTTCATTGTGACATCCTGGGGACCCCCCTTGTCCTCAGGGTCCATTGTGACAACCCAGGACCTTACATTGTCCCCAGAGCCCATTGTGACATCCTCGGCACCCCCTTGTCCCCAGGGCCCATTGTGACATTCAGGGGACCCCTCTTTGTCCCCAGGGCCCATTGTGACGTCCCAGGACCCCCCATTGTCCCCAGGGCCCATTGTGACATCCCAGGACCCCCCATTGTCCCCAGAGCCCATTGTGACATCCTCGGCATCCCCTTGTCCCCAGGGCCCATTGTGACATTCAGGGGACCCCTCTTTGTCCCCAGGGCCCATTGTGACGTCCCAGGACCCCCCATTGTCCCCAGGGCCCATTGTGACATCCTGGGGATCCCTCCTTGTCCCCAGGGCCCATTGTGATGTCCCAGGACCCCCCATTGTCCCCAGGGCCCATTGTGAGATGCTCTGCACCCCCTTGTCCCCAGGGCCCATTCTGACATCCTGGGGATCCCTCCTTGTACCCAGGGCCCATTGTGACGTCCCAGGACCCCCCATTGTCCCCAGGACCTATTGTGACATTCAGGGGACCCCCTTTGTCACTGGGGCCCATTGTGACACCATGGAGACCCCCGCTTGTCCTCAGGGTCCATTGTGACATCCTGGGCACCCCCCATTTTCCCCAGGACCCATTGTGACATCCTCTGCACCCCCTTGTCCCCAGGGCCCATTGTGACGTCCCAGGACCCCCCATTGTCCCCACGGCCCATTGTGACATTCAGGGGACCCCACTTTGTCCCCAGGGCCCATTGTGACATGCTGGGGACGCTCTTTGTCCCCAGGGCCCATTGTGACATCCTGGGGACCCCCTTTGTCGCCAGGGCCCATTGTGGCACCATGAGGACCCTCTTTGTCACTGGAGCCCATTGTGACATCCCATGACCCCCCTTTGTCCCCAGTGCTATTGTGAAATCCTGGGGACCCCTTTTATCCCCAGGGCCCATTGTGGCACCATGGGGAACCCCTTTGTCACTGGGGGCCATTGTGACATTCCAGGATTCCACTTTGTCCCCAGGGCTCGTTCTGAACACCTTGGGGCCTCCCATTGTCCCCAGGGCCCATTGTGACATCCTGGGCAACCCCATTGTCCCCAGGGCCCATTGTGACATCTGGGGGACGCCCTTGTCCCCAGGACCCATCGTGGCACCGTGGGGACCCTCCTTGTCACTTGGGCCCATTGTGACACCATGGGGAACCCCCCTTTGTCCCCAGGGCCCATTGTGACATCCTCGGCACGCCCTTGTCCCCAGGGCCCATTGTGACATCCTGGGGACCCCCCCTTGTCCCCAGGGCCCATTGTGACGTCTCAGGACCCCCCATTGTCCCCAGGGCCCATTGTGACATCCTCGGCACCCCCTTGTCCCCAGGGTCCATTGTGACATCCCAGGACCCCCCATTGTCCCCAGGGCCCATTGTGACATTCAGGGGACCCCCCTTTGTCCCCAGGGCCCATTGTGACATCGTGGGGACCCCCTTTGTCCCAAGACTTCATTGTGACATCCTGGGGTCCCCCCTTGTCCTCAGGGTCCATTGTGACAGCCCAGGACGTTACATTGTCCCCAGGGCCCATTGTGATATCTTGGGGACCCCCATTGTCCCCAGGGCCCATTGTGACATCCTCTGCACCCCCTTGTCCCCAGGGCCCATTGTGACATTCAGGGGACCCCTCTTTGTCCCCAGGGCCCATTGTGACATCCTGGGGACCCCCCCTTGTCCCCAGGGCCCATTGTGACATCCTGGGGACCCCCCCTTGTCCCCAGGGCCCATTGTGACGTCCCAGGTCCCCCCATTGTCCCCAGGGCCCATTGTGACATCCTGGGGATCCCTCCTTGTCCCCACGGCCCATTGTGACATCCCAGGACCCCCCATTGTCCCCAGGACCTATTGTGACATTCAGGGGACCCCCTTTGTCACTGGGGCCCATTGTGACACCATGGAGACCCCCGCTTGTCCTCAGGCTCCATTGTGACATCCTGGGCACCCCCCATTTTCCCCAGGACCCATTGTGACATCCTGGCCACCCCCTTGCTTCCAGGGCCCGTTGTGGCACCAAGGGGACACCCCCTTTGTCCCCAGGGCCCATTGTAGCACCATTGGGACCCTCTTTGACCCCAGGGCCCATTGTGGCACTATGGCAACCCCTTTTGTCCCCAGGGCCCATTGTGACATTCTTGGACCCCACTTTGTCCCCAGGGCCTATTGTGACACCATGGGGACCCCTCCTTGCCACTGGGGACCCATTATGACACCATGGGGACCCCCCCTTGTCCTCAGGAGTCATTCTGACATCCTGGACACCCCCCATTGTCCCCAGGGCCCATTGTGACATTCAGGGGACCCCTCTTTGTCCCCAGGGCCCATTGTGACATTCAGGGGACTCCTCTTTGTCCCCAGGGCCCATTGTGACATCCTGGGGACCCCCCCTTGTCCCCAGGGCTCATTGTGACGTCCCAGGACCCCCCATTGTCCGCAGGGCCCATTGTGACATCCTCTGCACCCCCTTGTCCCCAGGGCCCATTGTGACATTCAGGGGACCCCTCTTTGTCCCCAGGGTCCATTGTGACATCCTGGGGATCCCTCCTTGTCTTCAGGGCCCATTGTGACATTCCAGGACCCCCCATTGTCCCCAGGGCCCATTGTGACATCCTCTGCACCCCCTTGTCCCCAGGGCCCATTGTGACATTCAGGGGACCCCTCTTTGTCCCCAGGGTCCATTGTGACATCCTGGGGATCCCTCCTTGTCCCCAGGGCCCATTGTGACGTCCCAGGACCCCCCATTGTCCCCAGGACCTATTGTGACATTCAGGGGACCCCCTTTGTCACTGGGGCCCATTGTGACATCCCAGGACCCCACATTGTCCCCAGGACCTATTGTGACACCATGGGGACCCCTCCTTGTCACTGGGGACCCATTATGACACCATGGGGACCCCCCCTTGTCCTCAGGACTCATTCTCACATCCTGGACACCCCGCATGGTCCCCAGGGCCCATTGTGACATCCACTGCAACCCCTTGTCCCCAGGGCCCATTGTGACATTCAGGGGACCCCTCTTTGTCCCCAGGGCCCATTGTGACATCCTGGGGACCCCCCCCTGTCCCCAGAGCCCATTGTGACGTCCCAGGACCCCCCATTGTCCCCAGGACCCATTGTGACACTATGGGGACCCCCCCTTTTGCTCAGGGCCCATTGTCACCCCGTGGGTACCACCCTTGTCCCCAGGGCCCATTGTGACATCCTCTGCACCCCCTTGTCCCCAGGGCCCATTGTGACATTCAGGGGACCCCTCTTTGTCCCCAGGGCCCATTGTAGCACCATGGGGACCCCCTTTGACCCCAGGGCCCATTGTGTCACCATGGCAACCGCTTTTGTCCCCAGGGCCCATTGTGACATTCTTGGACCCCACTTTGTCCCCAGGGCCTATTGTGACACCATGGGGACCCCTCCTTGTCACTGGGGACCCATTGTGATACCATGGGGACCCCGCCTTGTCCTCAGGACTCATTCTCACATCCTGGACGCCCCCCATTGTCCCCAGGGCCCATTGTGACATCCACTGCACCCCCTTGTCCCCAGGGCCCATTGTGACATTCAGGGGACCCCTCTTTGTCCCCAGGGCCCATTGTGACATCCTGGGGACGCCCCCTTGTCCCCAGGGCCCATTGTGACATCAGGAGCCACCGTTGTCCCCAGGGCCCATTGTGACATCCTGGGGACCCCCGTTGTCCCCAGGGCCCATTGTGAAATTCAGGGGACCCCAACTTGTCCTCAGGGCCCATTCTGATATCCTGGGGACACTCTTTGTCCCCAGGGCCCATTGTGACATCCTGGGGACCCCATTGTCACCAAAGCCCATTGTGATATCCTGGCGACCACCTTTTGTCCCCAGGGCCCATTGTGACGTCCCAGGACCCCCCATTGTCCCCAGGGCCCATTGTGACTTTCAGGGGACTCCACTTGTCCCCAGGACCCATTGTGACACTATAGGGACCCCCCCTTGTGCCCAGTGCCCATTGTGACACCGTGGGTACCACCCTTGTCCGCAGGGCCCATTGTGATATCCTGGGGACACCCCCTTGTCCCCAGGGCCCATTGTGACATCCTGGGAATCCCTCCTTGTCCCCAGGGCCCATTGTGACCTCCCAGGAGCCCCCATTGTCCCCAGGACCCATTGTGACATTCAGGGGACCCCCTTTGTCACTGGGGCCCATTGTGAAATCCCAGGACCCCACACTGTCCCCAGGGCCCATTGTGACATCCTGGGGACCCCCCCTTTGTCCCCAGTGCCCATTGTGACATCCTGCGGACCCCCCTTTGTCCCCAGGGCCCATTTTGACATTCAGGGGACCCACCATTGTCCTCAGGGCCCATTGTGACATGCTGGGGACCCCCTTTGTCCCCAGGGCCCATTGTGGCACCATAGGGACCCCCTTTGTCACTGGGGCCCATTGTGACATCCCAGGACCACCCCTGGTCCCCAGGGCCCATTGTGACATCCTGGGGACCCCCTTTGTCCCAAGACTTCATTGTGACATCCTGGGGACCCCCCTTGTCCTCAGGGTCCATTGTGACAGCCCAGGACCTTACATTGTCCCCAGGGCCCATTGTGACATCCTGGCGACCCCCCCTTGTCCCCAGGGCCCATTGTGACATCCTGGGGATCCCTCCTTGTCCCCAGGGCCCATTGTGACATCCCAGGACCCCCCATTGTCCCCAGGGCCCATTGTGACATCCTCTGCACCCCCTTGTCCCCAGGGCCCATTGTGACATTCAGGGGACCCCTCTTTTTCCCCAGGGCCCATTGTGACATCCTGGGGACCCCCCCTTGTCCCCAGGGCCCATTGTGACGTCCCAGGACCCCCTATTGTCCCCAGGGCCCATTGTGACATCCTGGGGATCCCTCCTTGTCCCCAGGGCCCATTGTGACGTCCCAGGACCCCCCATTGTCCCCAGGGCCCATTGTGACATTCAGGGGACCCCCTTTGTCACTGGGGCCCATTGTGACATCCCAGGACCCCACATTGTCCCCAGGGTCCATTGTTACATCCTGGGGACCCCCTTGTCCCCAGGACCCATCATGACACCATGGGGACCCTGCTTGTCACTGGGGACCCATTGTGACACCATGGGGACCCCCCCTTGTCCTCAGGGCCCATTGTGACATCCTGGGCATCCCCCTTTGTCCCCCGGGACCATTGTGACACTGTGGGGAACCCCCTTGTCCCCAGGGCCTATTGTTACGTCCCAGGACCCCCCATTGTCCCCAGGGCCCATTGTGACACCTTGGGGACCCCCTTGTCACTGGAGACCCATTGTGACACCATGGGGACCACCCCTTGTCCTCAGGGCCTATTGTGAACATCCTGGGGAACCTCCATTGTCCCCAGAGCCCATTGTGAGTTCCTGGAGACCCCCTTGTCCCCAGGTCCCATTGTGACATCCTGGGGAGCCTCTTTGTCCCCAGGGCCCATTGTGACATTCTGGGGACCTCCTTGTCCCCAGGACCCATCCTGGCACTGTGGAGACCTCCCTTGTCACTGGGGACCCATTGTGACACCATGGGGACCTCCCATTGTCCTCAGGGCCCATTGAGACATCCTGGGGACCCCCTTTGTCACTGGGGACCCATTGTGACATCCCAGGAACCCCATTGTCCCAAGGGCCCATTGTGACATCCTGGGGACCCCTCTTTGTCTCCAGGACATATTGTGACACCGTGGGGACCACATTAGTCCCCAGGGCCCATTGTGACATCCCAGGACCCCCCTTTGTCCCCAGGGCTCATTGTGACATTCTAGGACCCCACTTTGTCCCCAGGGCCTATTGTGACACCATGGGGACCCCCCCTTTGTCCCCAGTGCCCATTGTGACATCCTGCCCACGCCCCTTTGTCCCCAGGGTCCATTGTGACATCCTGGGCAACCCCATTGTCCCCAGGGCCCATTGTGACATCTAGGGGGACGCCCTTGTCCCCAGGACCCATCGTGGCACCGTGGGGACCTCCATTGTCCCCAGGGCCCATTGTGACGTCCCAGGACCCCCATTGTCCCCAGGGCCCATTGTGACATCCCAGGACCCCACTTTGTCCCCAGGGCTTATTGTGACACCATGGGGATCTCCCTTGTCCCCAGGGCCCATTGTGACATCCTCGGCACCCCCTTGTCCCCAGGGCCCATTGTGACATTCAGGGGACGCCTCTTTGTCCCCAGGGCCCATTGTGACATCCTGGGGATCCCTTCTTGTCCCCCGGGCCCATTGTGACGTCCCAGGACCACCCATTGTCCCCAGGGCCCATTGTGACATTCAGGGGCCCCCGTTTGTCACTGGCGCCCATTGTGACATCCCAGGACCCCACATTGTCCCCAGGGCCCATTGTGACTTTCAGGGGACCCCCTTTGTCACTGGGGCCCATTGTGACACTATAGGGACCCCCCCTTGTGCCCAGTGCCCATTGTGACACCGTGGGTACCACCCTTGTCCGCAGGGCCCATTGTGACATCCTGGGGACACCCCCTTGTCCCCAGGGTCCATTGTGACGTCCTGGGAATCCCTCCTTGTCCCCAGGGCCCATTGTGACATCCAGGGGACCCCCCCTTGTCCCCAGGGCCCATTGTGACGTCCCAGGACCCGCCATTGTCCCCAGGGCCCATTGTGACATCCTGGGGATCCCTCGTTGTCCCCAGGGCCCATTGTGACGTCCCGGGACCCCCCATTGTCCCCAGGGCCCATTGTGACATTCAGGGGCCCCCGTTTGTCACTGGGGCCTATTTTGACATTCAGGGGACCCACCATTGTCTTCAGTGCCCATTGTGACTTTCATGGGACCCCACTTGTCCCCAGGACCCATTGTGACACTATAGGGACCCCCCCTTGTCCCAGTGACCATTGTGACACCGTGGGTACCACCCTTGTCCCCAGGGCCCATTGTGACATCCTGGGAATCCCTCCTTGTCCCCAGAGGCCATCGTGACGTGCCAGGACCCCCATTTTCCCCAGGGCCCATTGTGACATCCTCGGCACCCCCTTGTCCCCAGGGCCCATTGTGACATTCAGGGGACCCGTCTTTGTCCCCAGGGCCCATTGTGACATCCTGGGGACCCCCCCTTGTTCCCAGGGCCCACTGTGACGTCCCAGGACCCGCCATTGTCCCCAGGGCCCTGTGTGACATCCTGGGGTGCCCTCCTTGTCCCCAGGGCCCATTGTGACGTCCCAGGACCCCCCATTGTCCCCAGAGCCCATTGTGACATCCAGGGGACCCCCTTTGTCACTGGGGCCCATTGTGGCACCGTGAGGACCCTCTTTGTCACTGGGGCCCATTGTGACATCCCAGGATCCCCTCTGGTCCCCAGGGCCCATTGTGACATCTGGGGGACCCCCTTGTCCCCAGGGCCCATTGTGACAGCCCAGGACCTTACTTTGTCCCCAGGGCCCATTGCGATATCTGGGGGACCCCCTTGTCCCCAGGGCCCATTGTGACACCATGGGGACCCCCCTTTGTCCCCAGGGCCCATTGTGACATCCTGGGGTCCCCCCTTTGTCCCCAGGGCCCATTGAAATGTCCCAGGACCACCCTTTGTCCCCAGGACCCATTGTGACTCCATGGGAACCCCCCCTTGTCCCCAGAGCCCATTGTGACATCCCACGACCCCCCTTTGTCCCCAGTGCTATTGTGACATCCTGGGGACCCCTTTTGTCCCCAGGGCCCATTGTGGCACCATGGGGAACCCCTTTGTCACTGGGGGCCATTGTGACATTCCAGGATTCCACTTTGTCCCCAGGGCTCGTTCTGAACACCTTGGGGCCTCCCATTGTCCCCAGGGCCCCTTGTGACATCTGGGGGACGCCCTTGTCCCCAGGACCCATCGTGGCACCGTGGGGACCCTCCTTGTCACTTGGGCCCATTGTGACACCATGGGGACCCCCCCTTTATCCCAAGTGCCCATTGTGACATCCTGCGGACCCCCCTTTGTCCCCAGGGCCCATTTTGACATTCAGGGGACCCACCATTGTCCTCAGGACCCATTGTGACACTATGGGGACCCCCCCTTGTGCCCAGGGCCCATTGTGACACCATGGGTACCACCCTTGTCCCCAGGGCTCATTGTGACATCCCAGGACCCCCCATTGTCCCCAGGGCCCATTCTGACACCGTGGGGACCCCCTTTGTCCCAAGACTTCATTGTGACATCCTGGGGTCCCCCCTTGTCCTCAGGGTCCATTGTGACAGCCCAAACCTTACATTGTCCCCAGGGCCCATTGTGATGTCTGGGGGACCCCCTTCTTCCAAAGGCCCATTGTGACATCCTGGGGACCCCCCCTTGTCCCCAGGGCCCATTGTGACATCCTGGGGACCCCCCATTGTCCCCAGGGCCCATTGTGACATCCCACGACCCCCCATTGTCCGCAGGGCCCATTGTGACATCCTCGGCACGCCCTTGTCCCCAGGGCCCATTGTGACATCCTGGGGATCCCTCCTTGTCCCCAGGGCCCATTGTGATGTCCCAGGACCCCCCATTGTCCCCAGGGCCCATTGTGACATCCTGGGGACCCCCTTTGTCCCAAGACTTCATTGTGACATCCTGGGGACCCCCCTTGTCCTCAGGGTCCATTGTGACAGCCCAGGACCTTACATTGTCCCCAGGGCCCATTGTGATATCTGGGGGACCCACCCTTGTCCCCAGGGCCCATTGTGACATCCCAGGACCCCCCATTGTCCCCAGGGCCCATTGTGACATCCTCGGTACCCCCTTGTCCTTAGGGCCCATTGTGACATCCTGGGGATCCCTCCTTGTCCCCAGGGCCCATTGTGACGTCTCAGGACCCCCCATTGTCCCCAGGACCTATTGTGACATTCAGGGGACCCCCTTTGTCACTGGGGCCCATTGTGACACCATGGAGACCCCCGCTTGTCCTCAGGGTCCATTGTGACATCCTGGGCACCCCCCATTTTCCTCAGGACCCATTGTGACATCCTGGCCACCCCCTTGCTCGCAGGGCCCGTTGTGGCACCATGGGGATACCCCCTTTGTCCCCAGGGCCCATTGTGACTTCCCAGGACCCCCCTTTGTCCCCAGGGCCCATTGTAGCACCATGGGGACCCCCTTTGACCCCAGGGCCCATTGTGGCACCATGGCAACCCCTTTTGTCCCCAGGGCCCATTGTGACATTCTTGGACCCCACTTTGTCCCCAGGGCCTATTGTGACACCATGGGGAGCCCTCCTTGTCACTGGGGACCCATTGTGACACCATGGGGACCCCCCCTTGTCCTCAGGACTCATTCTGACATCCTGGACACCCCCCATTGTCCCCAGGGCCCATTGTGACGTCCCAGGACCCCCCATTGTCCCCAGGGCCCATTGTGACACTATGGGGACCCCCCGTTGTGCCCAGGGCCCATTGTGACACCGTGGGTAGCACCTTTGTCTGCAGGGCTCATTGAGACATCCCAGGACCCCCCATTGTCCCCAGGGCCCATTGTGACATTCAGGGGACCCCCCTTTGTCCCCAGGGCCCATTCTGATACCGTGGGGACCCCCTTTGTCCCCAGGGCCCATTGTGACATGCTGGGGACTCTCTTTGTCCCCAGCGCCCATTGTGACATCCTGGGGACCCCCCCTTGTCCCCAGGGCCCATTGTGACGTCCCAGGACCCCCCATTGTCCCCAGGGCCCATTGTGATATGCTGGGGAGCCCTCTTTGTCCCCAGGGCCCATTGTGAAATTCAGGGGACCCCACTTGTCCCCAGGGCCCATTGTGACACTATGGGGACCCCCCCTTGTGCCCAGTGCCCATTGTGACACCGTGGGTACCACCCTTGTCCGCAGGGCCCATTGTGACATCCTGGGGACCCCCCCTTGTCCCCAGGGCCCATTGTGAAATCCTGGGGATCCCTCCTTGTCCCCAGGGCCCATTGTGACGTCCCAGGACCCCCCATTGTCCCCAGGACCCATTGAGACATTCAGGGGACCCCCTTTGTCACTGGGGCCCATTGTGAAATCCCAGGACCCCACATTGTCCCCAGGGCCCATTGTGACATCCTGGGGGCACCCCCTTTGTCCCCAGTGCCCATTGTGACATCCTTGGCACCCCCTTGTCCCCAGGGCCCATTGTGACATTCAGGGGACCCCACATTGTCCCCAGGGCCCATTGTGACATCCTGGGGACCCCACTTGTCCCGAGGACCCATTGTGACACTATGGGGACCACCCCTTGTGCCCAGGGCCCATTGTGACACCGTGGGTACCACCCTTGTCTGCAGGGCTCATTGAGACATCCCAGGACCCCCCATTGTCCCCAGGGCCCATTGTGACATTCAGGGGACCCCCCTTTGTCCCCAGGGCCCATTCTGATACCGTGGGGACCCCCTTTGTCCCCAGGGCCCATTGTGACATGCTGGGGACGCTCTTTGTCCCCAGGGCCCATTGTGACATCCTGGGGACCCCCCCTTGTCCCCAGGGCCCATTGTGACATCGAGGGGACCCCCTTTGTCCCCAGGGCCCATTGTGACATGCTGGGGACGCTCTTTGTCCCCAGGGCCCATTGTGACATCCTGGGCACCCTCCTTGTCCCCAGGGCCCATTGTGACATCCAGGGGACCCCCCATTGTCCCCAGGGCCCATTGTGACATCCTCTGCACCCCCTTGTCCCCAGGGCCCATTGTGACATTCAGGGGACCCCTCTTTGTCCCCAGGGCCCTTTGTGACATCCTGGGGACCCCCCCTTGTCCCCAGGGCCCATTGTGACATCCCAGGACCTGACATTGTCCCCAGGCCCCATTGTGACATCCTCTGCACCCCCTTGTCCCCAGGGCCCATTGTGACGTCCCAGGACCCCCCATTGTCCCCAGGGCCCATTGTGACATTCAGGGGACCCCCCTTTGTCCCCAGGGCCCATTCTGATACCGTGGGGACCCCCTTTGTCCCCAGGGCCCATTGTGACATCCAGGGGACCCCCCTTTGTCCCCAGGGCCCATTCTGATACCGTGGGGACCCTCCTTGTCCCCAGAGCCCATTGTGACATCCAGGGGACCCCCTTTGTCCCCAGGGCCCATTGTGGCACCATAGGGACATCCTTTGTCACTGGGGCCCATTGTGACATCCCAGGACCCCCTCTGGTCCCCAGGGCCCATTGTGACATCCTGGGGATCCCTCCTTGTCCCCAGGGCCCCTTGTGACGTCCCAGGACCCCCCATTGTCCCCAGGACCTAATGTGATATTCAGGGGACCCCCTTTGTCACTGGGGCCCATTGTGACACCATGGAGACCCCCGCTTGTCCTCAGGGTCCATTGTGACATCCTGGGCACCCCCCATTTTCCCCAGGACCCATTGTGACATCCTGGCCACCCCCTTGCTCCCAGGGCCCGTTGTGGCACCATGGGGACACCCCCTTTGTCCCCAGGGCCCATTGTGACATCCCAGGACCCCCCTTTGTCCCCAGGGCCCATTGTAGCCCCATGGGGACCCCTTTTGACCCCAGGGCCCATTGTGGCACCATGGCAACCCCTTTTGTCCCCAGGGCCCATTGTGACATTCTTGGACCCCACTTTGTCCCCAGGGCCTATTGTGACACCATGGGGAGCCCTCCTTGTCACTGGGGACCCATTGTGACACCATGGGGACCCCCCCTTGTGCTCAGGACTCATTCTGACATCCTGGACACCCCGCATTGTCCCCAGGGCCCATTGTGACATCCACTGCACCCCCTTGTCCCCAGGGCCCATTGTGACATCCTGGGGACCCCCCCTTGTCCCCAGGGCCCATTGTGACGTCCCAGGACCCCCCATTGTCCACAGGGCCCATTGTGACACTATGGGGACCCCCCCTTGTGTCCAGGGCCCATTGTGACACCGTGGGTTCCACCCTTGTCCGCAGGGCTCATTGAGACATCCCAGGACCCCCCATTGTCCCCAGGGCCCATTGTGACATTCAGGGGACCCCTCTTTGTCCCCAGGGCCCATTCTGATACCATGGGGACCCCCTTTGTCCCCAGGGCCCATTGTGACATGCTGGGGACTCTCTTTGTCCCCAGGGCCCATTGTGACATCCTGGGGACCCCCCCTTGTCCCCAGGGCCCATTGTGACGTCCCAGGACCCCCCATTGTCCCCAGGGCCCATTGTGATATGCTGGGGAGCCCCCATTGTCCCCAGGGCCCATTGTGACATCCTGGGGACCCCATTGTCACCAGAGCCCATTGTGATATCCTGGCGACCACCCTTTGTCCCCAGGGCCCATTGTGATATCCTGAGGACCGCCCTTTGTCCCCAGGGCCCATTGTGACATCCCAGGACCCCCTTTGTCCCTGTCGAGGGTTAAGATTGCGGGGTGACAATCAAACCCTGGCAGATGTGTTGTCAACCTCCTCTCCCCCCCCAATTCCCCCTTTTGCCCCTCCCTCTCCCCCCTTCCCACTCAGCACAGGCGATCGGGAGGGGAAGAAGCACAGAGGGGAGAGAGTTGGAAAAGTTCAAGATGTTTTACTGATGCTACTGATGAGAATAGAGAAAATAATACAAATATACAAAACCCATCTTGTAAGTCTGAGCAACTGCAGAGCCAGCACCCAAAGTCCTGGATCAGACTCTGCAGCCAACCGGAGCTGGATTCAGTCTCTCACTGGCCTCCGTTCGCAGGGACGACCAGCAAGGTCCTCTCCTAATGTCAGCCATGAGGAGAAAAGGGACGAGATTCTCGTGATCTCCCGCTTTTATATGAAGTATTCACGTGAACGGAATGTTATACACAGTTGGTCACCGGTTTCTCGTTGCCCCTCTCGCGAGATGTCCATCCGTGCTTATCAATAAGTTTGCATTCCCTTGCTGGGTTTAACCAAAACATGTGTTGGGTTCTCCAGGAAAATGCAGCTGACATGAAGGCTTTGGCTGACAGGCAAAATTCACTAAAAGAGAAACTTGTTTTTACCAAAACCAGGACATTCCACCCCTTATCATATGACATTCACTGAATACTTAAACCTTATCAATACAATCTATCAATACAATCTAATTAATCACTACTACTATATATATATATATATATACATATGTACATATATACACAGGAGTAATTAATCAGTGGACCATCCTTTGAAAAGTTCATTAAGTTCATTTTGTCACCACAGTCTCCCAGGGCAGGGAAAATGGTCCAAGTGCATCTCATGACCCCTGTTGGTGGGTTAAGGACACCAACTTCCAAGAAGGTGTCGGGCGCCACTCGAAGAAGCCAGCGCTGGTTTCATCACCATTGTCTTGATCTGAAAGACACTTATTAAACATTGTTAGTGCGGCAATTCACATCGTACAGTTCAGCATTGCATATTTTCACCTGAAATCAAATCCCCTTGAGGTGCACACCGAACTTCTCCATCCTTAAGCATCACCCACCAGGTGCTGCCAGGTCCCTGGGCAAAAACAATCCCACGAATAGGTTTGCCTGTGCCCGATGCAGGAGGAACCCAGACTGCCTTTCCTAAGATATTTTCCATGTGTACTACAGGGACTTTATCTCCTTCCACAGTCCATAGAATTTCTGATTGGGCAGGCCCGGCTCGATTGGTTGATCCCCTGGTGTTGACCAACCAAGTGGCTTTTGCTAAATGTGAATCCCAGTTTTTAAAGGCTCCACCACCCAGTGCCTTTAGTGTAGTTTTTAACAAACCATTGCACCTTTCAGTTTTCCCAGAGGCTGGTGCATGATATGGAATATGATACACCCACTCAATACCATGTTCTTTGGCCCAATTGTCTATAATACTGGTTTTGAAATGAGTACCATTGTCTGATTCAGTTCTTTCTGGCGTACCCGGCCACCAAAGGACTTGCTTCTCAAGGCCCAAGATGGTATTTCGGGCTGTAGCAGGAGGTACGGCAGATGTTTCCAACCATCCAGTGGTTGCTTCCACCATTGTAAGTACATAACGCTTACCTTGGCGTGTTTGTGGAAGTGTAATATAATCAATCTGCCAAGCTTCTCCATACTTACACTTTAACCATCACCCCCCACATAAGGACCCCCCATCTAAGGACCCCCCAGTTGTGCCCAGGGCTCATTGTAACATATCAGGACGCCCCATTGTCCCCAGGGCCCATTGTGACGTCCCAGGACCCCCCGTCATCCCCAGGGCCCATTGTGACATCCTGGGGACCTCCCTTTGTCCCCAGGGGCCATTTTGACACCGTGGGTATCCCCCTTGTCCCCAGGGCCCATTGTGACATCCTGGGGACCCCCAGTTGTCCCCAGGACCCATTGTGACAACCTGGGGACCAACCTTTGTCCCTAGGGCCCATTGTGACATTCCAGGACCCCCCATTGTCCCCAGAGCCCATTGTGACATCCAATGGGGGAGAGGAGGTTGACAACACATCTGCCAGGGTTTGATTGTCACCCCGCAATCCTAACCCTCGACAGGGACAAAGGGGGACCCAGGATGTCACAATGGGCCCTGGGGACAAAGGGCGGTCCTCAGGATATCACAATGGGCCCTGGGGACAAAGGGCGGTCGCCAGGATATCACAATGGGCTCTGGTGACAATGGGGTCCCCAGGATGTCACAATGGGCCCTGGGGACAAGTTGGGGTCCCCTGAATTTCACAATGGGCCCTGGGGACAAAGAGGGCTCCCGAGCGTATCACAATGGGCCCTGGGGACAATGGGGGGTCCTGGGACGTCACAATGGGCCCTGGGGACAAGGGGGGGTCCCCAGGATGTCACAATGGGCTCTGGGGACAAGGAGGGTCCCCAGGATGTCACAATGGGCGCTGGGGACAAAGAGAGTCCCCAGCATGTCACAATGGGCCCTGGGGACAAAGGGGGTCCCCATGGTATCAGAATGGGCCCTGGGGACAAAGAGGGGTCCCCTGAATGTCACAATGGGCCCTGGGGACAATGGGGGGTCCTGGGATGTCTCAATGAGCCCTGCGGACAAGGGTGGTACCCACGGTGTCACAATGGGCCCTGGACACAAGGGGGGGTCCCCATAGTGTCACAATGGGCCCTGTGGACAATGGGGGGTCCTGGGACGTCACAATGGGCCCTGGGGACAAGGGGGGGTCCCCAGGATGTCACAATGGGCCCTGGGGACAAAGAGGCGTCCCCTGAATGTCACAATGGGCCCTGGGGACAAGGGGGTGCAGCGGATGTCACAATGGGCCCTGGGGACAATGCGGGGTGTCCAGGATGTCAGAATGAGTCCTGAGCACAAGGGGGGGTCCCCATGGTGTCACAATGGGTCCCCAGTGACAAGGAGGGGTCCCCATGGTGTCACAATAGGCCCTGGGGACAAAGTGGGGTCCAAGAATGTCACAATGGGCCCTGGGGACAAAAGGGGTTGCCATGGTGCCACAATGGGCCCTGGGGTCAAAAGGGGTCCCCATGGGGCTACAATGGGCCCTGGGGACAAAGGGGGGTCCTGGGATGTCACAATGGGCCCTGGGGACAAAGGGGGTGTCCCCATGGTGCCACAACGGGCCCTGGGAGGAAGGGGATGGCCAGGATGTCACAATGGGTCCTGGGGAAAATGGGGGGTGCCCAGGATGTCACAATGGACCCTGAGGACAAGCGGGGGTCTCCATGGTGTCACAATGGGCCCCAGTGACAAAGGGGGTCCCCTGAATGTCACAATAGGTCCTGGGGACAATGGGGGGTCCTGGGACGTCACAATGGGCCCTGGGGACAAGGAGGGATCCCCAGGATGTCACAATGGGCCCTGGGGACAAGGGGGTACCGAGGATGTCACAATGGGCCCTGGGGACAATGGGGGGTCCTGGGATGTCACAATGGGCCCTGGGGACAAGGGTGGGTCCCCCAGATATCACAATGGGCCCTGGGGACAATGTAAGGTCCTGGGCTGTCACGATGGACCCTGAGGACAAGGGGGGTCCCCAGGATGTCACAATGAAGTCTTGGGACAAAGGGGGTCCCCACGGTGTCAGAATGGGCCCTGGGGACATTGGGGGGTCCTGGGACATCACAATGGGCCCTGGGGACAAGGAGGGATCCCCAGGATGTCACAATGGGCCCTGGGGACAAGGGCGTGCCGAGAATGTCACAATGGGCCCTGGGGACAATGGGGGGTCCTGGGATGTCACAATGGGCCCTGGGGACAAGGGTGGGTCCCCAGGATGTCACAATGGGCCTTGGGAAGAAGGGGGTCCCCCAGACCTCACAATGGGCCCTGGGGACAATGTAAGGTTTGGGCTGTCACAATGGACCCTGAGGACAAGGGGGGACCCCAGGATGTCACAATGAAGTCTTGGGACAAAGGGGGTCCCCACGGTGTCAGAATGGGCCCTGGGGACAATGGGGGGTCCTGGGATGTCACAATGAGCCCTGGGGACAAGGGTGGTACCCATGGTGTCACAATGGGCCCTGGGCACAAGGTGGGGTCCCCATAGTGTCACAATGGGTCCTGAGGACAATGGTGGGTCCCCTGAATGTCAAAATGGGCCCTGGGGACAAAGGGGGGTCCCCTGAATGTCACAATGGGCCCTGGGGACAATGGGGGGTCCGCAGGATGTCACAATGGGCACTGGGGATAAAGGCAGGGTCCCCATGGTGTCACAATGGGCCCAAGTGACAAGGAGGGTCCCCACGGTGCCACGATGGGTCCTGGGGACAAGGGCGTCCCCCAGATGTCACAATGGGCCCTGGGGACAATGGGAGTCCCCAAGGTGTTCAGAACGAGCCCTGGGGACAAAGTGGAATCCTGGAATGTCACAATGGCCCCCAGTGACAAAGGGGTTCCCCATGGTGCCACAATGGGCCCTGGGGACAAAAGGGGTCCCCAGGATTTCACAATAGCACTGGGGACAAAGGGGGGTCATGGGATGTCACAATGGGCCCTGGGGACAAGGGGGGGTTCCCATGGAGTCACAATGGGTCCTGGGGACAAAGGGTGGTCCTGGGACATTTCAATGGGCCCTGGGGACAAAGGGGGGACCCCAGGATGTCACAATGGGCCCTGGGGACAAAGTGGGGTCCCCATGGTGTCACAATGGGCCCTGGGGACAAGGGGGTCCCCCAGATATCGCAATGGGCCCTGGGGACAAAGTAAGGTCCTGGGCTGTCACATTGGACCCTGAGGACAAGGGGGGTCCCCCATATGTCACAATGGGCCCTGGGGACCAGGGCGGGTCCTGGGATGTCACAATGGGCCCCAGTGACAAAGAGGGTCCTCATGGTGCCACAATGGGCCCCAGTGACAAAGGGGGTCCCCTGGATGTCACAATGGGCTCTGGGGACAATGGGGGATCCTGGGACGTCACAATGGGCCCTGGGGACAAGGAGGGATCCCCAGGATGTCACAATGGGCCCTGGGGACAAAGAGGGGTCCCCTGAATGTCACAATGGGCCCTGGGGACAAGGGGGTGCCGAGGATGTCACAATGGGCCCTGGGGAAAATGGGGGTCCTGGCACGTCACGATGGCCTCTGGGGACAAGGAGGGATTCCCAGGATGTCACAATGGGCCCTGGGGACAAGGGGGTGTCCCCAGGATGTCACAATGGGCCCTGCGGACAAGGGTGGTACCCACCGTGTCACAATGGTCACTGGGACAAGGGGGGGTCCTGGGATGTCACAATGGGTCCTGGGGACAAGTGGGGTCCCCTGAAAGTCACAATGGGCCCTGGGGACAATGTGGGGTCCTGGGATGTCACAATGGGCCCCAGTGACAAACGGGGGCCCCTGAATGTCACAATGGGCCCTGGGGACAATGGGGGGTCCTGGGACGTCACAATGGGCCCTGGGGACAAGGAGGGATCCCCAGGATGTCACAATGGGCCCTGGGGACAATGGCGGGTCCTGGGACGTCACAATGGGCCCTGGGGACAAAGAGGGGTCCCCTGAATGTCACAATGGGCCCTGGGCACAAGGGGGTGCCGAGAATGTCACAATGGGCCCTGGGGACAATGGGGGGTCCTGGGATGTCACAATGGGCCCTGAGGACAATGGTGGGTCCCCTGAATGTCACAATGGGCCCTGGGGACAAAGAGCGTCCCCAGGATGTCACAATGGGCCCTGGGGACAAAGGGGGTCCCCACGGTATCAGAATGGGCCCTGGGGACAAAGGGGGGTCCCCTGAATGTCACAATGGGCCCTGGGGACAATGGGGGGTCCTGGGATGTCACAATGAGCCCTGCAGACAAGTGTGGTACCCACGGTGTCACAATGGGTCCTGGGGACAAGTGGGGTCCCCAGGATGTCACAATGGGCCCTGGGGACAAAGAGCGTCCCCAGGATGTCACAATGGGTCCTGGGGACAAGTGGGGTCCCCAGGATGTCACAATGGGCCCTGGGGACAATGTGGGGTCCCCTGAATGTCACAATGGGCCCTGGGGACAAGGGGGTGCCGAGGATGTCACAATGGGCCCTGGGGACAATGGGGGGTCCTGGGACCTCACAATGGGCCCTGAGGACAATGGTGGGTCCCCTGAATGTCAAAATAGGCCCCAGTGACAAACGGGGGCCCCTGAATGTCACAATGGGCCCTGGGGACAATGGGGGGTCCCGGGACGTCACAATGGGCCCTGGGGACAAGGAGGGATCCCCAGGATGTCACAATAGGCCCTGGGGACAATGGCACGTCCTGGGACGTCACAATGGGCCCTGGGGACAAGGGGGGGTCCCCTGGATGTCACAATGGGCCCTGGGGACAAGGAGGGATTCCCAGGACGTCACAATGGACCCTGGGGACAAGGGGGTGTCCCCAGGATGTCACAATGGGCCCTGCGGACAAGGGTGGTACCCACGGTGTCACAATGGGCACTGGGCACAAGGGGGGGTCCCTATAGTGTCACAATGGGTCCTGGGGACAAGTGGGGTCCCCTGAAAGTCACAATGGGCCCTGGGGACAATGGGTGGTCCTGGGACGTCACAATGGGCCCTGGGGACAAGGAGGGATCCCCAGGATGTCACAATGGGCCCTGGGGACAAAGAGGCGTCCCCTGAATGTCACAATGGGCCCTGGGGACAAGGGGGTGCCGAGGATGTCACAATGGGCCCTGGGGACAAGGGAGATCCCCATGGTGTCACAATAAGCCCTGGGGACAAAGTGGGGTCCTGGGATGTCACAATGGGCCCTGGGGACAATGGGGGTCCTGGGACGTCACAATGGGCCCTGGGGACAATGGGGGTCCCCACGGTGCCACGATGGGTCCTGGGGACAAGGGCGTCCCCCTAGATGTCACAATGGGCCCTGGGGACAATGGGGTTGCCCAGGATGTCACAATGGACCCTGGGGACAAAGGGGGGTGGGCAGGATGTCACAATGGGCACTGGGGACAAAGGGGGGGTCCCCATGGTGTCACAATAGGCCCTGGGGACAAAGTGGGGTCCTAGAATGTCACAATGAGCCCTGGGGACAAAGGGGGGTCCTGGGATGTCACAATGGGCCCTGGGGACTACTGTGGTCCCCACGGTGTCACAATATGTCCTGGAGACAAAGAGGGGTCCCCAGGATGTCACAATGGGCCCTTGGGACAATGGGGTTCCTGGGATGTCACAATGGGTCCCCAGTGACAAAGGGGGTCCCCAGGATGTCTCAATGGGCCCTGAGGACAATGGGAGGTCCCCATGGTGTCACAATGGGTCCCCAGTGACAAGGGAGGTCTCCACGGTGCCAGGATGGGTCCTGGGGACAAGGAGGTCCCCAGGATGTCACAATGGGCCGTGGGGACAAAGAGGCTCCCCAGGATGTCACAATGGGACCTGGGGACAAGGGGGTCTCCAGGAACTCACAATGGGCTCTGGGGACAATGGAGGTTCCCCAGGATGTTCACAATAGGCCCTGAGGACAAGGGGTGGTCCCCATGCTGTCACAATGGGTCTCCAGTGACAAGGGGGTCCCCAAGGTGTCACAATGGGCCCTGGGGACAATGGGGGGTCCTGGGACGTAACAATAGGCCCTGGGGACAAGGGGGTTCCCCACAGTGTCACAATGGTCCCGGGGGACAAAGGGGGATGCCCAGGATGTCACAATGGGCCCTGAGGACAAGTGGGGGTCCCCATGGTGTCACAATGGGTCCCCAGTGACAAGGAGGGTCCCCATGGTGTCATGATGGGTCCTGGGGACAAGGGGGTCCCCAGGATGTAACAATGGACCCTGGGGACAATGTGGGGTCCTGGGATGTCACAATGGGCCCCAGTGACAAAGGGGGTCCCCTGAATGTCACAATGGGCCCTGGGGACAATGGGGGGTCCTGGGACGTCACAATGGGCCCTGGGGACAAGGAGGGATCCCCAGGATGTCACAATGGGCCCTGGGGACAATGGGGGGTCCTGGGACGTCACAATGGGCCCTGGGGACTAGGAGGGATCCCCAGGATGTCACAATGGGCCCTGGGGACAATGGGGGGTCCTGGGACGTCACAATGGGCCCTAGGGAAAAGAGGGGGTCCCCAGGATGTCACAATGGGCCCTGGGGACAAAGAGGGGTCCCCTGAATGTCACAATGGGCCCTGGGGACAAGGGGGTGCCGAGGATGTCACAATGGGCCCTGGGGACAATGGGGGTCCTGGGACGTCACAATGGGCCCTGGGGACTAGGAGGGATCCCCAGGATGTCACAATGGGCCCTGGGGACAATGGGGGTTCCTGGGACGTCACAATGGGCCCTGGGGACAAGGGGGGGTCCCCAGGATGTCACAATGGGCCCTGGGGACAAGGGGGTGCAGAGGATGTCACAATGGGCCCTGGGGACAATGGGGGGTCTTGGGATGTCACAATGGGCCCTGGGGACAATGGGGGGTCTTGGGATGTCACAATGGGCCCTGGGGACAAGGAGGGATCCCCAGGATGTCACAATGGGCCCTGGGGACAAGGGGGGGTCGCCAGGATGTCACAATGGGCCCTGGGGACAATGTAAGGTCCTGGGCTGTCACAATGGACCCTGAGGACAAGGGGGGTCCCCAGGATGTCACAATGAAGTCTTGGGACAAAGGGGGTCCCCAGGATGTCACAATGGGCCCTGGGGATCAGGGGGGGTCCTGGGATGTCACAATGGGCCCCAGTGACAAAGGGGGTCCCTATGGTGCCACAATGGGCCCTGGGGACAAAGGGGGTCCCCTGGATGTCACAATGGGCTCTGGGGACAAGGAGGGTCCCCAGCATGTTACAATGGGCCCTGAGGACAATGGTGGGTCCCCTGAATGTCAAAATGGGCCCTGGGGACAAAGGGGGGTCCGCAGGATGTCACAATGGGCACTGGGGACAAAGGGGGCTCCCCAGGATGTCACAATGGGCCCTGGGGACAGTGTGGGGTCCTGGGATTTCACAATGGGCCCCAGTGACAAAGGGGGTCCCCCGAATGTCACAATGGGTCCTGGGGACAATGGGGGCTCCTGGGACGTCACAATGGGCCCTGGGGACAAGGAGGGATTCCCAAAATGTCACAATGGGCCCTGGGGACAAGGGGGGTACCCACGGTGTCACAATGGGCACTGGGCACAAGGGGGGGTCCCTATAGTGTCACAATGGGTCCTGGGGACAAGTGGAGTCCCCTGAAAGTCACAGTGGGCCCTTGGGACAATGTGGGGTCCTGGGATCTCACAATGGGCCCCAATGACAAACGGGGGCCCCTGAATGTCACAATGGGCCCTGGGGACAATGGGGGGTCCTGGGACGTCACAATGGGCCCTGGGGACAAAAGGTGGTCGCCAGGATATCACAATGGGCTTTGCTGACAATGGGGTCCCCAGGATGTCACAATGGGCCCTGGGGACAAAGAGGAGTCCCCTGAATATCACAATGGGCCCTCGGGACAATGGGGGGTGTCCAGGATGTCAGAATGACTCCTGAGGACAAGGGGGGGTCCCCATGGTGTCACAATAGGCCCTGGGGACAAAGTGGGGTCCAAGAATGTCACAATGGGCCCTGGGGACAAAAGGGGTTGCCATAGTGCCACAATGGGCCCTGGGGTCAAAGGGGGTCCCCATGGTGCTACAATGGGCCCTGGGGACAAAGGGGGGTCCTGGGATGTCACAATGGGCCCTGGGGACAAAGGGGGTGTCCCCATGGTGCCACAACGGGCCCTGGAAGCAAGGGGGTGGCCAGGATGTCACAATGGGTCCTGGGGAAAATGGGGGGTGCCCAGGATGTCACAATGGACCCTGAGGACAAGCAGGGGTCTCCATGGTGTCACAATGGGCCCCAGTGACAAAGGGGGTCCCCTGAATGTCACAATAGGTCCTGGGGACAATGGGGGGTCCTGGGATGTCACAATGGGCCCTGGGGACAAGGAGGGATCCCCAGGATGTCACAATGGGCCCTGGGGACAAGGGGGGGTCCCCAGGATGTCACAATGGGCCCTGGGGACAAGGGGGGGTCCCCAGGATGTCACAATGAAGTCTTGGGAAAAGGGGGTCCCCACGATGTCACAATGGGCCCTGGGGACAAAGGGGGGTCCCCTGAATGTCACAATGGGCCCTGGGGACAATGGGGGGTCCTGGGATGTCACAATGGACCCTGGGGACAAGGGGGTGCCGAGGATGTCACAATGGGCCCTAAGGACAATGGGGGGTCCTGGGACCTCACAATGGGCCCTGGGGACAATGGTGGGTCCCCTGAATGTCAAAATGGGCCCTGGGGACAAAGGGGGGTCCGCAGGATGTCACAATGGGCACTGGGGATAAAGGGGGGGTCCCCATGGTGTCACAATGGGCCCAAGTGACAAGGAGGGTCCCCACGGTGCCACGATGGGTCCTGGGGACAAGAGTGTCCCCCAGATGTCACAATGGGCCCTGGGGACAATGGGGTTGCCCAGGATGTCACAATGGGCCCTGGGGACAATGGGAGGCCCCAAGGTGTTCAGAACGAGCCCTGGGGACAAAGTGGAATCCTGGGATGTCACAATGGCCCCCAGTGACAAAGGAGTTCCCCATGGTGCCACAATGGGCCCTGGGGACAAAAGGGGTCCCCAGGATTTCACAATAGCACTGGGGACAAAGGGGGGTCATGGGATGTCACAATGGGCCCTGGGGACAAAGAGCGTCCCCAGCATGTCACAATGGGCCCTGGGGACAAGGGGGTGCCGAGGATGTCACAATGGGCTCTGGGGACAATGGGGGGTCCTGGGATGTCACAATGGGCCCTGGGGACAAGGGTGGGTCCCCAGGATGTTAAAATGGGCGTTGGGAACAAGGGGGTCCCCCAGATATCACAATGGGCCCTGGGGACAATGTAAGGTCCTGGGTTGTCACAATGGACCCTGAGGACAAGGGGGGACCCCAGGATGTCACAATGAAGTCTTGGGACAAAGGGGGTCCCCAGGATGTCACAATGGGGCCTGGGGACAAAGGGGGTCCCCTGGATGTCACAATGGGCCCTGGGGACAAAGGGCGTCCCCAGGATGTCACAATGGGCCCTGGGGACAATGGGGGGTCCTGGGACGTCACAATGGGCCCTGGGGACAAGAGGGGATCCCTAGGATGTCACAATGGGCCCCTGGGACTAATGTGGTCCCCACGGTGTCACAATATGTCCTGGAGACAAAGGGGGGTCCCCAGGATGTCACAATGGGCCCTTGGGACAATGGGGTTCCTGGGATGTCACAATGGGTCTCCAGTGACAAAGGGGGTCCCCAGGATGTCTCAGTGGGCCCTGAGGACAATGGGAGGTCCCCATGGTGTCACAAAGGGTCCCCAGTGACAAGGGAGGTCTCCACGGTGCCAGGATGGGTCCTGGGGACAAGGAGGTCCCCAGGATGTCACAATGGGCCGTGGGGACAAAGAGGCTCCCCAGGATGTCACAATGGGACCTGGGGACAAGGGGGTCTCCAGGAACTCACAGTGGGCTCTGGGGACAATGGAGGTTCCCCAGGATGTTCACAATAGGCCCTGAGGACAAGGGGTGGTCCCCATGCTGTCACAATGGGTCTCCAGTGACAAGGGGGTCCCCAAGGTGTCACAATGGGCCCTGGGGACAATGGGGGTTCCTGGGACGTAACAATAGGATCTGGGGACAAGGGGGTTCCCCACAGTGTCACAATGGGCCCTGGGGACAAAGGGGGTCTCCAGGATGTCACAATGGGCTCTGGGGACAAAGGGGGTGTCCTCATGGTGCCACAACGGGCCCTGGGAGCAAGGGGGTGGCCAAGATGTCACAATGGGTCCTGGGGAAAATGGGGGGTGCCCAGGATGTCACAATGGGCCCTGAGGACAAGCGGGGGTCTCCATGGTGTCACAATGGGCCCCAGTGACAAAGGGGCTCCCCTGAATGTCACAATAGGTCCTGGGGACAATGGGGGGTCCTGGGACGTCACAATGGGCCCTGGGGACAAGGAGGGATCCCCAGGATGTCACAATGGGCCCTGGGGACAAAGAGGGGTCCCCTGAATGTCACAATGGGCCCTGGGGACAAGGGGGTGCAGAGGATGTCACAATGGGCCCTGGGGACAATGGGGGGTCCTGGGACATCACAATGGGCCCTGGGGACAAGGAGGGATCCCCAGGATGTCACAATGGGCCCTGGGGACAATGGGGGGTCGTGAGACGTCACAATGGGCCCTGGGGACAAGGGGGTGCCGAGGATGTCACAATGGGCCCTGGGGACAATGGGGGGTCCTGGGATGTCACAATGGGCCCTGGGGACAAGGGTGGGTCCCCAGGATGTCACAATGGGCCTTGGGAACAAGGGGTTCCCCGAGATATCACAATGGGCCCTGGGGACAATGTAAGGTCCTGGGCTGTCACAATGGACCCTGAGGACAAGGGGGGTCCCCAGGATGTCACAATGGGGCCTAGGGACCAGGGGGGGTCCTGGGATGTCACAATGGGCCCCAGTAACAAAGGGGGTCCCTATGGTGCCACAATGGGCCCTGGGGACAAAGGGGGTCCCCTGGATGTCACAATGAGCTCTGGGGACAAGGAGGGTCCCCAGGATGTCACAATGGGCCCTGGGGACAAAGGGGGTCCCCTGGATGTCACAATGAGCTCTGGGGACAAGGAGGGTCCCCTGAATGTCACAATGGGCCCTGGGGACAATGGGGGGTCCTGGGATGAAACAATGAGCCCTGCGGACAAGGGTGGTACCCACAGTGTCACAATGGGCCCTGGGCACAAGGGGGGGTCCCCATAGTGTCACAATGGGTCCTGGGGACAAGTGGGGTCCCCAGGATGTCACAATGGGCCCTGGGGACAATGTGGGGTCCCCTGAATGTCACAATGGGCCCTGTGGACAAGGGGGTGCCGTGGATGTCACAATGGGCCCTGGGGACAATGGGGGGTCCCCTGAATGTCAAAATGGGCCCTGGGGACAAGGAGGGATTCCCAGGATGTCACAATGGGCCCTGGAGACAAGGGGGTGTCCCCAGGATGTCACAATGGGCCCTGCGGACAAGGGTGGTACCCACGGTGTCACAATGGTCACTGGGCACAAGGGGGGGTCCCTATAGTGTCACAATGGGTCCTGGGGACAAGTGGGGTCCCCAAGTGGGGTCCCCAGGATGTCACAAGGGCCCTGGGGACAATGTGGGGTCCTGGGATTTCACAATGGGCCCCAGTGACAAACGGGGTCCCCTGAATGTCACAATGGGTCCTGGGGACAATGTGGGGTCCTGGGACGTCACAATGGGCCCTGGGGACAAGGAGGGATCCCCAGGATGTCACAATGGGCCCTGGGGACAATGGGGTTGCCCAGGATGTCACAATGGGCCCTGGGGACAATGGGAGTCCCCAAGGTGTCAGAACGAGCCCTGGGGACAAAGTGGAATCCTGGGATGTCACAATGGCCCCCAGTGACAAAGGGGTTCCCCATGGTGCCACAATGGGCCCTGGGGACAAAAGGGGTCCCCAGGATTTCACAATAGCACTGGGGATAAAGGGGGGTCATGGGATGTCACAATGGGCCCTGGGGACAAGGGAGATCCCCATGGTGTCACAATAAGCCCTGGGGACAAAGTGGGGTCCTGGGATGTCACAATGGGCCCCAGTGACAAAGGGGGTCCCCATGGTGCCACAATGGGCCGTGGGGACAAATGGGGTCCCCAGGATGTCACAATGAACCCTGGGGACAAGCGGTGGTCCTGGGACATTTCAATGGGCCCTGGGGACAAAGGGGGGACCCCAGGATGTCACAATGGGCCCTGGGGACAAAGGGGGTCCCCTGGATGTCACAATGGGCTCTGGGGACAAGGAGGGTCCCCAGGATGTCACAATGGGTCCTGGGGACAAAGGGGGGTCCCGTGAATGTCACAATGGGCCCTAGGGACAAGGGGGTGTCGAGGAGGTCACAATGGGCCCTGGGGACAATGGGGGGTCCTGGGACGTCACAATGGGCCCTGGGGACAAGAGGGGATCCCTAGGATGTCACAATGGGCCCTGGGGACTAATGTGGTCCCCACGGTGTCACAATATGTCCTGGAGACAAAGGGGGGTCCCCAGGATGTCACAATGGGCCCTTGGAACAATGGGGTTCCTGGGACGTCACAATGGGTCCCCAGTGACAAAGGGGGTCCCCAGGATGTCTCAGTGGGCCCTGAGGACAATGGGAGGTCCCCATGGTGTCACAATGGCTCCCCAGTAACAAGGGAGGTCTCCACGGTGCCAGGATGGGTCCTGGGGACAAGGAGGTCCCCAGGATGTCACAATGGGCCGTGGGGACAAAGAGGCTGCCCAGGATGTCACAATGGGACCTGGGGACAAGGGGGTCTCCAGGAACTCACAATGGGCTCTGGGGACAATGGAGGTTCCCCAGGATGTTCACAATAGGCCCTGAGGACAAGGGGTGGTCCCCATGCTGTCACAACGGGTCTCCAGTGACAAGGGGGTCCCCAAGGTGTCACAATGCGCCCTGGGGACAATGGGGGGTCCTGGGACGTAACAATAGGCCCTGAGGACAAGGGGTGGTCCCCATGATGTCACAACGGGTCTCCAGTGACAAGGGGGTCCCCAAGGTGTCACAATGGGCCCTGGGGACAATGGGGGGTCCTGGGACGTCACAATGGGCCCCAGTGACATGGGGGTCCCCAGGATGTCAAAATGGGCCCTGGGGACAATGTGGGGTCCTGGGATGTCACAATGGGCCCCAGTGACAAAGGGGGTCCCCTGAATGTCACAATGGGTCCTGGAGACAATGGGGGGTCCTGGGACGTCACAATGGGCCCTGGGGAAAAGAAGGGATCCCCAGGATGTCACAATGGGCCCTGGCGACAATGGGGGGTCCTGGGACGTCACAATGGGCCCCAGTGACAAGGGGGGGTCCCCAGGATGTCACAGTGTGCCCTGGGTACAAAGAGGCGTCCCCGGAATGTCACAATGGGCCCTGGGGACAAAGAGGGGTGCCCTGAATGTCACAATGGGCCCTGGGGACAAGGGGGTGCAGTGGATGTCACAATGGGCCTTGGGGACAATGGGGGGTCCTGGAATGTCACAATGGGCCCTGGGGACAATGGGGGTCCCCAGGATGTCACAATGGGCCCTGGGGACAATGGGAGTCCCCAAGGTGTCAGAACGAGCCCTGGGGACAAAGTGGAATCCTGGAATGTCACAATGGCCCCCAGTGACAAAGGGGTTCCCCATGGTGCCACAATGGGCCCTGGGGACAAAAGGGGTCCCCAGGATTTCACAATAGCACTGGGGACAAAGGGGGGTCATGGGATGTCACAATGGGCCCTGGGGACAAGGGAGATCCCCATGGTGTCACAATAAGCCCTGGGGACAAAGTGGGGTCCTGGGATGTCACAATGGGCCCCAGTGACAAAGGGGGGTCCTGGGATGTCACAATGGGGCCCAGTGACAAAGAGGGTCCTCATGGTGCCACAATGGGCCCTGGGGACAAAGGGGGTCCCCTGGATGTCACAATGGGCTCTGGGGACAAGGAGGGTCCCCAGGATGTCACAATGGGCCCTGGGGACAAAGAGCGTCCCCAGCATGTCACAATGGGCCCTGGGGACAAAGAGGGGTCCCCTGAATGTCACAATGGGCCCTGGGGACAATGGGGTGCAGTGGATGTCACAATGGGCCCTGGGGACAATGGGGGGTGTCCAGGATGTGAGAATGAGTCCTGAGGACAAGGGGGGGTCCCCATGGTGTCACAATAGGTCCTGGGGACAAAGTGGGGTCCAAGAATGTCACAATGGGCCCTGGGGACAAAAGGGGTTGCCATGGTGCCACAATGGGCCCCAGTGACAAAGGGGGTCCCCTGAATGTCACAATAGGTCCTGGGGACAATGGGGATCCTGGACGTCACAATGGGTCCTGGGGACAAGGAGGGATCCCCAGGATGTCACAATGGGCCCTCGGGACAAAGAGGGGTCCCCTGAATGTCACAATGGGCCCTGGGGACAAGGAGGGATCCCTAGGATGTCACAATGGCCCCTGGGGACAATGGGGGGTCCTGGGACGTCACAATGGGCCCTGGGGACAAGGGGGGGTCCCCAGGATGTCACAATGTGCCCGGGGGACAAAGGGGTGCCGAGGATGTCACAATGGGCCCTGGGGACAAAGGGGGTCCCTATGGTGCCACAATGGGCCCTGGGGACAAAGGGGGTCCCCTGCATGTCACAGTGGGCTCTGGGGACAAGGAGGGTCCCCAGGATGTCACAATGGGCCCTGGGGACAAAGAGCGTCCCCAGCATGTCACAATGTGTCCTGGGGACAATGTGGGGTCCTGGGATGTCACAATGGGCCCCAGTGACAAAGGGGCCCCCTGAATGTCACAATGGGTCCTGGGGACAATGGGGGGTCCTGGGATGTCACAATGGGCCCTGGGGACAAGGAGGGATCCCCAGGATGTCACAATGGGCCCTGGGGACAATAAGGGGTCCTGGGATGTCACAATGGGCCCTGGGGACAAGGAGGGTCCCCAGGATGTCACAATGGGCTCTGGGGACAAAGAGGGGTCCCCTGAATGTCACAATGGGCCCTGGGGACAAGGGGGTGCAGTGGATGTCACAATGGGCCCTGGGGACAATGGGGGGTCCTGGAATGTCACAATGGGCCTTGGGGACAATGGGGGTCCCCAGGATGTCACAATGGGCCCTGGGGTCAATGGGGTTGCCCAGGATGTCACAATGGGCCCTGGGGACAATGGGAGTCCCCAAGGTGTCAGAACGAGCCCTGGGGACAAAGTGAAATCCTGGAATGTCACAATGGCCCCCAGTGACAAAGGGGTTCCCCACGGTGTCACAATGGGCCCTGGGGACAAAAGGGGTCCCCAGGATTTCACAATAGCACTGGGGACAAAGGGGGGTCACGGGATGTCACAATGGGCCCTGGGGACAAGGGAGATCCCCATGGTGTCACAATAAGCCCTGGGGACAAAGTGGGGTCCTGGGATGTCACAATGGGCTCTGGGGACAAGGAGGGTCCCCAGGATGTCACAATGGGCCCTGGGGACAAAGGGGGGTCCTGGGATGTCATAATGGGCTCCAGTGACAAAGAGGGTCCTCATGGTGCCACAATGGGCCCTGGGGACAAAGGGGGTCCCCTGGATGTCACAATGGGCTCTGGGGACAAGGAGGGTCCCCAGGATGTCACAATGGGCCCTGTGGACAAAGAGGGGTCCCCAGCATGTCACAATGGGCCCTGGGGACAATGGGGGGTCCCCACGGTATCAGAATGGGCCCTGGGGACAAAGGGGGTCCCCTGAATGTCACAATGGGCCCTGGGGACAGTGGGGGGTCCCCAGGATGTCACAATGGGCCCTGGGGACAAAGAGGGGTCCCCTGAATGTCACAATGGGCCCTGGGGACAAGGGGGTGCAGTGGATGTCACAATGGGCCCTGGGGACAATGGGGGGTGTCCAGGATGTGAGAATGAGTCCTGAGGACAAGGGGGGGTCCCCATGGTGTCACAATGGGTCCCCAGTGACAAGGAGGGGTCCCCATGGTGTCACAATAGGCCCTGGGGACAAAGTGGGGTCCAAGAATGTCACAATGGGCCCTGGGGACAAAAGGGGTTGCCATGGTGCCACAATGGGCCCTGGGGTCAAAGGGGGTCCCCATGGTGCTACAATGGCCCTGGGGACAAAGGGGGGTCCTGGGATGTCACAATGGGTCCTGGGGACAAAGGGGGGTCCTGGGACGTCACAATGGGCCCTGAGGACAATGGTGGGTCCCCTGAATGTCACAATGGGCCCTGGGGACAACGGGGGGTCCGCAGGATGTCACAATGGGCAGTGGGGACAAAGGGTGGGTCCCCATCGTGTCACAATGGGCCCAAGTGACAAAGAGGGTCCCCACGGTGCCAGGATGGGTCCTGGGGACAAGGGCGTCCCCCAGATGTCACAATAAGCCCTGGGGACAAAAGGGGTCCCCAGGATTTCACAATGGGCCCTGGGGACAAAGGGGGGTCCTGGGATGTCACAATGGGTCCTGGGGACAAAGGGGGTGTCCCCATGGTGCCACAACGGGCCCTGGGAGCAAGGGGGTGGCCAGGATGTCACAATGGGTCCTGGGGAAAATGGGGGGTGCCCAGGATGTCACAATGGACCCTGAGGACAAGCGGGGGTCTCCATGGTGTCACAATGGGCCCCAGTGACAAAGGGGGTCCCCTGAATGTCACAGTAGGTCCTGGGGACAATGGGGTGTGCTGGGACGTCACAATGGGCTATGGGGACAACGAGGGATCCCCAGGATGTCACAATGGGCCCTGGGGACAAAGAGGGGTCCCCTGAATGTCACAATGGGCCCTGGGGACAATGGGGGGTCCTGAATGTCACAATGGGCCCTGGGGACAAGGAGGGATCCCCAGGATGTCACAATGGACCCTGGGGACAATGGGCGGTCCTGGGACGTCACAATGGGCCCTGGGGACAATGGGGGGTCGTTAGACGTCACAATGGCCCCTGGGGACAAAGAGGGGTCCCCTGAATGTCACAATGGGCCCTGGGGACAAGGGGGTGCCGAGGATGTCACAATGGGCCCTGGGGACAATGGGGGGTCCTGGGACGTCACAATGGGCCCTGCGGACAAGGAGGGATCCCCAGGATGTCACAATGGGCCCTGGGGACAATGGGGGGTCCTGGGACGTCACAATGTGCCCCAGTGACAAGGGGGGGTCCCCAGGATGTCACAATGGGCCCTGGGGACAATGGGGGGTCCTGGGACGTCACAATGTGCCCCAGTGACAAGGGGGGGTCCCCAGGATGTCACAATGGGCCCTGGGGACAAACAGGGGTCCCCTGAATGTCACAATGGCCCCTGGGGACAAGGGGGTGCCGAGGATGTCACAATGGGCCCTGGGGACAATGGGGGGTCCTGAGACGTCACAATGGGCCCTGAGGACAAGGAGGGATCCCCAGGACGTCACAATGGGCCCTGGGGACAATGGGGGGTCCTGGGACGTCACAATGTGCCCCAGTGACAAGGGGGGGTCCCCAGGATGTCACAATGGGCCCTGGGGACAAAGAGGGGTCCCCTGAATGTCACAATGGGCCCTGGGGACAAGGGGGTGCACTGGATGTCACAATGGGCCCTGGGGACAATGGGGGGTCTTGGAATGTCACAATGGGCCCTGGGGACAAAGGGGATGTCCACATGGTGCCACAATGGGCCCTGGGAGCAAGGGGGTCCCCAGGATGTCACAATGGGTCCTGGGGACAATGGGAGGTGCCCAAGATGTCACAATGGACCCTGAGGACAAGCAGGGGTCCCCATGGTGTCACAGTGTGCCCTGGGGACAAACGTGGTTCCCCTCAATATCAAAATGGGTCCTGGGGACAAAGTGGGCTCCTCGGATGTCACAATGGACACTGGGGACAACGGGAGGTCCTGGGACGTCACAATGGGCCCTGGGGACAAAGTTGGTCCCCACGATGTCTCAATGAGCCCCAGTGACAAAGGGGGGTCCCCAGGATGTCACAATGGGCCGTGGGGACAAGGGGGGGACCCCTGAATGTCACAATGGGCCCTGGGGACAATGTGGGGTCCTGGGATGTCACAATGGGCCCCAGTGCCAAAGGGGGTCCCCTGAATGTCGCAATGGGCCCTGGGGACAATGGGGGATCCTGGGACGTCACAATGGGCCCTGGGGACAAGGGGGGTGTCCCCTGAATGTCACAATGGGCCCTGGGGACAATTTGGGGTCCTGAGATGTCACAATGGGCCCCAGTGACAAAGGGGGTCCCCTGAATGTCACAATGGGCTCTAGGGATAATGGGGGGTCCTGGGAAGTCACAATGGGCCCTGGGGACAAGGGGGGTGTCCCCTGAATGTCACAATGGACCCTGGGGAGAAAGGGGGTCCCCAGGATGTCAAAATGGGCCTTGGGGACAAAGTGGGGTTCTTGGATATCACAATGTGACACAGTGCAAAGGGGGTCCCATGGTGCCACAATGAGCCCTGGGGACAAAGGGAGGTCCCTAGGATGTCACAATGGGCCCTTGGGACAATGGGGTTCCTGGGATGTCACAACGGGTCCCCAGTGACAAAGGGGGTCCCCAGGATGTCTCAATGGGCCCTGAGGACAATGGGAGGTCCCCATGGTGTCACAAAGGGTGCCCAGTGACAAGGGAGGTCCCCACGGTGCCAGGATGGGTCCTGCGGACAAGGAGGTCCCCAGGATGTCACCATGGGCCCTGGGGACAAAGGGGGTCCCCAGGATCTCACAATGGGCCCTGGGGACAAAGAGACTCCCCAGGATGTCACAATGGGACCTGGGGACAAGGGGGTCCCCAGGAACTCACAATGGGCTCTGGGGACAATGGAGGTTCCCCAGGATGTTCACAATAGGCCCTGAGGACAAGGGGTGGTCCCCATGCTGTCACAATGGGTCCCCAGTGACAAGGGGGTCCCCAAGGTGTCACAATGGGCCCTGGGAACAACGGGGGGTCCTGGGACGTAACAATAGGCCCTAGGGACAAAGGGGGTCCCCACGGTGTTACAATGGTCCCGGGTGACAAAGGGGGATGCCCAGGATGTCACAATGGGCCCTGAGGCAAGGAGGGGTCTCCATGGTGTCACAATGGGTCCCCAGTGACAAGGAGGGATCCCATGGTGTCACGATGGGTCCTGGGGACAAGGGGGTCCCCAGGATGTAAGAATGAACCCTGGGGACAATGGGGGGTCCTGGGACGTCACAATGGGTCCTGGGGACAAAGGGTGTCTCCAGGATGTCACAATGGGCTCTGGGGACAATGCAGGGTCCTGGGACGTCACAATGGGTCCTTAGGACAAAGAGGGGTCCCCAGGATGTCACAATGGGCCCTGGGGACAATGTGGGGTCCTGGGATGTCACAATGGGCCCCAGTGACAAAGGGGGTCCCCTGAATGTCACAATGGGCCCTGGGGACAATGGGGGGGTCCTGGGACGTCACAATGGGCCCTGGGGACAAGGAGGGATCCCCAGGATGTCACAATGGGCCCTGGGGACAATGGGGGGTCCTGGGACGTCACAATGGGCCCTGGGGACAAGAGGGGGTCCCCAGGATGTCACAATGAACCCTGGGGACAAAGAGGTGTCCCCTGAATGTCACAATGGGCCCTGGGGACAAGGGGATGCAGAGGATGTCACAATAGGCCCTGGGGACAATGGGGGGTCCTGGGACGTCACAATGGGCCCTGGGGACAAGGAGGGATCCCCAGGATGTCACAATGGGCCATGGGGACAATGGGGGGTCCCGGGACATCACAATGGGCCCGGGGAACAAGGGGGTTCCCCAGGATGTCACAATGGGCCCTGGGGACAAAGAGGGGCCCTACGACGTCACAATCAGCCCTGGGTACATGGGGGGATCCCCTGAAAGTCACAATGAGCCTTGGGAGCAGAGGGGGCTCCCCAGGACGTCACAATGGGCCCTGGGAACAATGGGGGTCCCTTGAAGGTCACAATGGGCCCTGGGGACAATGGTGGGTCCCCTGAATGTGAAAATGGGCCCTGGGGACAAAGGGGGGTCCCCAGGATGTCACAATGGGCACTGGTGACAAAGGGGAGGTCCCCATGGTGTCACAATGGGCCCAAGTGACAAGGAGGGTCCCCACGGTGCCACGATGGGTCCTGGGGACAAGGGGGTCCCCCAGATGTCACAATGGGCCCTGGGGACAATGGGGTTGCCCAGGATGTCACAATGGACCCTGGGGACAAAGGGGGATCCCCAGGATGTCACAATGGGCCCTGGGGACCAGGGGGGTCCTGCGATGTCACAATGGGCCCTGGGGAGAAAGGGGGTCCCCTGGATGTCACAATGGGCTCTGGGGAAAAGGAGGGTCCCCAGGATGTCACAGTGACCCCTGTGGACAAGGGGGGTGTCGGTGGTTTCACAATGGGCCCTGGGAACAAGGTGGGGTCCCCATAGTGTCACAATGGGTCCTGGGGACAAGTGGGGTCCCCAGGATGTCACAATGGGTCCTCGGGACAATGTGGGGTCCTGGGATGTCACAATGGGCCCCAGTGACAAAGGGGGTGCCCTGAATGTCACAATGGGTCCTGAAGACAATGGGGGGTCCTGGGACGTCACAATGGGCCCTGGGGACAAGGAGGGATCCCCAGGATGTCACAATGGGCCCTGGGGACAAGGGGGGGTCCCCAGGATGTCACAATGTGCCCTGGGTACAAAGAGGCGTCCCCTGAATGTCGCAATGGGCCCTGGGGACAAGGGGGGGTCCTGGGATGTCACAATGGGCCCTGGGGCCAAACAGGGATCCCCAGGATGTCACAATGGGCCCTGGGGACAATGGGGGGTCCTGGGACGTCACAATGGGCCCCAGTGATAAGGGGGCATCCCCAGGATGTCATAATGGGCCCTGGGGACCAGGGGGGTCCTTCGATGTCACAATGGGCCCTGGGGACAAAGGGGGGTCCTGGGATGTCTCAATGAGCCCTGCGGACAAGGGTGGTACCCACGGTGTCACAATGGGCCCTGGGAACAAGGGGGGGACCCCATAGTGTCACAATGGGTCCTGGGGACAAGTGGGGTCCCCACGATGTCACAATGTGTCCTGGGGACAATGTGGGGTCCTGGGATGTCACAATGGGCCCCAGTGACAAAGGGGCCCCCTGAATGTCACAATGGGTCCTGGGGAAAATGGGGGGTCCTGGGACGTCACAATGGGCCCTGGGGACAAGGAGGGATCCCCAGGATGTCACAATGGGCCCTGGGGACAAAGAGGGGTCCCCTGAATGTCACAATGGGCCCTGGGGACAAGGGGGTGCCCTGAATGTCACAATGGGCCCTGGGGACAATGGGGGGTCCTAAGACGTCACAATGGGCCCTGGGGACAAGGAGGGATCCTGGGACGTCACAATGGGCCCCAGTGACAAGGGGGCGTCCCCAGGATGTCACAATGTGCCCTGGGGACAAAGAGGCGTCCCCGGAATGTCACAATGGGCCCTGGGGACAAGGGGGTGCCCTGAATGTCACAATGGGCCCTGGGGACAATGGGGGGTCCTAAGACGTCACAATGGGCCCTGGGGACAAGGAGGGATCCTGGGACGTCACAATGGGCCCCAGTGACACGGGGGGGTCCCCAGGATGTCACAATGGGCCCTGGGGACAAAGAGGGGTCCCCAGGATGTCAAAATGGGCCCTGGGGACAATGGGGGGTCCTAAGACGTCACAATGAACCGTGGGGACAACGGGTGGTCCTGGGACGTCACAATGGGCCCCAGTGATAAGGGGGGGTCCCCAGGATGTCACAATGGGCCCTGGGGACAAAGAGGAGTCCCCTGAATGTCACAATGGGCCCTGGGGACAATAGGAGGTTCTGGGATGTCACAATGGGCCCTTGGGGTTTAGAAGTCAGGTCTAAGAGTGCAGCGTTTGGGGTGCAGGGGCTTGGGGGGAAATTTAAGGTTGCAGAGTGTGGGGTTCACAGGACTGGGGCACAGGATTTGGGGGTGCGGGGTTTCAGGGTTCAGGATTTGGAGGTGTGGAGTTTTGGGGTGCAGGCGTTGGGAGTGCAGGGTGGTGGGGGTGAGAGATTTGGGTGCAGGATTTGGGGGTGCAGAGTTTTGGGAGGCAAGGATCCGGGTCTGCAGGATTTGGGGGTTCAGTGTTTAGGGCAGCACAATCTTGGGGTGCAGGGGTTTGCAGTGAAAGGTTTGGTAGGCAGGATTTGGGGTGCAGGATTCTGGGGTGCTGGGTTTGGGGTACAGGATTTGGTGTTGCAGGGATGGGGTTGAAGGGCTTGGGTTGCCAGGCCTTTGAGGTGCAGGATTTGGAGGTGCAAGGTTTGGGAGGGAATTCTTTGGGGTACAGGGTTTGGGGGCAGGGTTTAGGGGTGGAGGGTATAGGACGGAAAGATTTGGGAATGCAGGGTTTGGGGTGCAGGTTTCGGGGTTCAGGAAGGTAGGGAGGGCAGGATTAGGGGGTGCAAGGTTTCAGTTGTAGGGTTTAGGGGTGCAGAGTTTGGTAGGGCCGAATTTGGGGGTGCAGGATCTGGGGTGCAGGGTTTGGGAAGACAGGATCGGGGGTGGAGGATTTGGGGATGCAGGATTGAGGGGCAGGGTTTTGGTGCAGGGCTTGGGGTCAGGATCTGGGGTGCAGGTTTGGGAAGAGTATTTTGGGGTGCAGGATTTTGGGTGCCGTGTCTGCGGGGCAGGTTTGGGGTGATCACTGCTGATCCGCACACTCTCGCTCTCTCTGTCCCCATTGTCCCCAATGCCCCCTTACCTGTCTCACCTCCCTCTCCAGCTCCGCTCCCACCCCCCCAATCCCCCTCAGCGGGGCCAGCCCGGGGTGCAGCTCCTGCAACGGCTCCTCCTCTGCATTCATTAACAATTAACACCCTCAGCAGCGCTAATTAACACCCCCCCCACCCCCCCATATCCCCGCTGCCCCCTAATTGCCCCCTAATTCGCGCTAATCACCCCTAATTCCCCCTCATTACTCACCCAGCAGCCCCTCGATGTCCGCAGCCGCCATCTTGCCCCGCCGGGAGGGCCACAAACCACCTCAAAATTCACCCAAAATAGCGCTTTTTCAACCCAAAACCCTCCCGCTGAGGCTCCCCGAGCTGTGTCCCCAAAGCCCCCGCTGTTGTCACCTCGGGAAAAGCGCGAAAAAAGCGGCCCCGGGGGTCCCCGCGCTTCGCTTCACGCTCTGAGGGAAAGCGCGGGAAAACGAGCGGAGACGGAAAGAGCCGAGCGCAGCCGAATGGGCCCGAGCGGAGCCGAACGGCGCCCGAGCGGAGCCGAACGGCGCCCGAGCGGAGCCGAGCGGCGCCAGAGTCCCGGCCGGGGCCGAACGCACCCGAAGGGACCCGAAGTCTTCCCGAAGGGGTCCGAGTGGAGCCGAACGCACCCGAAGGGACCCGAACCCACCCGAAGGGACCCGAACCCACCCGAGTGGACCCGAACCCACCCGAAGGGGCCCGAAGTCTCCCCGAAGGGACCCGAACCCACCCGAAAGTGCCCCAAAAGGCGCCAAACTCCCAAATCCCCCCCTTTTTACCCCAAAACCCGTGTTCCGCTCCCCCCCCGGCCCCTCCTCTTCCTCCCCCCCCTCCCCCCCCCC